>NW_016107478.1:3972397-4041501 GCF_001604975.1 Cebus imitator | reverse complement strand
AAAAAAAAAAAAAAAAAAAAAAAAAAAAAAAAAAAAAAAAAAAAAAAAAAAAAAAAAAAAAAAAAAAAGAAAAGAAAAGAAACACACAAAAAAATATATGATTAAAGTGCAATGAAGAAAAATAACTGGGCATGAATAAAGAGAACATCTTAATTAGGTCAGCAACAAAGTATTTCTGGAGAACTACTTGTGCTGAGAATTCTTAGACTAAGATTTACCCAGGTGGAGAGCAGATGAATAGGGATGGGGCATCCCAGGTGCAGAATCAGCATGAGAGAGAGCCTGGGAAAGTCTCTGGTGCACCTAGCAGTTATGAGAAGGTCTGAGTCTCTGGTGTACACTGCGCAAAAGAAAGAGTGACGAACAATGAGATTTGATTCATCCGTCCATACTCTTGTAGTTTCCAAAGCTCTTTTGCCTCTTCTACCTCGTGTTATTTTCACCACTGTTCTGAGGATGCTCATTGATAGGAGTTGTGTTTCATGGGAGCAGAAGCTGAGGCTCCCAGTGAGTTCTAAGTGCTTTTGTTGAGGCCATGCCTCCAGTAACTGATGAGGTACAATTTGGTCCTCAGGCATCAAGAACCACATTTTTCTCCTATATTGTTCCAGGAAACAGAAACCCTGGTGACCTTGAGTCTCTTACTCAGTGCAAGCCCCTACTTCTACATCAACAACCCTGAGGACTGAATTAGTCATCAGAAGGTTCTTTGATGTACACAGCATCTGAGCAAAGGTAATCAGATAGCCTCCTGGGATATTTCGTCCATGCTGCAGCAATGTCTAATGAACTCTCCTTGCCCTTCTGCAAACTCCCCTTCTCTGGAGAGAACAGAACACTTCTGTGCTGAGAAGCCCTGACAGTTTCTTGCTATACAAACCTCCTTCATATACATCCACTAAAATTATTGCTTGATGATTGCCTCATTATTGCTTCAAACAATGCTGTTACCAGATCACCAATACAGTTATTGCCTTCTTACGTTGTAGGTACTCACTGGCCCTCTGGACAGAATTTGAATATTTCAGAAATATCCTCATGATTGTATGTTCATCAGCTTGTGCTAATGACTAATCTCTTCCAGGATATATTGATTCAGCTTAGGTTCATGCTGAAGGGGGAACTTTTCCTGATACTATCTTACCGTGGAGAAAGATGGGCAGGCACCTGCGTTGTTATATGATTGACCACTTTTCCAGTTAGGATGCTTGCAGGGGGCAGAAACAGAAGATGCAATGGAAATCAGAAGTCTAGATATGAAACAATTCCAAAAGTGGCTAACATAGTGGCTTAATGATATAATCATTGGTTCAGGTGACTCCTATCTTTTCATTTCACCATTCTCGGTGTGTCAAGGAAGTTTTTTGTGTGCACTCAAGATATCTGCAGCAGATCCAGCATCATAGGTCAACACAATAATCACCAGCAATTTGATGTTTACTACCATCTTTCTGTATTTGTTAAAGAGAGAAATTTTCCTAGCAGCTCCCTACCTCCACCCCAGTGGACTTTGCCCTCTTATCCCATTGACAGGAGCAGGTCATATTTCTAGACCCCAAATCATTCACTAGGAAATGAGCCCACCATGATTGCTTGCACTTTGCTATCTCCTACCTCCTTGAAGTTAAGTGAGAGGCCTTCTGACTTGCACCAGCCAATGAAATGCAAGCAGTGGTGATATATCACATCCAGACAGACGCCTTGAGAGCAAGCATAAAATTCGCCATATTCCCTTTTCCTTCCCTTGGCAACTGTGGACACACAGGAATGCAATGTCCATCAGCCTGTGTCCCTAAATGACAGTGATGTAGACAGTAGACAGAGTCTACTGTCCTCTCCCACAGCTTCCGACCACCAGCATACCTACAGTGACCATTTAGCATGAGTAAAATCCCCCTCAAAATGTGTTGCTTTAAGGCACTGAATTTGAGGGTTGCTTTTTCTCATAGCATTACCCAGTATATTCTAACTCTAGTAGGAACCGACAGTAGGAACAATATCCTCCGGTAGAAACCAATAATGCCTACCACGAGCATAATAAAAACTGACACCGATATAATATTTATAATAGATACAATTTACTAAATGTCTCCTATGTAGCAGGCATTGTGCTAGGACTTCCAAGGTAGAGGTTAAGGCTGTATTTTATATGTGGGAGAATGGAGCATTAGGTCTTGTTCAAGTTTATGAAATAAGTGACTGGTGGAAGCTCAAGTTGAATCCAACTCTTCCTGACTCCAAAGAACTTGCTTTGTCTACACAGGACCTTGCTCCTGAATAGTTCTGCCATGTAAATTTCTATTTCATTGAACTCTACATCTTCTCTGCCACACAGGCACCGTTATTTCATTTTGCAGATGAGATTTAGAGAAAAAAACTATCTTGCCAAATTTCAGAGCCAGAAAGGCACCAGAGCCTCTGCCTTTCACACTGTTCTTCACTACACTTCTGAACAAATGCATCAAGAACTGAGGTATTGGTCAGGCACGGTGGCTCATACCTATAATCTCAGCACTTTGGGAGGCTGAGGCGGATGGATCATCTGAGGTCAGGGGTTCGAGACCAGTCTGACCAACAGGGTGAAACCACGTTTCTATTAAAAATACAAAAAATTAGCCGGGAGTGGTGGCTCATGCCTATAATCCTAGCTACTTGGGAAGGTGAGGCAGGAGAATTGCTTGAACCTGGGAGATGAAGGTTGCAGTGAGCCACGATTGTGCCATTGCACTCCAGCCTAGGCAACAAGAGTGAAACGAAACTCTATCTAAAAAAAAAAAAAAGAAAGAAATTCAAGTATTATGAGTTAGGGGAGAGAATTGAGGTATTATGACTTAGAGGCACACAGAATTTGGAGTGAAGTGCCACTGAGTTAGGTCTAGCCTCTGCCACTTATAGCTGGGGATCATGGAGCCAGTGCCTTACTATTGAATGCTAATCCCCAATTTCTTTCTTTGCAAAAATGAGGCCAATCATGGCTGCCACAGAAGGTTGTTGAGAGGAACATGTACGTAAATCTCTTATATACAGCAGGCACAGAATAACTAGCTAATTTTTACTGTCGACTTGTTAATTTAAGAAAAAAAATCAGGAATACAATCAGGAACACACACACACACACACACACACACAGCTCTAGCTGAAATAAAAACATTTCCCATTAAGATTCAACAAGGTCTCACAGGGCCCACTTCTTGGTCATATAAGGGCTGGCAGGTCCTCTCTGTGGGCTGGAGAAAAGTTTTGTTTCCCCAGCTGCACTCGCAGGGGAATACTCTGCAGGCACTGCATTGTGAACCTGTTTGGCTTGGCTCAGAGGTCTGTCAGCACATTCAGGAAGTGAAGTCAGAAAGAGGCAGGATTTCAAACAGAGCCAGCTGCACACAAATGCCCAGGCAGTGAAATGCCCTATTGGAGCAGGGTGCCTATCAGCCTGGGTTGCCGTGGGTGCTGTCAAAGAAGCCTCTGAGAGTGGCTCTGTGCCAGAAAAGGAAGAAGTAATCACCAGCACCCAGGCTAAGGCCATGGCTTCTACAGCAAGGTGCCCTGGGGGCTATGCAGGGGTCATCTCAGCCAGTCCCCTGCCTTAGGTTCTCTGAGCTTGCTCTAAACCTGAGCTCTCTGAGCTTGCTAGGTGGAGGGGCTAATGTTTATCTCCTGGGAGTCTTGAAGTCAAGGTGTGAGACTGGGAGGAGAAATGAGAAAAAGGACAGCAAAATGAAGGAATGGGTTACCAGTGTTTGGGAGGGGAGGGAGAGAACTGGATGAAGTACCTGAGAGGATATGGAATCCTGAGAAAGAACCATGCTGTCACTCTCCAGCCATATTTGCATGCCGAGGAAACAGCACAGTGGCTAAGACCTGAATTCAAATATCAACTTCTAGCTGTCAGTGGGAAAACATTGTCTAAGTCTCAGTCTCATTCACTGTGCAATGGGGATAATATATCTATTCCCATTGGGTTGTTGCAAGGATTAAATAGGCCAATATATGTAAAAGAGCTTAGCCCAGTGCCAGCAAATCATAAATGTATCAATTAGAATTTCATGGTTGCAAGAGGCAGGAAATTTAGTTTAAACAGAAAGGAATTTTATTGAAATATATCAGTGAAAAGCTATTGTAGACGTAGCTCCAGGCATAGCTATATACAGGGCTCAAATGGTATCATCAGGCTTTGATTTCTTTCTATCATTCAGCTTGCTATGGGGAAGTGTTAGCTTCATCTTCAGCTTCCATGTGGTAGTGTCCAGAAACTCCCAGCTCTCCAACCATAGGGGTCACAGGGCTACAGCAATTTCTCACAGCCTCCCAGAATTAGGCTTCATTGATCAGATTGGGTCTCATATCCATCCCTAAACCAATCACTCTGGCTAAGGGGTGGAGTGGGATATACTGACTGGCTTAAATGCAGGTCAAGTGCCCACCTCTGAAACCAAGGCTGTGGAGTCATTCAAAGCACATAGCAAGACAGGGAGGAAAGAGGATATTTTCAAAGGATAATCAGGATCTAGGAGGGAATAGATACCAGGGAGATTAGAAGAAAATGTCAACTATCAGAGCCCATCCATTTAGTGATTATTGTTGCTGTTATTATTATCAAACCCTTACAGACCAGGCTAGAGGTATCTACTGCCTTTCTACAATTAAGTCACAATGCATTACTCATTTTTTACTTTTTGGTTTCTTTTAATGAGTTATGCTTCAAACATGGATCATCAAGAACATATTTCTCTGGATGCAAATGCCTAGGAGGGGTGTAGTAAATGATATAACATATGTTCAAAAGGCTCTGCAAAAAGTTATTTATTAATATTAGTTACTGTTATAATGGTTATTATTTAAAAAAAAAAAGACTCATCCAGGTCAATTAAAGCAGAGAATTAAAGATTCTCCAAAAACGTTTTTTAAAATGTCAAAAAATCCAAGTGTACCTACTTCCAGCCTGTATTTTCCTTCATTCACCTGCTCATTTAACTGCATCAGCATCAACGTCTGCATGAGCATTTCCACAATGTACTTGTTGAAGTAGTAAAAGTAGAAAAGAGAATGAGACTGTTACCGTGACAGAATTCTGAGAAGGAGAATCTAGCGTACAACGAAATGTTCTTTCCTTCTCCTCACAATGAACCAAAGATCTTTACACCTGGGAACCAAGATATAAAAAAGATCTCTGAAAATTCCTAGTAATGAGAACAGGTTATAAACACCAAAAGTGGATGATAAATTTAGTGTTGCAAGTATGAAATACTAGGAAATGTTGAAGAGTATCTACTGTGTGGCTTAAGACATTTCTAGTAGAAGATATCATGATCAATACCTACCATCAATAGTCTGAAAATCTTCCCATCTTAGGATGCTAATATGGTATTAGGTGATTATCACGTTCTCATTTATCCCATGTTTATTGAATGACTCTTCTTTGCCAGACATCCACTACCCACTAGAGGTGAGAAGCTAATGCGAGACATCAAAAGCTGGTGGCATTCAGTATATTAATTGCTGTGTTAGAGGGAAATCAATGTGCTTTGGAACAAATATGCATATAAGGAAGTCCAATGATGGCTTCCCTGAGGACATGATTTGGAACTTTATATTTAAAGGGATGAGCAAGAGTTTGACAGTAAAATGGGGTGATGGTGTTCCAGCAAGAGAGGCCATCAGGGAGAGGATAAGCAGGATTCAGAGGGCGTATCAGTCAAGCATATGCTATTCATGGACAAAACAGATGGAATTCCTGCTCATTTATTATCAGGTAAGAAAAAGAGACATTGAGCAGATTATTATAATGACTTTATCAAGCCTAGCACCTTATAAACTGCTGCAAAGAAGATGTGCAAACAGTATCACTGCAGATATTATGAAGACACCGCCAGAGCATTGGGAGGTTGGAGGGGAGCAGGTAAGGACAAGCTTGACTCGGCCTGGTAATTAGAGAAGGCTTCCCCAAGTGAGTGACCTTAAAGCTGAGACCTGAAGAAATTAGTCAGGCCTATGGAGGGGTGTGGAGAGAGCATTTCTGTCTTTCGTAGGAGCATGTGTTAGAAATAGCAAGAAGACCAATGTGGTTAGAAAGCATGGTTCCCTCGGGAGAGGGACAAGGTAGAAGGGAGCCCATAGGGGCACGTGGCTCCAGATGGTATGTGGTTTAACTCACCATGTCCGAATATAGTACCCAAACCCTCAAGTCCTCAACAATCTGAGAGGCCAGATGACGGTGATCAAAGAAAATCCAGACTTTTTCCGAAAATCGCACTACTTCATTCTTAAGGCAGAACCATTCTTGTGGTAGTTGCCTCTGCACTACCTTGTTTAAAACTCACTTGGGAGGCTGAGGTGGGCGGATCACAAGGTCAAGAGACCAAGACCATCCTGGCCAACATGCTGAAACCGCGTCTCTACTAAAAATACAAAAATTAGCCGGGCGTGGTGGCACACGCCTGTGGTCCCAGCTACTCGGGAGGCTGAGGCGGAAGAATTGCTTGAACCCAGGAGGCAGAGGTTGCAGTGAGCCAAGATTGTGCCACACACTCCAGCCTGGTGACAGAGCAAGACTCCATCTCAAAAAAAAAAAAAAAAAAGAAAAAAAAAACACAATAGCCCTTCAAGGTTATTATCACAGGCCTGTTCTCAGGCTAGGAAACTGAGACACAGAGTCATTACAGAAAATAGCTAAGGCCCCATGATTGCAGGAGGCAGGAGCAGGATTTCACTTTCAGTTCAAGCTCTTGATCATGACATCAAACCACCTCTGACGAAGAAAAGAAAAAACATTCAAAATGTTATAAAATTCCAGTGGCTCAGCAACATCACACTCCCTAGTGGTTCTTTGACACATAGTAGGTTTACAACAAATGCGGGTATCTGTTCCTTAATGCAGAAGGTGAATGGGGAATTCCAGGGGCCTTTTTATTTTCTCTCCCATCCGTATCTGGGCTTTCTGCCCCTGATGTTTTAAATTCCATTTGAAATGAAAAAAAAAAAAAAAAAAATACATAACTAAAAACCATCCTCTGCCAAGCCATTTGGATTTAAAACAGATGGGCAGAAACCTGGAAGGAGTGAGGATTCTCCCTAATATATCAAACATTGCAGCCAGCGCCCATCTGAGAGGCTTTGCTGCATTTTGTAAAGAAAACAGGCCGTATTTTGAAAATGGATGAGTAAGGTTCACTGTTTTGACTTGTTTCAAGGTCTGGAGGCCAGGCCTGGTTTTGATCTGACAGGTCTGAGTCTCCAAACATGGGTTATTTCTGTGCAAAGATTCTAAGAGGCAGCACGCTCACCAGGCACAGGCCCGAAACAGCCTCCCTTTGAAGATTTCCTCAGTGAGTCTTAAGTGGGATTTGGTGTCCATTGTGGAATCGCAGTAATGAACTCAAAACTAATGTTTTTTATTACACCAGCAAGTCAGTCAGCCCCTCTGTTTGCTCAGGTGTGCAGCTGTGTGCCCCATGCTCTGATCTCTATACAATAACAAAATATTTTTCGAAGGAAGAAATTAAAGATGAAGGAATGCCACAACTGATGGCGTGGGGGAAGCGAGAGATAGGAGACTCTAGCCTCTTTAAAGTAAGATAATATATTTGCTTTGTAATCTCTTTACTAATTGATCGCCCTCTAGTCCGCGAAGAAAAAAAAAATCTATTAATGAAGCGGCAGGATTCATCCTATCAATTACTAAACACATCGCAACTCCGCAGGGGGCTTCTTGGACTAGAAAAACAGTGCCGGTAGATGGCGCCAGAGGGCAGGTTCCCTGCTTCTCCGGGTTTAAAGGATGAGATAAAGACAAGCCAACAAATTGGGCTGGGACAAAAGTATGGGCGGCGTCCGCCTGCAGAGGGGACCAAGTATAAACACATTTTTTTTTTTTTTAACAGAGTGGGGAATCGTATGTGCTGGAGACGTCCTTGCTCCACCAGCCGGAGGCCAGGAAGCGAGCGCCAAACGCTGTTTACAGGACAGCTTTTATTTCAGGAATGAAGACTAAGGCTCAGCAGGTAGGAGGCCTTGAGAACTAGCACCGAATTTCCAAGAAGCCCACGCTGCGATGGAGCTGCGGAGTGCTTGGCTCAGGGAACTCATTGGATAATGAGACAAGAGACGCTTGCGATGTTGTAATAAACCCATCCAAACTCATCTACATTAACAGGGGCACCAGCTTACTATGCTGAGGAAGATTTGAAAATCAAGAGTTAGGCAGAACCGAGTTGAAATCTTAGATAAATGACTTTGGGTAAGTCTCTTCCCTTCTCTGGGCAATTTTACTTACGCATCGTTGTAAAGGAGTGAAGTGTTGATTTTTGGAAAACGCTTAGTACAACACTCAATATTCAGCAACTCTTCCAATCATATCACTAAAACCCATTCATGTAGGAATCAAACCAGGTGGGGAAAACAACCTCATTTGTGTCACCCCTGTGCCTGTATGTGCTGATTCTCTATGGGCTTATCACAGTATTTTGCATTTTACAAATTCATACAGGTTGGCTACTCCTTTAATGCAAGGGCGATTTTGTAAAGTCCTCTTTGCATCCCCAGCATCTATCTCAGTCCCCTGAATGTGATAACATCTGCTAAATACACAAGTTTTTCTTAGGAACAAGTTGTTCCAACCCACCAAGCTGAATGATTCAGATACAGTATTATGGCCACATCTCACTTTTTTTCCTTCACTGTGCTCAGCAAAGAAAAAAAATACTACAAACTAAGTGATGAAAATGAATTTTGAATTTTTAGCCAAAGACCAAATAGGAGCCAGATGCTGAGCAGCCATTTTCAGGAATGGCCAACTCAACCAGCCAAGGCTCAAAATAAATTTCAAGACAGAATTACAACATTAAAAGCAATTCTATGATTTTGGTGTCATAGCTGAAGACTTGGACATATGGCATTCTCGTCTATGCATGCCAAAGAGAGAGATGGAGAGGGAAAGGAGGGAAGGACCTGGACAGAAGCAAATGTCGGGGAGCCAACAAGATCAGGGATGACAAGCTATGGCCAATACATAGGAAAAGGTGGAGGCCGTGGGTTGACTATTGTGAGGCATATAGACTCGGTCACTTAGTAGCGCTTTGATTAGGGAAAGGTACTTGATTGCTGAGAGGCTTATCTCTTCATCTATAAAGCGAGGTGTATTAGGCAGGATAGGTTAATCTGTGCCGTGATAACAAATAAACTCTGAAATCTCAGTGACTTCACAGAACAAAAATTAATTTTTTGCCCACCCAAAGTCAAGTAAGTGGGAATCCTTCTATATCCAGTGACTTAGGAACCGCATTTTCTTTTGTTTCTTGACACTACTATCTCATCATATGGCTCCCAATGTTACTGTGGCAAGAAAGAGAGGGCTGGAGAAGTTATACTGGCTCGTAGGTGCCTCCACACACAAGCAATACATGTCATTTCTGCTTGGAGCACATTGGTCAGAATAAGACATATGGCCCAACTCAACAGCATGGAAGACTGGGAAATGTGGAAGAGTGGTAGATATTTGGGGAACACTAAATATGTCTGCCCCACAGGGTAATAATCAACTCAATCAGAACTGGATTTCATTGCATAAAATAGAGCAGCTGAATAACTCTTTTAATGGCTTTAAGGAATTAGAGATTTCTTTTGCCTGTTGCAAAAAGTCTGGAGGAAGGCGCTGTAGCAGCTCCACAGCCTTCAGGGACATAGGCTCCTTCTCTGTTTCTGTTCCACCATTCTTCACATATGGCTTCCATCCTAAAGTCACTACATGGTTACAAGGTGCCCTCCAGCTATCATGTCCACATTGCAGCCAATATTTCACAGCAATAAAAGGCACCCTATCAGCACTAAAGGGCTTTTTCTGAAGCTTACCTAGCAACTTCTATTTATATTCTTTGGCTACTCCTACTTACAAGGAAAGCTGGGAAATGTAGTCTTTAACATCTGTGAAAGGGAGAATGAATAACTGGTAGGCAATTAGCAGTTCATACCAAAATAATAATCAGTTCATGGGGTTGTGGTGAGCACTGTACAAAAGTTAAAAGTACTGCCCAGGACCTCATCTTTGTAAGTGCCCAATACATGCTAGTTGTGGGGGACTTTTGTCATTCTTGTTTTTATTAACCAGGTCACCATTTAGGAAACCAGACTTTGGTGGCAGCATCTCAGGGACCTGTCAGGGAAATTGATAAGTCTCTGGTCTTAGTGAGGAGAACATGGAAGAGCACAGTAGGGTATGAGAGCACCAGGCCTTGAGTTAGGAATTAGGACAGGGAAATGGTCAGCACTCAAGAGGAAGGACCAAGACAGAATGTCATTCTGCTGGGCTGAGTCAAGCCATCAGGGAGAAGGAAGGAGGGCAGCAAAGAGGCAGAATGTGGCAGCTCTAGGTTTTCCTGAGGTTAACTTTGTTTGAGAGATGTCATTGGCAGAGAAGAAAATTCAAGAAAATATCATGAAAGACCAGAAATTATCCCAGTGGCTGCCTCGGTTGGCAGCTGTAAGAAGGCAGCATCTCTTGCACTCTTAACTTTGCATCCTCCCCCTTTCTACGCACTGAACTGACTCCATCTCTGCAATGTCACCTCACCTCTTCACTTGATTTCTACCCCCACAAATCTCAGCCTTTCTTGCGGCTACTGCTTTTTTCTTTCCTGAGTAATTACCACGAGCCAGACATAACTTTTTGTACTAGGGATACAGTGAGGAATAAGATAGGTAAGCTCCCTTGTTTTATGAAGTCTACATGATGCTTTGGCCTCTTTCCACCTTGGAAGGGTGCCTTCTAGGTAATTCTTCTGGGACTTCTCCTTTGGTATCCTGCATGCAACTTATCCGCCACCTCTTTAGTCCTGTTCCTGAGGACAAAATCAAACCTTTTAGTCACTACAACCCAGATATTAGAGAGACAACTTAATTCCAAGTCCCACCCAATAAAAAATCAAGACTCTTCATACCTCACTTTAGTGTTGGCTCAGAAACAGGGCAGGGTTAGGCCTATGAATAGAGGCATCAATGGCCTCACCTGGGAAAAGCTGGAGAAGAAAACAGGTAGAATTAACAAGGTAGGAGAGACCAACCTGTATAATTTCAAATATTTGGGTAGAAAAGTGAATGACTTATTTTATCAATTAGGGTTCTTGATTGCAAGCAACGTAAATGGACTCTAGGTAACTTAAGTTGAAAAGGTATACTGGAAAAATACAGGGCGTCCCAAATAAGATTTGAAGGAGAAGGTAAAGGGTCAGGCCTCAGAAAGAATAGGGTCCAGAGCAGCTCAGGGAATTTGAGTTCCATGTCTCTGTTAGAGAAAATGGTCCCTAATCACATGTCTACACTTTTCCTCCATACCCAAGAGACAAATTCTTAGAGAGAGGGATACTATGGTCTTAGTTTGAGTTACATTTCTACTTCTTCCCATCTGGAGCCTAATTGACAATTTCCACCAAGTTTATAAGCAAAGGAACCTGGGAGTTTGTTCCCCAAAGCAAAATTGAGGTGTGCCTACCAGAATGGGAAGTGAGTGATGGGCAGGCAGGTAACTCAGCTGTCTACCACTCAACTCTAGATAATTTTCTTATTTTCAAACCTCTGGCTTTAAGAACATTTTGTGAGCATCCATAAGTATGATTCCTTCTGAAAACATTTTCAATTGTAGGAATCAACACTGTGGCTCAATCCTTAAGAGTTGCAATAAAAGTAGATGCTTATGCTGGGAATTTGGAGTGAAGCTGATAGAAATAACAATTATAGGTGATGTAACAATCCAAAAATATGTTTTATTTTTATTTCCTTTGGGCTTTTACAATCTGTTCTGCATTATTATAATTATAATTTTGTTATATTTAAAAAATCAGTAATATATTCACATGGTTTAGTCACCTTCCTCCATCCTGCTGCCTAGAACGTGGATGTGTCATTTTGAATCATAAGGGCAAAACCCTAGGGATGGCAGAAAAGTGCACTGGGAGGAACCTAGGATCTGAAGACTTTATGCAACAGGGACATTATACCAGCCCTGTCCTGTACTGCTCTAGATTTTTATGTAATAGAGAAATAAGCCACTATTATTTGGCTTTCTTCTGTTATAGCCAAGGCTAATCCTGATTCCCTCAAGTTGTGTCACCAATAAGTGATGCAGTCTTGATTGTAACTCAATCCCAGGGCCCAGAATTGAGTGAGAAAAGGGGGTGACCCAGGGGCAAAATTTAAGGAGGCACTCACTTTCAGGATTGTGCAAGTGCTACTCTCAGGCGCCTGAGAGTAAGCGCCTCCTGAAATTTTGCACCTTAGGTATCTAGCTTACCCCAGAGGCTCAGCTTCCGGAGTCCAAGCTCTTTCAGCATCAACACACTGACAGGACAAGGCCTAAGATTGAAGCAACCCATTGCTACATCATCACCGTGAGAAAGTAACTGGACCTAGCCAGAAATTTTAAATACCTTTTTTAACATTGACCATGAAATGTAAGAGTCAAAAAGTTTCTGAAGCCTCCATGTCATAGCACCCCTGCCATTCTGAGAGCTAGTTTTTATCATTAGCTGGCATGAGAGTGAAGAGCCTTTCTGAAATAACTCGCCCTCTCATCCACTTCCCAAGCAGAAAATCTTGTTTATATATCATTTCTCCCAGATGAATCATTTGTAGCAAGAGTACAGCTTCCACTTGTCCGTGAGAAATGTTCTAAACAATCTTTTCTACTCTACATAAAACCTCAAGAATAACAATAGACCTTCAGAATGAGGCTAATATTTGTCAGCCTCTCAAAGTCAGGGAACAAACGAAAGTAACTATGAGCCATCAAAAATCGTGTTGAGAGAAAAAAAAAAAAACTCCTTCTGCTGATCACTTGTTTTTCTGAGCCCCCACTGCCCGCCCCCCGCCTTCTTCAAAACTGGCTTTTATATTATGCTTCCTGCAATAACCTCTCTAGTTCCTTCTGCTTCTTGTTCCAAGGTGTTATTTTCAAGTGGATCTTCCTGAGATCTGTGCAGAGTCATCATAAGGAGGAGTAGAGGGCTAGTGTGGGATGCAGAATTAATTGTCATTTGCATCTTAGGGATCAGAGCCCTAAGTGAAAGGTTATGGGAAAAGGTAGAGTCATTGCTTAATATTGTGTTTATTTGATATGCTGAATTTTTGTTGAGTTGCCCAAAGAATTTCCAAAAAAATAATTTTTCTGCAGAATCCCTGCAAAACCCTTGAGAACAGAGAAAGGGTAAGGAAGAGAGAGGGGCTGGAGAAGGCAACATACGTAGAGAATGTGATCTAGATGGTGGCTCGTGAATATCAGACTGTATCCCAAAGGCTTTATGTTAATCCTCAGAGCCCGCCTTCAAAGTGTTTTTATCTGCATTTTTTAGGTGGGGAAAGTGAAGCTTGGAGAGATGAAGCAACTTGTCAACTTGTCACACAACAAAAAATGGCAAGCAGGGATCCAAACTCAGATGAATCTGACTCCGTGTCTTTGCTCTTTCAGGTGTTGCCTCGTAGTCTGTGAAAGCTCAGTCAATTTCTTCTTTGAGGAAAGATCAGCACGATGTGAGAAATCAGGCAATTAAGGATCTCATCCCAGCAGGGAGACAGAGCAAGCCTTTCCATTTCTCTGGACCTCAGAGTTCTCATCCATATAATGAAAGAGTAAGGCTAGAGGGTTCTTAAAGTACTTCTGCTCTCTGATGTATGAGTGTCCGTGTCTACATTCACTAAAGGCATCCAACAAAAGAATTAAAATAACAGGAAGCGTGAGCCACAGGCAGGATCCCTCCTTGTGGGTCAGGAGTCCAGGAAAGGCCGGAGACAGCCACTGCAGGATAAGGAAAACTGAGCTTGGCATTTGTTTCACTCTCTCATCACCTTCTTCAGCCGTTGTCTCTACTATCCAGGTACCCTGGTCTGGCCTTACCACCTCTAGTACTACCTCCCACTCATAGCACCCTATCTGGGCTTTCTCGGATGCCTGCAATGCTAGTTAAAAGGTATAACTTTTTATCTAGCCAAATGGATAGCTCCTTTTTGCAAATTACAAGAAGCTGCTCCTTCCATCTGGGTAGGCATGATCCTACAAGGATCTTGTGGCTTGGCAAGCGGAGAATGGGCTTTTAGTTTGCACCTTTGTTAGTTAGCCAGATGCCCTGGTGTAGTACACAACTCACGCAACTGTACATGGCAGTCTTAGTGACTGCCAAGTGGTGATTCATCTCAGTGAATGGTATTCCATCCATCCACCCATCCATCCAATTATACATGGCAGAGAGGAAACTAGAAGATATGTTTGACTCTTTTCTTTTTTTCCCCTCCCATGTTCAGCCCATTATATTGTCGATTTAGTTCCCATTTATCTCTCAGATTTTCCGTTGCTCTCCATCACCAGCACCCTGGTCAAAAGAACACCATCTTCCTTCTGAACTCAACACTAGCTTCCTAACCAGCCTCCCCTCATGTATTCTCTCCTGCCTTGTGTTCATTCCCATCCTTGCAGCCAGAAGATATATGAACTCAACTATTTTAACACTGACATCAGGTTGGAGGATCTTTCCAAAATATAAATATGATCATCACCCTTTCAGGCTTAAAAATTCTCAGCAGCTTCTCTTTACTCTTAGGATAAAGACTAAGAGTCTTTGACTGGGCCTCTTGTATCATCAGGCCCCTTCTTGCTTCTCCAGCTTCATCCTGCATTGCCTTCCTTTCATCTGACTTCTCTCCAGCTTTTCTGGAAATGAGCCCACACACATGCTATTCCCTCCACCTAGAACCTGGTCTGTCCCTCTTCACCTGTTAACTCCTATCCACACTGGGAAGCCTTATGCCTCAGTAAGGCCTTGCTGATCCTTCTGACATGGCCAACTCCTCCTATCAGTCCTTTAGCAAAAAGGACCTTCTTCCCTTTGCAGCACTTACCAGATTTACACTTCTGCACATATTTGTGAGGTCTCTGAAACGGCCTCTCTTTCCAACAAGGCTGTAAATTACACGGGACAGGGCCGGCACTCATCACTGTATTTCTGACTCCTGTTATAGTGGATGGTACATAGTCCAAACTTGAAAATATATGCTGAGTGAATGCAGGTTTGCCTGGCTTGGAGAAACCAGTATCTAGCAGAAGCCACTCTTTGACAATCCCCGAAGTGATATACAAGTTTAACTTTCCCAGATTGTGATTGTAAAAGGGAAGAAGAACAAACCATAGAAAATTAGCAGTTGACAAAGAGCTCCCTCATAACTAGCCAACTCTGAATGCATCTTCTATAAAACATTGTGGCTAGCTGGCTTCTAGCAAATATTTGTTGAATTGACAGATAAAATGTAATCATTCACGGCCTGGATTCAGTGCTACATCTGCTAGGAAGCCATTTCTAATGTATACCAGTCTCCAGAAATAACTTCCCTGTCCCCTAAATGTTCAAAGTATATTATCCTTCCCTTTCTGATGATACCTTTTATCTTGCATTAGAGTTATTTAGGTATTTGTCTCTCTCTTAGATATTTAGCACTGATTCTACTCTGGGCTTTCAGCAAAGGGCATCCAATGGGTATCTCCTTGGAAAGGTTCTCACAATGAGAATTCGTGAGCTCAGATTCATGAATTCAGACGTCTATGGGTAAAGACAGGTAGGCAACACAAAGGAATGCTGTAATTATGTAGCTTTGGGGATGGGAGCTGTAGGCACTTGGGAATTCCTGCTTCACCTAGTAGGTCCCCAGTGACTCAGCACCAGCCATCATTATTGTGTAAGAATATGGGTCTAGCCTTGTGAGATTTTCTGATTGTATTGAAAGGAAATCTGGATTTCATTATATAATTTATTTTTATCCCTACTCAGACTTTATCCACCCCCCAACACCTGGCAAGTGTTTACCTTATAGTAGGTGCTCAGTTAAGGTTTGGGGAATGAATGAATGAATGAACAAATAGATGATAAGTGAAACTTGAATTAGCCACTGTCTCTCTCAGAGGTACACACTGTGAGTTTGAGTGTATTTCTGGCTTTCCTGAGTCCCTTCAAAAAAGATTAGTTAGGACATTTTTTAACCAATTATTGATCACTAATTAAGACTCCACTGTGAGAAGTCATGTTTTTGTTTGCCATCCCCTTATCAGGTATTTTCAGATCCAGTGGTCTTGAAAGCTTTCTAATCCAATTCAGAGAACTTCCAATACCAGATATTTGCCCTAAATCCTCCAAAAATTCACAATTCAGCTCTCAGGACCTGTCATTTGTCACCTATTAGATGTCCTTATTATATGGAAATTCAATTTAATAACTGTCAACACTTTCCTTGAGTCACTTGTTTCCACCAAATTGAAAACATTCATTAGTACATAAAAAATCCATCCTTCTTTTTGCATCTCCTGATTGAGAAGTAGTTTAGATAATTTGACAGGTGAATGAGAGTCTCCATGCTTTTGTAATCATGAGTTACCTTTAGGATTTGAATATTTGTATAAAATTTGCCTTTGCAATATCAAGTTTTAAAGGCAAGAGAGACTTCAGAAGTTATTTGGTCTGAACGCCAATTTTACAGATGATGAAATTTGAGTCCAGGGAACAAAAGCAATCAGCCACGTGAGGTATGGAGCTGAGATCCAAACTCAGGTCTTTGGAGTCAAACCACTTACTCATTGTACCCTTACGATATGCCAGATTTCCTAAACACTTTATCACTGGTTATTTCTAATAACGACTCAAGAAAGGTGTATCATCCACATTTTACAGGGAAAGAAACTGGGCTCAGAAAGTTGGCATGTCTTGTCTCAAGTCCTCCCAGATAATAATAAGTCCTCTAGCTAACAAAGCTGGAATTGAAGCCCAGATCTGTCTGACTTGGAAGATGGAGCTTCTCCTATCACACTATGGGTGGTATGGTAAAAGTCAAGGGAGCTTTGTGAAGATCACATTGCTACTGATGATGGATTTGAGATAAAAAAAATAATGCAAATGCTATCGAGAATTCCAAACTAGAGATTTCATCGGTTCCTGGGCTCCCCTCCTCCACACACAATCAGTGTTGCTTCCTGAATACCTAAACTAAAACCTTCTCAAACTTTACTATGCATACAAATCACCTGGGGATCTTTTGAAAATGCAGTTTCTGATTGAATGGTGCTTGGGAGGGGCCTGAGATTCTGCAGATTCTGAGATTCTCAGGTGAGGCAAATGCCCTTAGTCCTGGGACAACACAGCTTCCTAAACTGGGACTTCCTAAATTCAACACAGCTTCCTAAATTTTCAGCAGCCCCATCCCAAGACTGTCAAGCAGCAAAGTCTATAAGGTGAGGGAGGGCAGTGTGGTTGTAGTGGGAGAGGATACAATGTTTGTTTAGTTATTGTCTATTGAACATCTTCACTAAGTGCTGGGCATAATGCTGAGGACTTTACAGGTAGAACCACATTCAATCCCCACCATAACCTTATGAGTAGCTATTTGTGTCTACATTTTACAGACGTGGAAGCAGACTCGGAGTTTAGGCCAAATTCACACAGCTGTATCCAATTCCAAAGTTCATGCTTTTAACCACAATGACAACTTTCTCCTCAATGAGATTGTCCCCCTTATACCCACAGCAAGTCTGAATGGCGCTTTTGAGGGGGGAGGAGTCTTTGAGCCGATATTGCTAAGCTGATGTGGACAGCACAAATCCAACACCATGGTGCTGAAGATGTTGATCAACTTGCTGGAGGAATGTGCAAAGGATTCATTCACACTCAGACAAAAATAAGCAGAAACAGCTTGAGTGAAAACTTAGAAATAACTTGCATACTCAACAATTAAATAATGATTAAACAAAACATATTATATTAAGCAATGGGCATAATCAATAGGCAATGGATACACAGATTTCAGGTAGGATGTTTACTAGTAAAGCGTGATCTGATTTTTGTTGGAGGAAAGGTGTGTGTGTTTGCACACAGGAAAAAGACTGGAATTAAGCACTCCCAAAACATATCAGTAACATTTGGAGAAGATTATTATTGCTCATTTTCTTCTTTTATTTTCTCTATATACTTATCTGTTATTTCTCTTTTTTCCAAAGCAAGAGTGTATCATTTGTATAATATCTAACAGGAATTTTTAAAAAATGCAAGAGAAGCCAGGGAAGAGCTTAAAAAGGACAGATATTAACTCAAATACAGAGGTATAAATATTGTAACAATTTGTAATTGGGGAACATTAGACAGACAATTTAGTGGAAGAGAATAGAAAGTAAAGTCAAAGACCCATAAGATGTGGATATATAAATAACTTACTTTTTCTCTTGGAGTGGGAAGGCTTCCCTAAAAAATAATACAGAATGATTATATATAGCTCCCCCCTACCACCAAAGTACTATATATTCAGTCCATAGACCATTGACCAACAGGAAAAGATTTCTAACCTATATGACAAAGAAATAGAACTAATATTTTAAATAGATAACATGTTCTTGTAACTCAGTAGAAAAATTAGCAAATATGAACAACTGTTCTTGAAGAAAAGGAGAAAAAGAGCGACAGAATGGATCTTAGCTATGGAAACATTTAGGAGGGGACAGTGTTTACCTCGTGTCCACCCTAGTTTTTAGTGTTTTTGTGTAATTATCAAGGTAGAAATTCAAACCACAGCAGAACAGGAACAATCCCATTAGTCATATCTAACCACGGAGGGATACATAAGTTGCTTAGTGGGAGAAGGATAGGAAATTCACACCAGAATCCTATTTCACAATTCATAATTGGTTGTATATAATTAGACCGAAGCTAACTGCGTAACAAAACATAGCAGGAAGGGAAATAAAACGGCATCAAGAAAGAGAAGGATGCTGACAAAGGGACTAAATTCCATCTCTTCCTCTAGCTGTGTATCCCTGAACTGCCTTGCTGAATCTTCCTTCTTCATCTATAAAATGGACATCAGAAATCCTATTTACAGGGTTTTTCTGTGAAAAAAATAAGATGGCATATGTTAAGCAGTTAGTGCTCAACAAATAGTAACTATATTACATTCCAGAATGATTATTATAATACAACCCATATATATGGCAGACACTATGAGCCTCCTCCATAGGACTGAGCAGAGAGCAGGTCCTCACTGGCTCCTGGGTTGGGGCAGGCACCCCAGCATTCCTATGACATGGGTGGAGCATGGCTTTGCAGTCTCGCCAAGTTCAGGACCCTTCACCAATACTGACTCCCACTTAAGGAGCCTCTCAGGATCTTTGTTTCTTCATCTGGGGACAATTTTGGTGATGCAAGCTATGAGGATTAAATTAAATTAAATCACATTTGGGAGAATGCTTTTTGAACTGTAAAACTGTAAGCTTCAGCCCTGCCTTTCCCAGTTTGCAGAACCCATTTCTTGAGGCATAACTGTCTGGCAAAGTTCACATCAAAGTCACCTCTTTCATCACCTCAGCCCATCCACCTAAGGGCTTCAAAGATGTTCTCAGACCTGGAATCTTGACTAGGACCAAACAGTACACAGCCTAGTGCATGATACCAAGATCAAGATGACTGGGACAACTATGGGAAGCTCTAGGGTATCCCCTAAACTGCCAGCATATCCCACACACATACTTTCCTTCCCTTCACTGCCAATCAGACCAGGACCCAACATCCCAGGACCAATCAATAGCATCATTTATGGAGAGTGTCTGTGTTCTGAGCCTTATGCTGAGTATTGTACTTGCATTGTTTTAATTAATCCTCACACTAGATCTGAGATAAGTAATCTTATCTCCTTTTTACTGATGGGAAAACTGAAGCTTAACAAAGGTTAGGACAAAAGTTGAGGAGCTAATTGTTTATATAATGGGCCAGAGTTTCTTATTACAAGTTTACCTGACTATGGTCTTAGGTACAATGTTTCCTCTCTAAGAATTATATTGCAGTTGAGCCTCATGAAGGAACCTAACCTACCTACAATCACATAGCTAATAAGTACCAAAACTGGAATTAAAATCTGTGTCTCTTCAAGTCCAAAGACATGCTCTCCCCATGATACCATGCTACCTTCCCCAATCCCATAAGACTAGTTTCTGCCTAAGTGTTCCCTCCCTGAGCCCAGAGCCTGCTGTTGTCGGCAGCCCATCAGTGAGTGGCCTGGATCCATGCCTAGCTCTTGTTAGCTTCCTTCCCTGGAATCTGACTTCAGATTTTGTCCTTGCTGGTGGGACATCTGCTGAGGATGGACAGATCTTCCCAAAAGATGACAGATCCCTACTTGGTTCCAGAGAATGCAAATAGAAGTTCTCACATCTACCTTTGAGAATGAGCACCAGACTAACCCATTCCCTTGCTTGATGTGTTAGATCTGTGAAGCTACCATGCTCCAAAATGCTGAGTAGGGTCAAGAGGTTGGTCTCCAGCCTGCTTTCTTGCTTATTTCAACCTCTTGCTTATTCAGGCATGTTAGAGACCCATAATGCCCATACACAGGCCTGACCCATAACAAATATCAGCTGTTATTTCTTTTGTAGGTGTCTTCATTTCCAATGGTAAAAGTTGTATGCTCATTGTGTTATTTCCCATTGCTCTGACAAACCCTTCCTCTCTATAGCAGTGCTGCAGAAGCATAAAGGGAACAGAGTTGCAGATGGAATACTGTAACTGGACTTAAGTACAAATTCAGAATCCTCCTAGGTGGTCAAGGGATGCTACAGCTGGATCAATTTGCCGATAAAGGTGCTCATTCGAGCTGAAGGATTTAACAGAGAAAAAGCAGACTAAGAAATAGAATATCTAAACACTTCAAGTCATTTCCTTGGAAAGGCTTTCTGCATCTTGTTGGAGGAGCGAGTCATCTTCCTGTGTGAAATGTTCAAAGCTCATTTCCGGTGAGTAATGAGAGGGGCATTCAGGTCTGGATGCAGCCACTGTGCACGTGGGGAAGTCCACGGCACTACAGCTTCCTCTTCAGAAAGCAGAGGTGCTGCCTCTTGGGCCCCATTATTCTGGGCTCTTCTCCAGGCCACAAAACAACCAGAGTTTCTAAGGGGCATATGCCGATGGCATCTGCCAGCTCTCTATCCAGTGCAACTACGGTTGTCTGTGACTCACAGTAAGCTCACACCGGAAGCCTTTTCCATGTGTTTCTGTGCAGGCCCTGTTGGCTGAAATTTATGCCAGTCCCGAGAAAGGTCTGTGGTTCTGGCAGGGCAGCAATCGTGTGCTGGAGAACTGCAAGGATCCAGCCTTAGTTCAGGATGTAGCAGCAGAAAGGGCAAAAACACGCCAGCACACACTGATATGTATAATGAATGAGCCTGGACGACTTCAGTGGGCTGGAAAATACATACCAGTAGGTCTGGGGGAGAATGTACATCATACGTAACAGAAGGCTACTCATTGTCTAAGCCAACAATGGCATTTCAAAAAAGAGAAGACCTCACTGGTCTGAAGCAACAAATCGGGCAGGACAATAAGAGACTTGTTGTGTTAGAAACTCCCATCCTACCTCTCATTTGGGTTAACCATAAGCCTTCAAATGACCCCACAGAAGCAGCCTGCAAGCGAGGTGGCAGAAATGTTATCACTTCTACTTTTGAGCTTCCGGGAGGTTAAGTTGCCATAGATCACACTGGTAGTCAGCAGCCCCAAGGGATTTGAACCTACATCTGTCAGACTCAAAGGCCAAGCTCCCAAATGCTTCAAAATTCATCTCATTCTGAAAAATTGTTATTCAAAGTCACCTGTGTTCAATACTCCAGCCTGGAACCAAACACCCTTTTGGATTACTGAATAAATGAAAGAAAAGGAGAGAGAAAAGGTGTCCTAGCTTTGCTGCTTTTTAACAAGTGGCCTTAAGCAAGTCACTAATAACCTCTCTAGCCTCAACGTTTAATTCTGGGATCACTTTGACGAGTTTATCAGGGGAGACTCCTTTGTGCTGTTTCCTTTATGGACCCTGAAAAGGTATAGTTTTCCCACTCAGTCATGATTCATTGATTTCTTCACTCTTTAAACATCTACAGACTACTCAGTGGCAGGCACTAGGGCAGAAAAATAAGTAAGACACGGTACCTGCCATCGAAGTAGTCACGGTCTGATGGGGAAGAAAGGCCTGCAAAAACAGTCACATGACAGTACACAAAACACCATGCTCACCCTCCATAAGGAGATACCTTTCTACTGGTGCAGACCTCAAACCAGCTTCTCAGCAGGCACAGTGGAATGTGTGCTACAACAGCACCCTGCCCTAGGACCATGGGAGCACAAGGAAAGGGGCAATTAACAATCAGGTTTTCATCTTTGAACCACAGTCACTCTCTGAAATGACATCTTCGGGCCTTAGGGCCTTTTCCACTGCATAGCACTGTTGGGTAACACATCATAAATTTAGAGCTAGAGAAGAATGCTGAGATTATTCCAATGTAATCCCTCATGTCACAGGTGGGAAAACAGGCCTAGAGAGGTGAAGGTCACAGGTAGGAAGAGGTAGATACTGGTTCTGCACCCTGATCTCTAGGCTTCCATGTCTTGCTAATTCTCAGTATTTATGAGACACCCAAGTCTTTTCCCTGGTTTGATCCTCCCTACCACCTTTCATACTGTACAGTTTCAGTCAACTAGGTATGATAATGGAAGACAAGGGCTCTGAATGAATATGAAACTTCTCTGTGGGACACTTGAAATTAAAGAAACATCATTTTTTTTAACGCATTTCCAGAAATCTCCAGAGTAAGGAACTTGACCTAGCTGAGATACTTAAGTCCCAGCTAACATTAAAATCTGCTGCAAATGAATCTCTTTTGTAAAATGTAGTGTATGGAAAAAGTCTTGGATGTAGGAGGGCTGGATTCAAAGGTCAGCTTTGCCAATAGGTTGCCTTGAGATCTTAGGCCAGTTCTTCCCCTCTGAGGACCTCAGTCTGTCCCCTCAATATCAAAGGAGAAGACCAATTCCAGTAGAAGCTCCATGAAGGCAGGGACTTTGTCCACTGCTGTCTCCCCAGTGCCTTAAGCCACACATGGCACACAGTAGGAGCTCAACACATGAAAATGTCTCCAAAGACACTAACATTCAGAAAATGGGAGTCCATGAAATCATTTCCAAAATTTGGAGTTCATGTCTGCTCATGTTTTTCCCCTCCCTTTTGTTCAAGGGATGAATCCCTCCCCACCTCCCCCGTCTCTTAGCAACAGCGTGGAAGAGTTGACTATTCTGAAGCAGTTCTCAAGTTGCGTGACCTGGCAGCTGTGCATTACTCTGTGTACTCTCATATTATCGTTTCGGCATCACTCCCCCTCTGCTGTCACTCCTCGGGCCGTTTGCTCAGAACCACCTGCTCAGCTCCTCTGCTTACTTGTTGCTGATAACACACCCTGATGCCACCTACCTTCACCGAGCTCACCTGTGCTATTGTGCAAGACAATAGAAGACTGGACACCCTCAAGCAGGGTCATGTGTTTTAACAGGAGCGCAAGTGTGCAGTGAGGAGAGGTAGAAGCTTTCCAATACTTGGCAAACACCAAATTTGAAACCTGTAAACATTTCCCAGGGTCTTTATTGTGCAGTGAATTCAGCAAAAAATTTTTAAAACAAAGAACAGTTACTACCATTTATTGCGCACTGGCTGTGTGTCAGGTAGTTTCACATGCTCTCCCCTGCTTAATCTTCTCAACAACACTGTGAGCGCCCACTTTTACAGAGAAGGGAATTGAGGCTTAGAAACGTTGATTAGCTTCTCCAGGTCACAAAACCAGTAAAAGCTGCCACTAACACTAGATCTGGCTCTTCTGATTGCAACATCCCAAGTTTTAAAATTTAGAAGAATCTAGGCCATGTGTGATGACTCATGACAGTAATCCCAGCACTTTGGGAGGCCAAGGCGGGTGAATCACATGAGGCCAGGAGTTCAAGACCAGCCTGATCAACATAGTGAAACCCCGTCTCTACTAAAAATGCAGAAAAATTAGCCTGGCATGGTAGCACACACCTGTAATCCCAGCTACTAGGAAGGCTGAGGCATGAGAATCGCTTGCACCTTGGAGGCAGAGGTTGCAGTGAGCTAAGATTGTGCCACTGCACTCCAGCCTGTGTGACTGAGTGAGATTCCCTCTCAAAATAAAAAAAAAAAAAATTAGAAGACTCTGGAAAGTTATAGATCCATGAAGAACAACCTAGTGAACAGAATGGTAGCTATGGACCATCCAGTTCTTTCTCCACCCACTTTATTTCCTCTCCTAAAACTGAAAGAACTTGTTTTCTGTGACTCCAGTATATAGAACTGACACTAACATTTGCGTGTTATGAGGAAATACTTAGCAACTATTAGGTCAAAGAGAGTTCAGTTGAAATGGACCTTTCAGCTCTTTCAATCTAGCCCTGATATTTTATAGATGGTAAACTGAAGCCCAGAGAACTTAAGAAGGTCACCCATCTAATTAGTAAGTAGCAGGGCCAGCCTTGTCTGGTACCAAATACTATGCTCCTCATCTGCAAAGAAGGGGCAATAACACTTGTCTACAAAGCTGTGGCTGTGAGGATTGTTTTCAAAGTATTCAGCTAGGTCAGTACCTGACATATGGTAGACTCTGCAAAGTGTAGATCCTGCTGACCCTAAACCTCAGACTTTTATCTGTAAATGGAGTGCACAAGGGCCCTTACCTCATGTTATTTGTTTAAAAAAATCAAGTGAGCTCTTGGATGTGCAGAGCTTTGTAGCATTAGCTTCACAAACTCCACCTATCCTCTTGTGGAGCTGTTAGGTATGGCATTTCAGGTGTTCCTGGGTAACTTCCCAGGTGGACAATATTAGAGTGAAGTTAACGGCATCTGACTCTGGCCTCTTCTTATTATGAATGATTACAAAACAGGAGAAAAGAGAAACATAGGAAAAAATCAGAAACTTGCAACCGCGTAGATGTTTTACCTTCATAACCTTCTTCTCTTCTTGGTATTGCTCGGGCCTCACTGAAGCCATGGGTTCCCTCTTTATTGCAGAGAAGGCTGTTGATTGGAAGGGTACAGAGAGACTGGCTCTGGCTGGACTAGGCTTGATCAGGAGTTGGGTGCTGTCAGGGACAGGGCTCATAATTCAGGAGGGATCCGCATGCATGTGTGTCATGAGACTAGAGGACTGTGGGTTCTGCCCAGTGTGCTGTGAGGACAGACAACACTGGGTAGTGAAGACCAACTCCAGCCTGGGCGATCCCATTCTTGGTTCATTAGAGCGTCTTTACTGGGGGACTCTATCACTTCCCATCTGTACTTCTCTAAAGGATCTCTCTTCAGGATGAAAACAACCTTTGCCCTCTTTACCTTGCTTCTTACAGACTCCAAGTACTCAACACTCTTTTTAAAGGTTGCACTATCAGGAGGATTGAGTTGGAGGTGAGGTTGCATAGACAAATACTGCAAGGAGTTTGGCTGTGAAAAGATTGAGGGAGAAAGAATAGGACGGTGGGGGAAGAGTTGATTTATTTTTGAAAGGTGGTGTTCTAAGTTAGAAAAGACCAGAGCCTATTTAAATGCTTTTGAGGAGAAACAAGTCCAGTGGAAAAGGTTGAAGGGATAGGAGCTTAACTGATAGCACAAGTTCCCTGAGAAAGCAGGAGGGGAGGGGTCCAGACCTCGGGGCTGCCATTGGCCTTGAGCAGCGGAAGGAGAGGCTGGTAAACAAGGAGCAAAGGAAAGAGTGCTGTTTGTCCAAGTCCCAAAGTCTGTCGTGGTCTTTCTTCCCTCTTTGCCCAGCTGCGGCCGCATGCCAGTGCGGTTCTCGATGCTCCGCCCACATGAATTAACAGCCTCACCACAATCCTGCTACGTTGGCATTTCTAACCATCATTTTCTAGATGTGCAAACCAAATCTCAGAGAACGTATAAAATTGTCCATGGTTACACAACTCATATTACTAATAAAAATAGTGCTGACATTAATGTAGCCCTAACTACGTGTCAGACTTTATTCTAAGAACTTTATATTCATTATTCTGTTTAACCCTATGAGGCAGGTACAATTACTATTCTGATGTTACAGAGGAAGAAACTAAAACACTGGAAGATTAGATTATTTGCCTAAAGTCCAACAACTTCAAATGGAGCCGACACTAAAGCCCAGGTGGTCTGGCTCCCAGGACAGTATTCCTAACCATCATACCATGTCATCTCTTGTTGTGGGAAACAAGGTAATGGGGATCAAGTTCAAACTCTTATTTGTCTGACTCCAAATGATGCCATACTTTGCTAATTGCATCAAGGGATGAGGATGAAGGTAAATCTGCCTTTAGAGTTGAGTATTCTGTACCAAGATCCAGCTGGGATGTCTGAGGACAAGTAACAGAAATGCGAGTACCTCCTCAATAGACTTCCTCCAATGACTCATTGCCCCAAACTGGGTAACCGGGCTCTCCAGCTCCCTAACCAGCTGAGGTGCCTCTTTGGTGAGAATTTTCAAGGGAGTGATTTGACAGTGGTTTAACAATCAACAGTGCCGGCTGCATCCACATAGGGCAGTGGGTACTTGACCCAAGTCTTTATTCATTTATTTATTCATTCAGTAAATCATTTCCTGATCATCAGTTCTGCCCAGTACAGTGTCAGCAGTAGACATGCAAGTCAGGCACACAGTTCTTTTTTCTGTCTTTTTGTTTTTTGAGAGGAGTCTCGCTTTGTTGCCAGGTCGGAGTGCAGTGACTGTCTCTGCTCACCGCAACCTCTGCCTCCCAGGTTCAAGTGATTCTCCTGCCTCAGCCTCCTGAGTAGCTGGGACTACAGGTGCTCTCCACCACACCCAGCTAATTTTTGTATTTTTAGTAGAGATGGGGTTTCACCATGTTGGCCAGGATGGTCTCAATCTCTTAACCTCATGATCTGCCCGCCTTGGCCTTCCAAAGTGCTGGGATTATAGGTGTGAGCCACCGCACCCGGCAAGTTCTTACTTCTTAAGTAGTTTACAGACATGCTTGGTATAGATATGTAAGTGGACAAGTCCATAGCAATGCGCGGCCACTTCCTATAGTGAGGTTTGTCCAAAGGGTGACAAAAACAGAAAGGGGATGCCAGTTCCTGTCTAGGGGAGGGACTGAGATAAAGACTTCTTTTAAGAAGAAAAGGTTGCCAGAGGAATGAGGGAAATAGGGAGAGCATGTGACTCAGGCAAAGGGAGCAGCATGTACAAAGTCAGGGGAGCATGGGAAAGTATGGCAGGCTCGGCTGAAGCAGAAATGCCAACTTTGACAGGTGGCAGTTGAAGCTGGAGAGGTAGGCAGAGGCAGATCATATTACCACAGTTGCTGGATGCCACGTGTAGGAATTTAATCTCTAATCTTTTCCACCACGCTTCGAAGCTGTTCTATCACTAGTTCCAATTTACAAGTAAGAAAATGGAGGTTCAGGAAACCTAATGGGCTGCCTATTCACAGCTGATAAGAAACAGGGCCAGAGTTTGAACCCGGGCTGGCCTGATGCCAGAGCTGACCCTCTTTCCACTACATCATAATGACTGCCTTTGGTTCGGCCTCTAAAGTGATCGCACCCTATTACGTCACCAAAAAAATAAAAAGCCTTTTTTTCTATGGTGACAGTGGCAATGTCATTCCTGGAACTAAGGTTTGTTCCTTTTACAAATGAGAGCTGGGTGTATTTTTTCCCTGTGCTCGTTATAAAGGCCTGCTTCCTACTAGAATGAATAATGAGGTTGTAGCGGTCTGCATTCAGCCATAGGACGACGCATAATTGTATTTCTTCCATGATGGAAGAACCAGCTGTGGCGCTAATAAAAATGACTGCTTTTCAATTCTTTCAGCAGAGTAAATAAAACTCCCTTGTGATTAACAGTAAATTGGTTTCCTACAGAGTTGTCAAATCTGAAGGGGTGGGATGAGGGGGGTCAGGGAGAAGATGGGAGCGAGAGCATGGTTAGTGGTTCTACTCCGTCAGTGTTCTTTCTCCAAGCATGTGTCCCAGAGATGCTTGGGGTAGAAACCATCTTTTCTTTTTCTTCTTCTTTCTTTTCTTTTCTTTTTTTTTTTTTTTTAAGACACAATGTCTTGCTCCGTTGCCCAGGCTGGAGCGCAGTTTCATGATCATAGCTCACTGTACCCTCCAACTTTGGGGTTCAAGCAATACTCCTGCCTTAGCAGAAGTAACTGGGAATACAGGCACCCACCACCATGCCCAGCTAATTTGTCTGTGTAGAGACGGGGCTCACCTCTATTTCCCAGGCTGTTCTGCAACTCTCGGCCTCAAGTGATCCTCCTGCCTCAGCCCCTCAAAGTGTTTGGCTTATAGGGGTGAGTCACTTTGCCCAACCTAGGAAAGATATTTTCAACATCTTTCAGAAAATTCCCAATTCTACCAAAATAACACTTCAGTATCGCAGCATGGGGACAAAAGCAAACAGAGAGCTCACTTATTAACAACCACAGTCCCTAAGACTTTCAGGTTTGGGATATCAATTCTTTCTCCATCCATGTACTCATTCATTTATTCTACAAGTATTTTTTAAGGCTTACTAGTAATCTGTTCATTAATTGACTATTACTGAGTGTCTACTGTATTCCAGAGCTGGGCTTTGGGAATGAATGGTGAAAAAGACTCAATTCCTGCCCTCATGGTGCACACAGTCTAATGAAGAGATAGATCTGTTAGTAGTACTTTATGATTCCTTAGAATGGAAGAGTGGTGTTGAGAAAATCAGCATAAGAGGAAGAGTGACTGACAGTTGAGGGTCACAGCCAGAATGAAATAACCATGCAATGAAGATATCAGGGGAATCAAACCCTGCCTTCACTCTCCTGCCTCCCAATATTTTTTCCATCTTGGAGGTCAGGGAAGACTTCCTATAGGAGATGAGGCCTGAACTGGGTCTTGACAGATGAATGGGAGTTTGAGAGGTAGCGAAGAAAGTGAAAAAAGTTCCAGGCAGGAAAAAAAAAAAGAGCAAAAGTAAAAAGGTGAGAGTTTCAGAGGTAGACTGCAAATAAATCCTAAGGGACTTTATATGTCATGGTTAAAAGTTTGGTCTTTGTACCCAGGGCTCTGGGGAGCCATTGCATAGGTGACTGTTATGATCATATTTGCATTTATAGAAGATCCTTTTGTCTGTTGCATAAAGGATGAATTACAGAGAGGTGGAGAGTGGACAAGAAGAGAAAGACTGATTCAGTAAGCAGCAAATAAAGGGTGAGAGCCTGGGCCAGTACCATTATGGTGGACATGGAGAAAGGAGGGTGGTTTTGAGGTACACGTAGGAAGTAGTAATCATGCTTGATTGAATGAGAAAGGAGTCCACTGGGGAGGGGGGCATCCAGGCTGATTCTCAGGATTTTGGCTAGCGTGTCAGTGGATGACAGTATTTGCCAGGACTAAAAACAAAACAACAGCAATAGGTTTGAAGGAGCAAAAGAGATGGCCTGGGTCTACGGCATATTGAGTTTCATAGGCCTGCAGGAAATCTGGGTGGAGTTGTCTAGTGTTACTTGGTTATGACTCTCAAGTTCAGCAGAGGGAAAGAGGAGATGTATGTTAAAGAGCCTTGTGCATAACAGATACTAACAGGTATTTGCATAAGCAGAGAAAAGATATAAAAGCCAAGGAACTTGATTTTATACTGTGTTCAAAGAACAAAACAACAGCTGCTTTATGCTTAATGAATGACACAATATCATATTTGTGCTACTATGTTTTTTTTCTAATAGATCTCTTTCCTTGCTCCTTGGACTGTAAGAGGATAGGAGCTATAACCTACAGTTTGTATTTTGCATACCTTTAAATACTCATAGCCTATATTAGGTATCCAGTAAATATATAAACATGGTTGATTAATTGTCTAATGGCAAAAAAAAAAAATTTTTTGTGAAAGACTCCAAGCTGAATATATAGTTCCAATTACTCTAGCACTTCTCTATAAATGACAAACCACTTGCTCTCTCTGGATCCTGTTTCTCCCCCACTGGAGAACTGTGATTAATGTCCCTTCCCTGTTTGGAAGTGGTGGTCCAAAGATTAATGAAGTAAGAATCCCTTGGAGATAACTTGAATAAGAAATGGGCTGTATTGTTGTCCTGTTGTAATGAATTTGAAAATTATCCTATATTGTTCAAATGGCAACTGACTCATCAAAAGTGGGTGTTTGGAAGTGATAAATGGAAAGTCTGAGGATTTTCTCATTAATTAATTTGGCTGTGAAAATAAGCACTGGCCTGAATTCCCTGTGAAATAAAAACAGACCGAAAGGTAACCAAAAAGCCAGGCTAGTATGGAGTGGCGTAAATTCTGCCCTGGGCATAGACTCAGATTTTTGGCAGGCAAGTAATAATTTTATATAAGTAATATATCACTTTCTATTATATATTTTCCAAATTTTCTATAATGAGCACATGCTCTTTTATAAAACTTAATTTTTAAAAATATTATCATAAAAATATTAATCATACATTTATAACATATAAGATAAATATAGTAATAGAGATTAAGTAAATTCTATATTTATTTTTTAACATATGTTTTTGAGACTGCTTTATTAATGTTCTGTCATGTTATTTGCCCTTTATTCTATTAGCAAATAAATCAGGGGTCTTTAACTGTAAGCAACAGAAATTTCATCTGATGAATATATACCAGAAAGGAAACATGTTGGAAATATATGGGGGAATTCAAAAGTTCAAAAGGAAAGCTGGGAGCAAAGCTTAGGAAGCCGGGAGAAGGACAGAAGTGGCTCTAGGGATTCCATAGGAACTATGAGTAGGCTAATCCAGCCCTTCGGACAACCTGTGAGCTCAAACCATCCACCCTAATTTATGTCCAATTAGGAAGGGAAGATCTGGCCAGCCCAGTGAGGACCATGTTTCTGCCCATGGCTAGGGGACGGTAGGGCACCTTGCTAACTGTCTCATCCGGACTATTGGTTGTTCACCTAAGGGAGTTTTAATCTTAATCCCAAAAGAAATGAAATGGATGTTGGACGAACAAAAACAATAGATGCCCACCCCTTTAGGTTACAGTTATCCCCTACAACTTCTTAAAAGTATAATTTACATGCAAACAATAATGTTTCAGACTGATCTTTTAGTCTATTGGGGAACTGCTCTGATTGTTAGGCAGCCCTTCCATAAGTGTCCATTCCATTTCTGTCCATCTATAGCCAAAGAAGAGTCAGAATGGTGGTGGAATTGAAAACAGGATTGTTTGAGCATCAGTTGAGAAAGCTGCGTGAGAAAGTAGCTTGGAGGTGAGAAAGAGATTCAGGGTGAAGTGAGCTGTCATCACCATGCTTCCAAAGGGCTGCCTGCCATGCAGCAAAGGAGTGAGGGTTGTTCTCTCTTTTCTTGGAGGCCATGATTAGAACCAATGGATGAGAGTTCAAGGGAGGCAAATGCTAATGTCATCACAAGGAATGGTAGAACTTTTCAACAGAGTTGTCCCACTCTGGAAAGTTGGAAGCCCCCGTCTCAAGAGGTAGGCAAAGAGGAATTTCAGCATGGATGTGGTTGAGTTATACTTGTATGATCTCTAAGGGTTCTTTGGATCTTAAGAGTCGGCTGTCCTGTGAGCCTTTATTCTTTACAAGCCTAAACTATGTCTTGCTGGAGAGGATTCCTTACTTTTCTCAGCCACTGGGTCACACCCATGCCTCAGACTCAGCTTCTCTTTTTCATTTCATTTGCTTGAAAACTTGTGTTTGTGAAAGAAGTATCTGTGGACTACTTACTGCAGAATACTGGGATTTCCTCAACTGAATATGGCAGGCAGGAGAAGAGAAAAAGCATGAGCAATGGATTAGTAATAAGAATTCTTGAGTTTAAATCCCAGCTCTGCCGCTTATACACTGTGAGATCTTAGGCAAGTCCACTTGGGTCTTATAATTCTTATTCTATTCATATGTAAAAAATACAATAACAATAATAATAAAACTAATAACCTGCTTTACAGGTTGATAAAAAAAAATATGTAACACCTGGTTTTCACTGGGTCCTAATGATGTGCTTGAGTATTTATATGCATTATTTCATTTAATTCTTCTAACAACCATATGATTTGTAGATTTTATTATTTCTATCTCATAGATGAGAAAACTGAGGTTTACAGAGATGAAAGCATTTACCTAAGTGTTAGCGCTAAAACAAAAATCAACAGAGTTGGCCGGGCACTTTGGCTCACACCTGTAATCCCAACACTTTGGGAGGCTGAGGCAGGTGGAGCTCAGGAGTTCAAGACCGGCCTGGCCAACATGATGAAACCCCATCCCTACTAAATATACAAAAATTAGCCAGCCATGGTAGCAGGCACCTGTAATCCCAGCTACTTGGGAGCCTAAGGCAGGAGAATCGCTTGAACCTGGGAGGTGGAGATTGCAGTGAGCCAAGATTTCGCCATTGCATCCAGACTGGGCAACGGAGTGAGACTCCATTAAAAAAAAAAAAAATCAACAGAGGCTGCATAGGCTGATTACTTTCTAATACCAGACCACAGTTGTCAGAATTATGTGAGCTGGCACGTATGATACTGAACTAAATAGAGGATCTGGCACATGATAGGGACTCAGTAATTTTAGTTCTCTTCTACTCATCATGCTTGCCACTTCAATCTTCTAGTAAATAAAAACTCCAGTTAACCAACATTCATCTTTACATGTGCCCCAGTGTCGCCTTCATCCTCAGGCTGGTTACAAGACGGTGGCAAGAGTTCCACATGTCAAATCAAAACACCACACAATGCCCTTCTTCTTTTTCAAGAGCAAGAAAACTTTTCCTAGCGGTCTCCTCTCACAAACAGAGTTGGGTCCACAGTCTCATTCTAAACCAATCACTGACAAAAGAGGATTGATTGAATAACTGCTGGGCCAACCAGATTCACCCATGGAGGTGGTCACCTTCTAAAATCTGCCTTCTGCTTGGATGCAGAAAGCAGCTAATGGATGCCAGGGAGGCTACCAACTGTCTCCCCTGCACCCCTATTTTCCTGATGATAAAGAAACAGAAGCTCAGAGGAGTTTAATTAATATGTCTAGAGTCAAAGGGCAAGAGTGGGGTTGCAGCAAAGGAAGTGTGTGGCCAAGGTCGTTCCCAGGGAAGCAAGAAGCTTGAGGCTGTGTCAGGATAGGGAGAGGATTGACGACAGTGGTTCCCAGCTGTGCTGCACTAATGACCAGACCCCACCCCTAGGGATTCTGATTTACTTGGTCTGGGGGGAGCCTGAGCCTGAGCCTGGGCACCAAATTTTTTTTTTTTTTTTTTTTTGAGATGGAGTTTTGCTCTTGTTGCCCAGGCTGGAGTTCAGTGGCTTGATCTTGGTCCACTGAAACCTCCAACTCCGGGTTCAAGCAATTCTTCTGCCTCAGCCTCCTGAGTAGCTGGGATTACAGGTATGTGCCACCACGCCCAGCTAATTTTTGTATTTTTAGGAAAGACGGGGTTTCTCCATGTTGGTCAGGCTGGTCTCGAACTCCTGACCTCAGGGGATCTGCCTGCCTCAGAGTCCCAAAGTGCTGGGATTATAGGCGTGAACCACCGCACTTGGCCGCACCATGGTTTTTAAATGCTATCTAAGATATTTTAATGTGCAGCTGAGATAAGCAGCACTGGCTTAGATGGAGAGCTGTTGGAATGTGGAGGTCTCAGGGACAAAGGCACAGAGTCTCCACAGGATAACAAGAAGCCTGTCTCCTTTTTCTGCCCAATAATTGCTACCATTTATTGAGGATCCCCATGTTTCAGGCATAGCTATACTCCCAAACACTCTACGTCTAGTAGGCAGTCAATAATCAAATGAATCACAAATGCTTTTCTGATAGAATAGAATGTTTTTACACAATTTCCATAAAGTAATACTGTTTCCACTTTACAGATGAGGAAACCAAGGCCCAGAAATTTTAAGAAAGGAAGTCTCTCTGACTTCGTGCGCTACAAGTTCTGTCCATCAGCCCAAGAAATCGGGGTCTGGAAAGTAAAACCAGGCCTAGGAAAGCAGGAGTAGCCAAGAACAAGGCCCTAGAAGGACTAGTAGAGGACCCCCCTCCCCTCCTTTGCCCTCTCCTCCCCTTTCTTTCTGTCCCCACCTCCACACCCCCCACTCCCCCCACATACCCCCAAAGTTTCTCCTTGTACCTTATTCTGTTTGGGACCTCTTTGTGGCCCTCCCACCTGCCTGGGAACACACCAGCTTCTTGGGAGAAATAAGGAAAAGACTGAAGCTTTCTGACAGAGGCATAGGCAGGAGTCAAGATCAATTCTTAATTCTGAGAAACCCCAGAAATGGGGAAGGACTGTGACCCTGTGAATTGGGAGGCCTAGGAGTAAGACCTGGTCTCAGCACCTCACTCGTGGTGTGAACTCAAGTAAGGCCCTTCCTATTTCTGGCCTCCAATGTCTTCATCTGTAACATGAAGAAGCTGTACCAGAATCTACAGGTCATAAACTCAAGTGCTTTTAGGTCCAGGTAATTGATGTATGCTAATGGGGCCGGTTGGATGAGGAGCCGTTGCTGGGGAACTAGCATCCATAGATCCTGTCCACAAGGGTGTAAATTTACTGAATCTCAGCCAGTTGTCACCATGGAGGGCTGTTGGCTCTGCATTGTGAGAGCTTCTGATTCATTTTTTAAAGATGTGCTAAGAAATCTATGTGTTATGTGCCACCTTCTGGCTAATGTTAGTCTGATAACAGTAATAATAAACTTGTGCAAGGCAAACAAAATATGAATGTGGGCCGAATTTGGGCAGCAGGCAGCTTCTTTGTGATCTGAGGGCTAAGTGATCTATAAGACCCTAACTCTCAGATTCTGTGATTTCTAAATAAGGAGGTACCTGCTAACCTTATATGGCAGAAAGCAAAAATCAGCGTTTCTGCACTAACTGAAAATTCTTTTCAAGAAGTAAACCCAGCAGGGCACAGCGGCTCAAGTCTGTAATCCCAGCACTTTGGGAGGCTGAGGCTGGTGGATTGCCTGAGGTCAGGAGTTTGAGACCAGCCTGGCCAACATGATGAAACCCTGTCTCTAAAAATAAATAAATTAATTAAATTAAATTAAAAAGAAGTAAACCCAAATGGCATTGTCCAGAATTATTAATTCTTGGGTCTGAATTTATTTATAAGGCTTCTGCGAAAATTATCCCCAAATCTGATGATCCCAGTTTGGAAAACTAAGGACCACCCTCTTTATAGAGAAATAGTGCCCTCTGCTGGAAGAGTGTTCAGGAAAACACCTTTGGCATTGAGATCATTTAATGCTTGGAAAGAGTGGATTTGTTTGTTTTCACTGAAATAGATGTAATGAAGAATAATAAATAAAATAGAAATGCATATTTATGAATGGTTTGATGTATGTTAGGCAGAAATTGGGCTTTCATGTATCCATTTGGGAGTAAATAATCTTAATCTATTAAAAAAATGTCCAAGATTAGGGAAAGAAAGAAAACATTTGTTACATCAACTGACAGCAATCTGGAATGGGCAGACACAGGGAGGAAATTGAAATCTATGTCTCCAGACTTTGTTCTGGAAAATTGGAGCCTTTCTAATTGCGTATTGCAAGTTTATAGGCTTTAATAATTACTTTCACTGCATCCTTTTAATAAATCTTCCCAGTGACTCACCAAGGCAGGTATTATTATTGTCTCCATTTGAAAAATAAAATAAATGAAGTCCAGAGAGTTTGAGTGACCAGCTGGAGATTCCTGCACAATTAAATGTTAGGGATAAGCTTAGGTAAGTTGCGTAGCCTCTTCAAACTTCAATTTCTCTATTTGCAAAGCATAGATTACAAACAGTACTCTATCTGCAACAAGGGTTATCTGAGAACATATTTGTGAGACACTTAGTACACTGCTTAGCCCAGCGTGAGCCTGGGACTCCATAGTAGCTACCACTACCATCCCAATGCCCATATCCAGGTCTTTTGACTCCGTACCTGTGCCTTTTTCACAACACCGGACAGAGTCTCGAATGGTCAAGAAGGAGCACCATGCTGCTGGGATTGATAACAGTGGCCCCAGCCCCTAAAAATATAGTCCAGATTTTTTAACCATTAGTGACTTTGACAATAGCTCTTAAGATCTTGAATTGCCTCATTAAAATAGGTTCTAAATAGGGGAAGTTATGGTTCCTGCGAGGTGTACGCCCCACACCACACAGGGACTATTGTGTAGATTCCTGAAATCCACATTGAATAAGAACACAGATATGCTGGCCAACATCCAGAAACAAGTGCTGATGGGTCCAAGAGCCGCATCAGAACTATTGAAAGAACTGAGGATATTTGGCCAGGAGAAGAGAAGACTCAGGAGCACATTCATTCACTCGCTCACTTGTTTATTCATCCTACTGCATTTCCTAAGTGCTTACTCTGTGCGTGGCACCATATCGAGTGCTGAGGATACAGCAAAAGAGACCTAAGGGCTGGTCTCATGAAACTTAATCTAGTGAGATCAGAGCAGCAGGAGACGTCATGTGGAAAATTAGCTTTGTTCTGGGTGAGCCCATATAGCAGAACCCAGGCCACCTGAAAAGCAGATTTGGGCAGAACTTTTAAAATGGCTGGAAGGGGATGGCTCAAGTGTGAGGGCTACTTATTGCTGAGAGTATGCAAGATGAGTCTAGGAACCTGTGGAAGGCTTTAGAAGGGATTCAATGGCGGAGGGATTTGGCCATCTCAGTTTCCTTGCAGCCTAGACACTGTGGAGGCATCAGCTTTGCCCGCCCGGCCCCGGAAACGCCCTCTGAAGCTGCCACTTGCGCTTTCACACTGAGATGGGAATCGCAGGGACCTAGTTCTCCTTGGTCCTCGGCTTCCTTTCTTAAGCCTCTGTCTTCTTGGTGGTTCAGTGATACTGTGGCCTTTTCTCTTCTGGTCATAGACAATTCTGAACAGTGTCCCTTAACCACAGAACATAAAGGAATTGGCAGCAAAAATCTGTAGGACAGGACATGGATTTTTCAAAAATACAAAAAAATTCATCTTCATTATCAAGAAATTAGGTGTAAAATTTAAGCAACAGGAATGAGAGGGAAAAATCACCCAACGATAACAACTGTCCACAATATCTCCTTCCATTTTTTCCTTCTGTCTAGGATTTTATTTTTGTTTGTTTGTTTGTTTACTTATTTATTTTGAGACAGAGTCTTGCTCTGCCACCGAGGCTGAAGTGTGGTAGCACGATCTCCACTCACTGCGATCTCCACCTCCCAGATTCAAGCAATTCTCCTGCCTCAGCCTCCCGAGTAGCTGGAACTACAGGCGCGTGCCATGGCACCTGGCTTATTTTTGTATTTTTAATAGAGATGGGGTTTCACCATGTTGGCCAGGCTGGTCTCGAACTCCTGACCTCATGATCCGCCTACCTTGGCCTCCCAAAGTGCTGGGATTACAGGTGTGAGCCCCATGCCCAGGCTATTTTATTTTTTAAGTGCATGTGATCACACCAGATCCTACTGTTTCACTTAGGATTATTCAAACAAAATCTCTCTGTAAAGTAATAAGTTCTTCATCACAATCTTATATAATTAGGGTGGTGCAAAAGCAATTGGAATTTTTGCCATTACTGTTAATATGTATTCATTTAATAGTCATTCATTTAGTATGCATTTATTTAAAGTATTTGCCAATACTTTTAATAAATTGTGTAATTATGTTATTATATCATATTGTTTTGAGTTAATACACCATAGTTTGCTTATCCATTCTCCTATCATTGGCCATTTCCAATTTTTGATGTTATAAACCAGGCCCAGATCTTAGATATTCTATGACTGTCTGAAATGTGAAGAAATATTTGTGTACAAAGATGTTTGTTGTGGCTTTTCATTTCCTACTGCTTCTCCTCTTCCCCACCCTCTGCACATAACAAACACACACATACACCCCTAACTACTTGCTCTTTGCTGAACAAGCCACGGTCTCCAGACGTGGCGCATGCTGTTCTCTTTTCTGGAATATCTACAACCCACCACCCTTCATAACACACTTACTCATCCTTTAAGATCAAGCTCAAATGTCATCTGCTTGGGAAAACCTCCTTCACAGCTCCCTGAGGTCCCTTTTCTCTGTCCCATCACACCTCTCTCTTATCACTCTGGTGACTGAGTAAATGAGATATTTGGTTAGCAATTTAGAAAGTTAATTAATTGTCACACTGCTGGCCAATTTCTCTAAGGGAAGTGGTCTAGCATTAGGCTAGAAAAGTCTCTCACATGTGTATGCATGTGTGTGAGCAAAAACATTCTTCCTTCTTGTCTGTTCTGGGTTAGTTGGGTGTGTTCTTATGAGATGCTGACACTGCGGTGCAGTGGAAGGAGCCATGGTCTTTGCCCAGTTTGAATCCTTCCTCGAACTTTCTTCCAACACATTCTGAATAAAAACCATGTGTCAGACACTACATTGGGCTCTGGAAGTACAAAAGCAAACAAGATGTGGTCTCCTCTCTTAAGAAACCTAGAGTTAGGGCCAGGCGCGGTGGTTCATACCTGTAATCCCAGCACTTTGGGAGGCTGAGGCAAGTAGAGCACGAGGTCAGGAGTTCGAGACAAGCCTGACCAACATGTAGAAACCTCATCTATACTAAAAATACAAAAATTAGCTGGCTGTTAAAGTAGCCAGCTGTGATGGTACATGCCTATAATTCCAGCTACTTGGGAAGCTGAGGTAGGGGAATCGCTTGAACCCAGGAGGCAGAGGTTGCAGTGAGCCAAGATCATACCTTGCACTCCAGCATGGATGACAGAGTGAGACTCCAACTCAAAAAAGAAAGAAAAAGAGAAAGAGAGAAAGAAGAAAGAAAGAAAGAAAAAGAAAGAAAGAAAGACAGAGAGAGAAAGAAAGAAAGAAAGAAAGAAAGAAAGAAAGAAAGAAAGAGAAAGAAAGAAAGAAAGAGAGAGAGAGAAAGAAAGAAAGAGAAAGAAAGAAAGAAAGAAAGAAGAAAGAAGAAAGAAAGAAAGAGAGAGAGAAAGAAAGACAGAAAGAGAGAAAGAAAGAAAGAAGGAAAGAAAGAAAAAGAGAAAGAAGGAAAGAAAAGAGAAAGAAAGAAAAAGAGAAAGAAAGAAAGAAAGAAAGAGAGGGAGGGAGGGAGGCAGGGAGGGAAGGAAGGAAGCTAGAGTTTAGTGCAGGCAGAAATCAAATGCAAAAATGTAAAAATGCATAGAATCTGCACAGGTACTGTGATAGAAATCCATATGGACTATGGTTTGGGGAAAATAAAGGAGGAAACGACTCTGTAGGTAGGGAGAAGATTGGCATTGGATAAAGAGTGAGAAGAACTGACATAGATTTGAAGATCAAGAGATGTTCCCCGAGTAGACCAAAGAAGAAGGCGCATGTGCAACCAGATAGAGCATGAAGAGATCTGCTTCAGGGATCTGATCTAGGTTCCCACTACTAATGGATGATAGGAGGATTAAATTAAACAAGATAACATGTGTAAAGTACTTTGTGCCATGATTGGGCCTCAGGCTGAGCCTAGCACAGGACAGCTGATCCAGATTGTCTCTTGCAACTCAGTACCATTTTTACCCTTAGAAGCCTAATAACCAAGCGCTGCAAAATCCCTATTCCCAGAATGTATTAGTTTGCTAGAGCTGCCATAACAAAGGGCCACAAACTGGGTGGTTTTAACAACAGAAACTAATTATCTCACAGTCCTGCAGGTTGAAAATTTAAGATCAAGATGTTGGCATTGCTCGTTTCTGAAGTCTCTCTTCTTGACTTGTGGATGGCCATCTCATCTCTATGTCTTCATGTGGTCTTTCTTCTGTACCTGTGTCCTAAGCTCCTCTTTTTATAAGGACGTCAGTCATATTTGATTAGGACCCACCCACATAACCTCATTTTACTTTAATCCCTTTTTCAAGGTACTTGGGGTATGAACTTCAACATGTGGACTTGAGGGGACAGCATTCAACCCATATCACAAAGTTTCTGTCTTAGAACCGTAATGCAATATTTGAAAGGCAGAAGAGACTCAAAAGCCAGTATTTTGGTTTTCAGCAGGTGGCAGATATAAGGTTTTTTTCTGGAGCTGCACCTTCTAGCCGTGCTCTTGAACATAACCCACTTAGCTGCTGCAGACAGCCCAGAGCATTAGCAGCAGCTTCCTGCCATGACTGCGTTGCATCACTTCCTCAACACTGGCAGTTGGCTCACCTAATATTTGTTCTGCCGATTCTGCTAACAGCTTTGTAAGCTTCTAATATCCTGTATAAAATGTATTCCTGTTTGAGATGCCTACAGTGGTTTTTTTTTTTTCTCAGCCTTGAAGACTATGGTAGTTATTATTTTAAGTGTTGATATGGTTTGGATCTCTGTCCCTACCCGAATCTCATGTTGAATAGCAATCCCCAGTGCTGGAGGTGGGGCCTGGTGGGCGGTGATTGGATCATGGGGGCGAAGTTCTCATAAATGGTTTAGCACCATCCTCCCTTAGTACTGTGTAGTGAGCCAGTGAGTTATCATGAGATCTGGTTGTTTAAAGTCGCAGCACCTCTCCCCTCTCTCTCTCGCCCCTGCTTTGACAATGTAAAACATCCCTGCTTCTGTTTCACCTTCCATCAGGATTGTAAGCTTCCTGAGGCCTCCCTGGAAACTGAGCAGATGCCAACATCATGCTTCCTGTATAGCCTGTGGAACCATGAGCCAATTAAACCCTCTTTTCTTTATAAGTTACCCGGTATCAGTATTTCTTTATAGCAATGCAAGAATAAACTAATATAAATGGTGTGGGATGGATGATGAGTGGAGTCTCCAGGAATCTATTAAAGAGAAGAGAGTGGCAAGGCAGGCCTGAACAGATCTTGGAGAAAATGGGATATGAACTAATGAGCTGGAATTTATTCTATGGGCCAAGACATCATAAACTTTCCCACTGAAATACCTCTTATGGCAGAAAGAGCAAACTTGTACTACTAAGATGATATGTTTGGATTCATGTTCCCCCTGCAAATCTCATGTTGAATTGTGATTCCCAATGTTAGAGGTGGAGCCTGGTGGGAGGTGATTGGATCACGGGGCCAATTTCTCATGAATGTTTTAGTACTATCTCCTTGGTACTGTCCTAGAGATAGTGAGTGAATTCTCATGAGATCTGGTGGTTTCGAAGTTTCTGGCACCACCTGCTTACCTCTCGCTTGCTCCTGCTTGAAGTGCTTGCTCCTGCTTGAAGTGCCTGCTCTGCTTTGCCTTCTGCCATGACAAAAACTTCCCTGAGGCCTCCCCAGAAGCAGTTGCCACTATGCCTCCAGTATAGCCTGCAGAACTGTGAGCCAATTAAACCTCTTTTCTTATCAATTACCCAGTCTTGGTATTCCTTTATAGCAATACGAGTATGGACTAATACACAAGGGTTCTGATGCCAACTGCTACAATTAAAAATAATTCTTTGAAATATTTCAGCTCATCCAAATTTTTCATCTTGGCTATAATATATTCATTTGTTTTTATGTAAGATAATGTTTTTACTTACTAACCGTCAAGTAAAATTAGCATTCTAAAGTGATGTTATGTTTAGTATATGGCTTGGGTACTGTCTGGGACATGGTCACATGCCACAGGTTGGGAAGCATAGCCTGAGACAACATGAAGATACTGAACAGCTTTGAGGAACAAAGTAAAATAAAGAAGTTGCTTTTCTGAATGATCTCTGTGCTGCTATGTTAAGGCAGGGAGATTTGTTTGAAGGCTACTGTAACAATTAAAGTGAAACACGATGAGACACTGAAGGCAGACCTTGGCAGGGAATACAAGGAGAAAGGAAAAAACACAGGAAATGAAGAGAGCTTGGGCAGGTTCCTTCACTCTGGAACTCAGCAGAATAAACAGGTTGAACCATATGACAGACAAAATCCTCCCAGTCCAAAGATATTGTCATTTTGCCAGCTAAGCAGTCTTTATTTACTAGTTTTGCCAATGAGACAAAATTGTGCAGACTTGTTTGTTTTATTCTTTTGTTTTGCTTTGTTTTCTGAGATGGAGTCTTGCTCTGTTCCAGGCTGGAATGCAGTGGCACAATCTCAGCTCACTGCCACCTCCGCCTCCTGGGTTCAAGATATCCTCTTTCGCCTCAGCCTCCCAAGTAGCTTGGACTACAGGTGTGTGCCACCACTCCCAGCTAATTTTTTGTATTGTTAGTAGAGATGGGGTGTCAACATGTTGGCCAGGATGATCTCGATCTTCCGACCTTGTGATCTGCCCACCTCAGTCTCCCAAAGTGCTGGGATTACAGGTGTGAGCCATGATGCCCGGCCGACTTATTTAGAGAGGGAGAGGAAGTTCTAGATATAAGCAGTAATTTTTTTTTTTTTTTTTGTGATGGAGTCTCACTCTGTCACCCAGGCTAGAGTACAGTGGTGCCATCTTGGCTTACTGCAACCTCCACCTCCCAGGTCCAAGCAATTCTCCTGCCTCAGCCTCCCAAGTAGCTAGAATTACAGGCACGTGCCACTGTACCTGGCTAATTTTTCTATTGTTGGGAGAGACAGGATTTCACTGTCTTGGCCAGGCTGGTCTCCAATACCTGACCTCAAGTGATCCACCTGCCTTGGACTCCCAAAGTACTGGGATTACAGACCTGAGCCACTGAGCCCAGTCTAAGCAATGATATTTTGACAAAGGATTTGAGTAATTTCCAATTCCAGTTTTGTAACATGTTACCTGATATGTAAAGGCACTCAATAAATAACTGTTGAATTACCAAAGTAATGAATGATGAGTTATGTATTTCATTGCATTCAAACACTTCTTATGGGGAGTCTTCCCTTACATTATCTGTGCAACTTGACCTCATCTTGGCCCTTCTGCCATAATGCAGGGCCTTGTGCTTATGCTGTTGTCTCTGCTTAAAAATATCCTTTGTCTTGTAACCCATCTGGAAAATGTCTACTCACTTGTCATAACTCAGTCCTGACATACATTGTTAGAGACGAGTGTAACTATGTAAAATGAACATAGGCATTAGAGTTGCAAAGACCTAGGTTCACATCCAGGCTCTCACACATACAACGGGAAGCTGTCCCAAGAGTTATTTCTGCTAACTTTTAGTTTATTAAGTGATAAGTAAAACAAGAAAAAAAAATGTTTTAGCAAATCCAGTCATCATTTTCCATGGCTGTGAATCATATTTCTGCAGGCAGTCCAACCTAGTAATAGGCCAAGTCTCATATTTGGCTTTGCTGAATGTCTTAAACTTCTGCCAAGTAGAAACATGGCCATAAGTCGAATAGCAAACATATCTGATGCCACGAAAATCTCAGCTATACCTGAATGCACCAGAACTTTCACTTCATTCAATTTCTGGATTTTGACCAGGTCAAATATGTTGACTAAGCTTGAGCATTTCTGTGCTGGAGGGATCCATAATTTAAGTTGGGGGTTGACCAAAACTGAGCAGGATCAATGAGGCATTCATGACAAGACTGTGGGAAACCAATTGGAAGGTAGAGCCCCTCATCCTTCCATCAAACCTGCATTTTCAGCTTGTGCCCTAATGCATCTGGTTTGCGCACCAGGCACACGATGCATTTCTCCCATTGTCAAAGCCTCGGCCTTGAATTCACAGATATGCTCAGCTGTCACCTTCTCTCTCAAGGCTGTTTTCCAGAAGTAACACAGAAATACTTGGATTCTACTTTTGTCATTATATATCAAGAGATCTAGACAAAATAAAATGTACCTAAAGGGCATGAAATTATAGGCATTTTGAAAACAAAGTTCAAGGTAATACCAAACCCACTTTTATACAATTCAGCTATCACATTGCACATTCAACATCAACAAGATCATCCTCTAACTGAAAGGTAATTTTTGAGACAGTAACTAGGGTTCATTCCTTAGACAAGTTTCCTAAACTCTCTGTTTCAGTTTCCTTGGTATCACATGTGAAGAATAATACCCGTGGTGAGACTTCAAGAGAGTATATTAATATATATATTATAGATTATATAATATATTATTTATAATAGATTATTAAATATGTAATAACATATGTAATATATCTACATAATATATAACTATATTATGTATAATCTATATAATATATAATATGTATAATATATTATGTATAGTCTATCTATTATGCATATAAAATATATAATATATTATTACATATAGAATATATAATATATTATATGTAATATACCATATAATATGTTATGATAATATATATTACATATATTTTATGTTATGACATATAATGTTATATTGATACATAAATATATGATAATATATTAATATATGTTATGATAACATATATTAATATATGTTATATGTTATTACATATAATATTAATATATAATACATTGTACATATATACTACATGTATACTATATATGTATGGTATATGTGGATTAATGTATAATATCTAATATATGTTACATATATGACCAGTACAATATTATATATTATGTATTAATAATACATAATATAATGACATATTATTGTATTATATATTATAGTACTATATATCATATCATAATTATATAATTGATATATGATTATATGATTATATGATTATTGCTATTTAATGATTATATAATTATTGATATATGATTACATAATATATTCCATATTACCATTATAGATAATATATACTATAATATATAATATAATATACTATTTTCTATGTAATATATAATAGCAATATATATTATAACAATATATATTATATATGTAATTACATATTATGTGTAATATATTACATTAATATAATTTATGCAATATATAATATATTATATATGATATGTTATGTATGTGATTTTATACTACATAATACTACATATTATATTATTTATTAACATATTATTATATGTGTAATATATAATATCTTAATATATGTAATTTATATTATTACATATAGCATAATGTATGATACAATCTTTTGTTATATATTATATATTGTATTATACAATGTATTATGTAAATATTATATATGATATATGATTACATATATTATAGTATATATTGTGATGTATAATTATACAGCATATATGTAGCAATTATATATTGCATATATAATAATCTATATGTTATATATTAAATACATAATACATTATATATTTTATATGCATATATTATTGTATATATTACACATTATATATTCATTGCATATAAAATATTGTCTATATGACACCTAATATAAATATATAAAATAAAGATTAATAAATATAATATATACTATTTATAATAATGTATGTTATTACATATAATGATATATTATTACATATCATACTTATGCATATAATACACACACTATATATACATATATATCTGGCACACAGTGGGTGCTCACTGTTGGTGTCTGTAAGTATGCCTCAAAAAGCTCTACTTTTCACATGCGTTTCCACCCTCTGTACTGTTCATGTAGAATGTGTGTCTACCTCCTTTGTGCAACTACACACTCCTTGTGTTTTTCATGAGTGTGTGGTAGAAGATGAATGAATAATCTGCGTTAAGTATCTGCCACAGACCAGGCTTAAGTGAGGTGCTTTTCATACTGTATTCCTTGGCTCCTTCTCCAAACTCTGTAAGGAGTCATTGAACTCCCATCACAGGATGATAAAAGTCAAGGACCTTGGACTACGTGTGATGCCATGCGCTTTGCATCACATTTGTGCATTGTAGTGTAAGGACTGAGGTCAAAGCAGTTGTTCAGTAAATATAGAAGAATTCTCCCTTGGATTCTTGAGACCCCTTTCCTGGAGCCTAATGTTCACTAAAGCTCAGCATTTGAGAGCAAGCACTTTGGAGTCAAACACTTTTGCTCTTCCAGCTCTCTGACTTTTGACAAATTCTCAACCACTACGTGCCTCAGTTTAAATCAATTGTAAAATGGAAATCATGATAACGTCTACCTCATATTTGTTTTGAGAATAAAATGAAATAGTATATGTAAGTTATTTTATATAGCGCCTAACATACAGTAAGTGCTCAATAAATGTCCCCTGAGTGGCACTGCTGGAAAGATTCAGGAAGCTGCCTATCCAGCATGGTAGGTGGAAGCCTCAGCAGCCTGCAGAAACTTGGGGGCTGTTGTTCATGGGAAGCGAAGCCCATTTTTGGCTGTAACAGTCTCACAGTTGACAAAGGAATGGTGTTCATTTCCTTCAAAAGTTGTTTTGTTCTCTTTCCAAGGCTTTAGGGCAAATACTGGCTCAATAGGAAGCTCTTTGAAGCGGTGAGTCAACAGTCACTCATTCTAAAAGGTGATTCGCATGCCAGAGTGTGCAGTCCACAAATGGTATGGGGGTGGTATCTCTTGGGGAGAGACTGATAATGCCCCTAAATGAGTTGTTTATGATCACAGGCTGCTCATAAACAGACATGAGAACAGATGTGCCAATTAATTTCTCATGTCCCCTCCACACTCCTTCACAAAGGGCAGAACTCTTTCTCAAAAAAGATGCTAAACTTAGGAATGAAGAGCATCATTTCTTCCGTCCCCCAGGCATCTTCAAAACTTGGGCTCACTGAGAGTCAGAGGAAGAGCGGGAGATGCGGATGTTTCAAAGATTTGTGCATTCATATTGAGGTAAAATGAGAGAATTCTTGAAAAGCTGGCTAGAGGGGGATTTTGGAGCCTTGGGGAATTTCAGTGGAGAGATGGCCTTGCTCCTGAATTTTTACTTGATGACAAACATTTTATCAAAATTCAAAATTATTAACCTATTATTTTTCTGTTTATTTCTTCCAATAGACTGTGTATACCTAAGGGATACAACCTTACTTTGCATCTGTAACAGGTAGGTTTATGAAGTCTGGCATTAGCAATGTGTCAAAATGCCTGAGTTGGAATCTGAGTTTTAGGCAAGTTATTTAACCCCTCAGTGCCCCAATTTCCTCATCTATAATATGGAGTCTCCAAATCATACCTACCTGCTTAGGTTACTGTGAACATTAATTGATCTAATGCATTGCTACTCAAAGTGGGATCCAAGACCAAAATAGGTCTACAAACTGTTACCTGTCCTCTGTCAGTTACCTACAGAAAGTAAGAGTAACCTTTCAGGAGACTTTATAGCAGTTGCATTTTACCACATCAATTTCATTATATTTTACAAATATATTGGACTGTAGTAGATCAAAAAACAATTTTTAACTAGTTATTCATCATTATTTGAGAACCATTAATAATGTATCTCTTCTAATATAGATGTGTTCCAGCATCTGCTTATTAAAATGTGTATTGTTTTAAATACCTTCCTCTTAACTTCTTCATGATTTCTCCTTCATGGTTGTCTTTGAGCATGGTGTGTCGGTAGTATGATTTCTATTTCAGGGTTTTTAAAGGAGATATTTATAATGTGTATTACTAAAAGTGGGCGTTGTAGAGTTGAGAAGAACTAATGAAGAGTTTTATTCAACATAAGAACTTGGATTTGACTCTAGGATGGAGCAAGAGTGCCATAGCATTCTACATGGAAAACCTGGGAGCATGAGGTGAGAGGGCAACTAAGAAATCTCATCCTCCAGCAATGTGATAGGTAATAGGTTCTCCTTTTGGGTTCTGCGAAAGCTCTCTTGATGAGGTCCTGTTTGAAAGCATCTTTTCCCACCTAACAGGGAACTTCATGTGGTAGAGTATAGATTTTGCTCAAAATTAACTTATGAAATATTGGACCAGAGCAAATATTCAACCAGTGAAACTGTCATAAAAGTTAGTTTTCAAGTCGGCTAGTTCATAAGCATTTAAGGGGGTACAATTTTGTCTTCTATATAATGAGAGATGTATAACTGATGAATAACAGTGTGATGTAGGAGAAATGACAAAGGCTTTGGAATCAGACATAACAGTGTTTTTGTTTTTTGTTTTTCTCTACCACCTACTGACCAGCAAGTCACTTAATCTCTGAGCCTCAGATTCCTCACCTATAAAATGGGGAAAATGACACTTCACCTTGCAGATGAACATGATAATGCAATGTGTTCCTGACATACAGTATTTCAATAATTGCTAGCGACTATACCCTGTCCTCATGTTTTCATGAAGGAACTTCCGTAAAGTAAATTAAAGATGGCTATAAATTTTTTGCTGTTGCTGACAAGTGGAGTCTAATTCTCCCCCTCTTTAGTCTGAGCAATTGTTAGTGACATGTTTGACCAATAGAATGTAGTAGAAATCATGTTCTGGGACTTACAAAGCCAGCTTATAAGAAATCTTCCAGCTTTCATCTGGGCATCCAGAAAAATTAGCTGTGGGGAAGTCAGCTGCCACATTAAAAAAAAAAAAAAATCTGATTACTCTAAGTCGTTCATGCTGTGAGGAAGCCTATGCTAGAAAAGCAGAGAGGCCAATGGGAGGAGAGATGCCATCCAGCCCACATGCCAGGAGCAAGTGAAGACGTCTTTGGAAGACTCCAGAGCCAGCCACCATCTCTGACTATAATTGTACGAAAGACCTTGAGTGAGAACCACCCAGCTAAACAGAACTGTGAGAGAAAATTGTACTCTGTCTAGACAGCCACTGTTTGGGGTTGGTTTGTTAAGCAGCAGTAGAAAGCCAGGACATTCTGCTAGAGCAGAATTTTTGGTCTTCCTGCCTCTTGCTAACTAATTAGTGATGGGTGGTTTGTCAGTAAATAGTTTAGCCTCCGTTAGTCTACGATACCATATCGGCTAGAGTTAAGGTATTCAAGACTGCTGCTCCCATGTGGCCCACATATGAGCTTTCTCCACCTTCTGCTCTTTGAGGTAGGTGATTGTTTCTTGGGGGAGAGCTGCTTGCCCAGCTGATCCCAGCTGTGGGTAGGTGGCTAAGTATGAAGAAGCCAGTTTTGCTTCGGGGTGAGGCTGCTTTCGTCAGCCTAAATCTACCATGTTTATCTACTCTTTGATCACTTGTTCAGAACCAGTGGGGAGTGCCAGAAACTGGCACTGCAGGGAGACCCCCAAGCTTCCTTCCAGCTTGACATACAGCAGAGTAAATGGTCAAGTATTAGGCAGATTCCTAACTTGCCCTGTGCCCTTGCTTGTATGCAATTCTTGCTCATATTGCTAATAATGTGTTTAATTTCCCCAAATTTACAAATGACCTAAAACAATTATAATCATGGTTAGTAAGTTTGCTGGTTTTCTCTTGACACTTTTGATAGATTGTTTATATTACCTACAATACAAAGAGCAAGACAAAAACTTTCCACCAAAGCCAAGTTGGTAAACAAAGCCCCAGAGACTGCCATCATATCCTGTACAAAACTCAAACACAACTCTGATTTCCTTGGTCAGCCTGAAGCCAACAGGTGCATCTGCTGTGTTGAATTCTGTTGGGCCTTTATTATTTTTTTTCAGTTACTGTTGTGCTACTTCCAATCATTCTTTTGTCTCAGGACAAAAAAGAGAATGAAAATTCTGTTAAGGTTACAGAAATGGCATTTTCTGCCCCTTTTTTATGATAATTGTATTTCTTTCATTCATTCATCCACCCACTAAATTTTAAATGTAGAATAGGAGTATTATTCCTAATAGGAGCATTATTCATACTAGCCAAAAAATGAAAACAACCCAAATGTCCATCAACTGAAGAAGGGGTAAACGAAATGTAATATAATTGAGTATTATTTGGCAATAAAAAGTACTCAACATGAATGAAACTTGAAAACATGAAGCTAAGTGAAAGAAGTTACAAAGGACTACATAGTATATGATTCCACTCACATGAACTATTCAGAACAGGAAAATCTATGAAGACAGAAAGTTGATTAGCAGTTGCCAGAGGATGAGAGGAAGGAAAGAATGGGGAGTGACAGCTGATGAGGTTTCTTTTTGGGATGAAACCCATGTTCTAAAATTAGATAATGGTGATGGTTACACAAATCTATGAATTTGATTTTTTAAAAATTGAATTGTATTCCTTAAAAGTTGAAAGTTATGGTATATGAATTGTATATTTAAAAAGTTGTGATAAAAAATAAGACCCTTATTTGGGACACAATTGAAAGAATAGGGAGAATGTTGATGGCCTAATAATATTAAAAGACAAAAAACAGGTGTTGTGAACTGAATGTTTGCATCCCCCCAACATTCATATGTGGAAGCCCTAAACCTCAATGCGATGGTATTAGGAAGTGGAACCTTTGGAAGGTGATTGGGTATAAATTAAGTCATGAGACTGAGACCCTCATGATGGGATTAGTGCCCTTATAAGAAGAGCAAGAAAGCAACACCTCTCTCTCCACAGGAACACACTGAGGAAAGGCCATATGAGGACACCACAAGCAGGCACCATCTATAAGCCAGAAGGCAGGTTCTCACCAGACCGTGAATCTGCCAGCACCTTGATCTCGGACATTCCAGCCTTCAGAACTGTGAGAAGTAAGTCTGTTGTTTAAGCCACCCGGTCTGTGGTATCTTGTCATAGCAGCCTGAGCTGACTGTAACAGCAGGATACAAAATTCAATATAGCCGTAACTATGTAATACAAATGTACAGGACAAAAAATTCATCTAAAAAAGGCTCAAAGTGTTAACACTGTTCTCTCTAAGTGATCAAAATACTTTTTTTTAACTTCTGTTTTTAAAATGCTTGTAAAACACTGGATGGTAGCTCACGTTGACTGGCCTCTTTCTCCACACCAGGATCTCAGTTGGTCCTCACAACGATCCTATGAGGCAGGAACTCTCCATGCCAGGACTTTACATAAGGGAAAAGTGAGACCCAGAGAGGCTAAGTAATTTGTTAAAGATCACACAGCTACACATGACAGGGTATATATTGAGACTTCAGTCTGTCGGACTCCAAAACTTGCACTTTTTAAGTGCCAACAGCAATAAATTTTATATTCTTCCTTTCCCTCTTCCCAAATTTATACTCCAAATATGTTATGCTCCTGCAAAATCTAACCGTCATTGTGTATTCACATTTTGATACTGAAAGGAGGACAGTAAGCCTACTGGCGTGGCTCAGAAGCTTAGGCTGGCCTGAGAGAGTAAATTGTCACTTTGAGAACACAACTGAATTATTAAAGCCCACTTAGTAATTTGTTCCATCCAAGGCCCTCCTTCATCCTTTCCAGTTTTTATTTTATTTTATTGTTATTTTAAAAGCCAGCCCCAGCGAAATTTAGCAGTGGGGAGGCTGTATACCAACTTTAGTGATATTAATGTGAGTAAGTTCTGCTAACCCAATATCATCAGCCTTTTGTTTACTTTAAAAACACCTTCTCAGCTGGGTGCAGTGGTTCATACCTTTAATCCCAGTACTTTGGGAGGTGGAGGTGGGTGGACCACCTGAGGTCAGGAGTTTGAGACCAGCCTGGCCAACATGATGAAATTCCGTCTCTACAGAAAATACAAAAATTAGCTGGGCATGGTGGCGGGCTCCTGTAATCCCAGCTACTCAGGAAACTGAGGCAGGAGAATTGCTTGAACCTGGGAGGCGGAGGTTGAAGTGAGCTGAGACCGCACCATCGCACTCCAGCCTGGACAACAGATTGAGACTCCGTCTCAAAAAAAAAAAAGAAATCATTTTCTCAGTGGCTAAACTGTTGAATCACAGAACCCCAAGGCTGGTAAGACCCCAAAAGCAATCAAACCCATTTCCCAATGTGATAGTACATTCTGGAACTGCCCCCCACCCAACAAGGAGCAACCTAATGATTCCTCAAATACAGCTTCACTAGCAAGAGTGGCCCTCAACGCCATGATCCCAGCATGACCCAGCTCTTTGTTACATCTGTGCTCTTACTTTGAGAGAATTTACTACCACCAAATTATCTGCAGAAAAGTAGAGCAGATAGAGTGTTGTCCTTCCTTTTTCCTCATGGAAAAGGAATTTTAAGGTGCTGCAACAAGTTGCTTGTCCAGCACATTCAAGATAAGTCAGTGTCTAACTATGGCAGGAAGTGTCACCGATGCCCTGCCAAGAAACACCTTGTGCCAAGCCAGCCTGCCTCTGATCAGGGCCTTCTTCTCCAGGTTCCTCCTGCTCCAATCTTCCATAGCTCAGCAGACGGCACCTGCATCCCTCGCACTGCTCAAGCTGAAAACCTAGGAGTTATTCCTGTTGCCTCCCTCTTCCTCACCCCCACAGCCAATCTGTCACCAAAGCCTGTTGATTATACCTCCAAAATATATCTCAATCTCATCTGCTTCTGTCCATTGCCACTACCCATGTCCAAACACTGTTGTTTCCCATCTGGACCCCTGCTCTCCCCACTTTCACAATAGTTTCCCCAACACACACACACACACACACACACACACACACACACACACTCATGCACCACAGTCCATTAGCCATCCAATACCCAAAGTGATCTTTGAGAAAAGTACACTAGATATGCCACTTTTCTGCTTAAAGCCCCATGAATAGCTTGCCATTGCACCCAGAATATCATTTAAAATCCTCCCTGGTGATTCCTAGGGCCCCTGTGATCCAGCCTCAGCCTACCTCCTGGCTTCATCTCACACCACTCTCCAGCTCATTCATTGTATTTTAGCCTTGGTGGCCAGCTTTCAATGTCTGCCTGCCTCAGGGCTCCCACGATACCATCCTGGAATATTCTCCCTGCACTGTCCTATCTTGCCACCTGCCCCCACAGTCTTGCTATGACTAGCTCCTATTCCTCCTCCAAGCATCAGCTTAAATTCTTCTTCAGGTGTTCTATGACTTTATATTAGCTCCCTGTGAAGGCCAGGTCTCTTCTCTTGCAGATATCAGCAACTCAAGTCTAATTGATTAATTAAATAATAGTTTTCCAATTAAATAAACACAAGGAAATGACTTGACCCATGGAACTCAAAAGTGTAGAATTATTGCTTTAGACACAGGGACCCAGAGCTCAAATGATGTCATCAGAACCGGACTTGGCTCCATCTCTTCATGCAAGCTAATATTCAAGACATATTTATTATCTATTATGTACCAGGCACTTTTTTAGGTAGTGGGGATACATCAGGGAAGAAAAAAAAAAACCTTGCCTTCAGGGAGCTGTCATTCTAGCAAGGGAAGATGCACACACACATGCGCGCGCGCACCCACCCCCCCACACACACGCACAGAGTAAAGACAGTAAATAAGTAAAGTATAAACCTATATTAGAAAATGTCTCTGCTGTGAAAACAAGACAGAACAAGATAAGGCAGATTGGGAGTGCCAAAAGTTGGGGAGCAGGGCTTGCCATTTTAAGTAGAAAAGTCATGATAGACTTCTGGGAGAAGGTGACATTTGAGGAAAGATTTGAAGGAGGCAAGGGAATGAGCCCAGTGAATATCTGAGATGGGCGATCTTTAGGCTGAAGGACTGCCATGAAAAGCCCTACCCAATAGCATGTCTGCCATCCTGAGGCCAGGAAGGGAGCAGGTGTGGACAGAGTGGAGTGAGCAAGGTAGGAGGCAGGATGGAAGGAAGGGACAGGTAGCAAAGATTCAATCCCACAGGCCCAGCAAGCCATTGTGGGGGTTTGAGCAGAGGAGTTGAACAATCTGGCTTACATCCTAAAAGAGTCATTATCCAAGCTGTGTTGAGCAAAGATTTCAGTGGAGGGCATGAGAAGAAGCAGGGAAACCAGTTAGGTGGCTCCCGCTGTTATCCAGTGAAGGTGGCTTGGACCACCACAAAAGAAGGAAAGGTGGTGAGAAGGGGCTGGATTCTAAATGCATCTCTTTGACAGATTGGATGTGGGGTGTGCTAGAATGCTCAGGATAAAGACTTCAGTTCTCAAGTCTCCCTGAAGGTAGGTGGAGACACCAAATTCTAAATTTTGGCTCATGGGACATAAACAGAAGGAAGTGGGCAACTTCTCAGAGGGAAGAGGCATGCCCTCCACCTCACCTCTCACCTTGATCTTGCTGGTTAACATTCAGATGTTACACTGGCAGCCACCCTGGATCATACCAAGGAGGGTGACATCTTAAGGAGCCACCCAGTGACCCATGGAGGGACTGTCACACTAGCCCTGGTCTGCTAATGCATGGCTTGTTACATGAGAAAGACACTTCTACCCTATTTAAGTCATTTTCTCCAGGTCTCTGTAAGATAAGTCAAATGTTTATCATACCTAAAATAATGGCCATGCGATGTTCTTCATCTCGTCAGTTACATCAGGGCTTATCTTGCAATCTGATGGTCTAGATCAACACAAGGGGGATATTTTGATGGCAGAAATTAAGTCATTTAGAAATTGCTATAAGAAAGCAAGAAGTGTTAATATCTTTTCATAATGTGCTATTCGGTTCACAAAGTATTTTTAACTGCCTTATTTTATTTAATTCTTGAAGCAACATTGTAAATGAAGCATTATTCTCTACTCTCCTGTGACCATCCAGTGAGTCAGGACCATATCTTCAGTTGTCGGCCTGGCATTCAAATGTGTTATGTGATTAATAAATGCGTGACCAAATGCTTGGGTAAGTGGAAAGTGTGGTTCCCCATTTTCAGTACGCTAAAAAAAAAGTTCAAAGCATTAAGCAGCGTGACCCAGGAAATACAGTCTGTAAATGATGAACACAAACACCTATGTCCTCTGAATTGACACTTTGCTTTGGATTTTACCAAAAATGAAAGGAGGCAAGAGAAAGATGGAAGAAAGGAGAGAGAAAGCAAAAGGGAAATAAAGACAAAGAAAAAGGTAAGCAGAGAGCTTTCCATTTTTCTGGGATATATCATTGGAAGGGAAGGAGACAAGTGCACACAGGATTTCCTCACCTCCAAATCCTGAGGGTGTGGCATGGCTGACACAGCAAGGGTTCTCAGAGACTTGGCCTCTTTCCAGAGGCAAGCGCACAGCAGAGCAGGCACTTGCGCTTGTGGCCATTTGAACTCCAGAGCTGCTTCAAATCACTTTCCCACTGGCAGATTCCTGACACTGATACTCTCCCTGGGTCATGGATACTGCTGTAAATGCAGATCGTTTAAGAAACCCAGACCAGCAAAGCTGGTTGCGTTTATCGGGAGCAGAAAGGAGTGTTTTTTTCCCTCAAGCCATTCTTACGTGATTTTAAATTTCCCTGCGTGCACAACCTGAAGGGAAATCATTAGACTCGTTGTTATTTGGTTTTATTTATTTTTTAAATCATTCTGCAGCTTTAGAGTCCGTCTGTTCTCATTTAGCAGGGGAGGATGTGGGCAGGGCCAGATGATCTCAGATTTAAAGTGAGAGGCAAGAGTGTGATATTTATCTCAGGCTGAGGCTGATTGCAAAGGGCCATGATGACCAGAAACAACAGAGCCCTCTTCCCTGGGCTACACAGCACGACCTGGTCCCCTGTGACCTTCTTAGGCACAACTCACTGCAGAGCTGGACCCTTACTTGAGCAGGGGCTGCTCTGAACACTGACCTACAATGGCTGTTAAGGTCAAAGCCAGAGGAGGATTGTATGCAGCACTGCTGAAAAAGACAGTTGTCCGAGGCAGTGACATTCGTTAAGTGCCTACCACGCACCAGACCCCAGGCAAGCCCTTTCCACTTAGGATATCATTATTTCATTTTGTCTCAAACCATTTCATCTTTCTGTCTGCCTTCTGAGGTAGACGTTCTTAACTGCCATTACAGATGGTAAAACTGAGGTTCGGGGAAGTTGAGTACCTTCTGAAGGCACACCGCTAATAAATGGTACAGCCAGAGCTCTAGCCTGTTCACTTTCCACTGCACCATCCACTGATCATGCCAGCAAACATCACCTTTTTCCTTCTGAGAATCCACCTAAGCTCTTAAGTTAGAACAAGCCGTGATTAGATAAAATTGAAATAAAGATGAAATCCCTGCTGTGGAGCGTAAGGGTGGGCGTGGGTCTACCGGCTCTGCTGGGAAGGCCTCAGATGACTCTGTGCCACCTTCCCCAGGCCCAGGCAGTCTCAGCGCCAGGCCAGCATGGGAAGATGCAGAGGCCCAAGGGAAAAGGAGAAAGGGGGCCCTTGCTTAGGGGCTAATGAGGTGTAACCACTGCACCCCCAGCGAGGGAGCTTTCCAAGGTCTTTGACTCCTTTCATGCCAGATTCAAGCTAATGCTGAAAAATCCTAGTGGTCATATTATATTTTCAAAGGCTTAGTCGGATCAGTAAGAAGAATGCCCTGGAATATTCATTGATGCAGTGAGGTCTGTTTCCAAGACATGAGGCTTAGAAACCGAGAATCTTACTGAATATCATCTTAACAGGGGAAAATCACAGCAAGTTCAAGGTGTTGGTGATTGTGATGGAAATGGGCTTCAGTGAGCATGAAATTAAATCAAATAAAAGCATGGAAAACTTTGAAAAATCCCTTCCCATCTTAAATGAAAACCACAGAAAATGTATATTAACAATTCCTTGATGCCTAATTTTTTTCTTCCAAAGTAAATCCCTTCAAAGGGTTAGAACAGTTAGGGATAGCATGTGGCCTTCAAACCACACCCTCATATGTAAATAACACAATATCTGTACTTTCTTTTTTTTCTTTTTAAGACAGAGTTTCACTCTTGTTGCCCAGGCTGGAGAGCAATGGCGAAATCTCAGCTCGCTGCAACCTCTGCCTCCCAGGTTCAAGTGATTCTCCTGTCTCAGCCTCCCAAGTAGCTGGGATTACAGGTACCTGCCACCATGCCTGGCTAATTTTTGTGTGTGTGTGTGTGTGTTTTTTAGCAGAGATGGGATTTCATCATGTTGGCCAGACTGGTCTTGAACTCCTGATCTCAGGTAATCCATCCACCTCAGGTTCCCAAAGTGCTGGGATTACAGGCATGAGCCACTGTACCCAGCTTAATATCTGTACTTTCAAAATTATTTTCACTACCATATTTACCTAAACAATATCTTTTCAAAAAAGATTCTTGGCTTTCTCATAAAAGTGATAGAAAACAATCTGTGGCATGGAGTTTATATGTAAAACACATTGTGGAAGATCTTCTACACTTTAAGTCCTCAAGTCAGAATAAACAAAAAGATAGCAATATGAGATTTTTGTTGATGCTCTTAGTAGGTCGTTTTATTACACTATGTAGAATTCTAAAATAGATGATGAAATTATCATCCTATGAAATGTCCTGTGTCTGAGGTAGGATAATAGGAGCTGTGTCAAAATAGTTAAAGTTAGAGACCTTGATGTGGTTTGAGTGGGGTTACAATTGAACACCCAAATCTCATGTTCAATTGTAACCCTCAGTGTTGGAGGTGGGGCCTGGTGGGAGGTGACTGGATCATGGGGGCAATTTTTAATGATTTAACACCATCCCCTGGGTGCTGTTCTTAGGCAGTTGACTGAATTCTCAACAAGTCTGGTTGTTTAAAAGTATGCAGCATCAAACGCCAGGTGCAGCACTTTGGGAGGCCGAGGCGGGTGGATCACGAGATCAGGAGTTAGAGACCAGCCTGACCAATACAATGAAACCCTATCTCTACTAAAAATACAAAAATTAGCCAGGCATGGTGGTGCACACCTGTAGTCCCAGCTACTCAGGAGGCTGAGGCAGAAGAATTGCTTGAACCCAAGAGACGGAGGTTGCAGTGAGCTGAGATCACACCACTGCACTCCAGCCTGGATGACAGAGTGAGACTCAGTCTCAAAAAAAAAAAAAAAAAAAGGTATGCAGCGTCTTCCCACCTCCACCTTCCCCCTACTGCAGCCATCTAAGATGTGCCTGCCTCCCTTTCACTTTCCACCATGATTGTAAGTTTCCTGAGGCCTCCTCATCCATGCATCCTGTACAGCCTGTGGAAATGTGAGCCAATTAAACCTCTTTTCTTCATAGATTATCCAGTCTCAGGTAGCTCTTTATAGCAATGCAAGAACAGACTAATACAGATCTGTTCAGCTTAATTCAACATATATTTATTGAACACATATGAATCATATATGTACCAAGAATTGCACCAAATGTTAGAAAGCCAAAGTTAAACAAGTCAGATCCCTGCCTTCAGAACCCATAATCAGGTGGGAGAAATGACTTTAAACTATTAGAAAGCCAAAGTTAAACAAGTCAGATCCCTGCCTTCAGAACCCATAATCAGGTGGGAGAAATGACTTTAAACTATGTATTTTCTCACATCTCTGAAATCACGATGCATCTTACAATTGACACCGTGTCAAAATATAATTGGCAGAGCTTTTTCTCTTTTAGGGGTACGTAAAATAATGGAGTAACTTACTATTCATTACAATGAAATTTAGGTTCGATTAAATATGGCGGCCATTACATGAGACAGGAAACAGACAATGCTAAAATAAAAAGGTTTGAAATTCCCTTTCAAACCTAAAACCACCCACCCTCCTTGGGAGAGTATTTGTAGTTGAAAAAAATAAAGTCCTTATGAGTAAATAAGGTAGTGAAGTAATGAATGATTATACAAATGTGCTTATAAAATTTTTTGTTGACAATAATGAAACAATGAAAATGCACTGCCATTTTATAACTTTAATCAATAATAATGAATATTACACAATCCATTTCCATTTACTTAATTTTCTTGAAATTTTTTAAGATCCCCCTCTTTTAGTCAAACTAAGATGGTGGAAGTAAATTTGTGTTATTCACCAGTAGATAATATGCAACTATGAGCAGTTTTATTTTCCAGAATCTCATCTTTCACTTAAATATGCCATTTAGTTTTGAAGGCAGGGCTCAAAGTTATTGTCCAGTCCATGGGTCACTGATTGCCCAGGGATGAAGAACAATATAGAAGCTTGAGAAAAAAGCAAATAACAAACATAACTTTGGGTGAACATCTTTCCAATATTCTTAGCTCAGTAAATCTTATGGGTATTTCTCAACCAACAAACCTTCCCACCAGTAATCTCCTCTTCAGGCTCTCCGTGTACCCCACGCTTCAGCCACGGTAGATTACTGCCAATCCCTAAACACATTCTGTACCGTTCATGCCCACTGACCTTTGCTCTTGTTTCTCCCTTTGCCTGGAAGGTTCTTTCTTTATCCCTGTTTCTCCATTTAGAAAACTGATGCTCAACTTTCAAAGCCCAGGCCAAACATTGCTGTCTTAGCTTGAGACTTCCCTAGGAAAGCTGAGCCTGAGACAGGCCTTGAAGATAATGATTTATTTAGGAATTGATCCCAAGGCTTATGGAGGAGTACTGGAAAAGAGTGAAACAGTGAAGGGGAGAGAGTCAATATAAAAGAAAATTACTGTGTTGTTCCTTTCTGTGGGCCACTGGAGCTCCACCCAATGGGGACCACTTGAGGATCTGCAAAAGATATACTTCATTCATACCTGCAGGATGGATGAAGGGAACATTCACTCACCAGCTCCTGCTCCCCATTGGTCATCGGTTGCCTCATGGAACATTAACACCTTCGTTTTTCCAGGTTGTATTAGGAGTTTGTGTTTCCAAGTTGCCTGAAGAGCCCTGGTGCAGAAAGGGGGAGATGCACAGTGCTGTCAGTTTGCACTTGTGTGATGCTTGTTGCCATGGCAATAGCTACCGTAAAAGGTGTGCTGAGATGATGAGAGGCAGTGCACAAGAGGTGATTTTCCTAACATGCACAGAGTTAGCTGTGCCCGTAAGACCTCCATGCTGCCAGGTACAGACCTCTCTCACACAGCAGTTGTCTTGTTGCATTGATGATAAATAGTTTATATATTGAGTATGAACTCCTTAGCAGTAAAGACAGGGTCTTGTTCACCTCAGTGGCTACTGTATCCAGCATTGTAACTAGCACAAAGTTATGGTCTTAGGATCTCTCATTGGAGTGAAAATTCAAGTTTAAAATTAATTGGTAATGTTATAGTAGTGAGTCTATTTCTCAAGCACTTGATTGTCTGTTCAAATGAAACCTTATAATGGAAAGGAATACAGTACAAATAAAAGGAAAATAAGTCAGGCAGCTAAAAACAGTTGACACTGATAAAGATGTGATCATTTGTAATCATGGGAGAAATGAATTATTTTAATAAAATTATCAGCTATAGTTGGTGGGATTATTTTTCTTAAAAAACCAGACCTCCCCCCAAAATCACATACATTACTGGCCTCTCATATATATAGCAATCCTAAGTAAATTTCAGTGAACTCACATTGCTAAAATCTATCTTTAATCTCACGAGATCCCTACAATAACTCCCCAGTTCACTCAGAACAAAAGCTAATGTCCTTACAATAACAGTAAAGCCCAACCACATGTGACCCTATTGCCTGTCTGTCTTCTCCTACTGTCCTCCCTGTTGCTCACGTCTCTCCACCTCCCTGGCTTCCACCAGGCACATTTCAGCTTGGAGTCTTTGCACTGGCTGGTTTGTTGTTGCTGTTGTTGTTTTTTACTTGGAACTCTTTCTTCCATTCATTATCAGCTTGGCAAACTCCTTCACCTTTTCTTTTCTTTCTTTTTTTTTTTTTTTTTTCAGATGGAGTCTTACTCTGTCGCCCAGGCTGGAATGCAGTGGCACAATCCTGGCTATTTTGAACCTATAGCCCTCAACCATCACAAACTCCTCCTCTCCTTAGCCTGTTCCTTTTCTTTTTATTTTTTTCCTGGCATTCAATCACCTCTAATAAATATATAATTAAATTATTATGTCTCTTTTTTATTTTCTTTCCCCTCTGCTAGGAATGTGAGCTCCACCAGGGTAAGAAACTTTGTCATTTTTATTCATTGGTATATCCCAAACATCCAGAGCAGTGTGTGGCACATAGTGGGTGCTCAATAAACAGTTATGAAATTGAATTAGGCCGGGCACAGTGGCTCATGCCTGTAATTCCAGCACTTTGGGAGGCCAAGGCAGGCAGATCACCTGAGATCAGGAGTTCAACACCAGCCTGGCCAACATAGTGAAACCCTATCTTTTAAAAAAAAATTGAATTAAATATCTTGAAGCACTGGAAGTACACTGTGCTTCCTAATGTAGACAGTGTGTCAGTCATTCATTCCCCAAACACTGATTGGGCACCTACTAAGGGCCAGCATGAATAGCTTAGACATAGTCTTTGTTTCAAGGAGCTTTTGGTCAAGTGTGGACACAGGCAGAGCCACAGAACATTGCAGTTCAGAGTGATGAGGACTCTGATACAAGCATGCACAATGGCTGTAGGGTCACAGAGAAGGGAACAGTATGGCTGGTTAGAAAGATATTAAGTGAGGAGACTAAAGCTGACTTTTCTAGCAGAAAGGGAGCTACCTAGACAATAAAGAGAAGGGCTAGACTAGGTTTTGTGCTCATGTATTCTTTTTGTGTGTATGTATGCATATCTTCTACCATGCATAAGCTATAGAAATGGGAGTCAGCACAGGTTTACATTCTTCCAAAGTCCTTTACAATCTATAGAATGAGCTGTTTTCCTAAACTTAGTTATTTGCCTTCTGTCTCCTTTCATTTCCACCAAAAGCATAGACTCTAAATAGGCACTAGAACTTCGCAGATCTCAGCCGGGCATGGTGGCTCACTCCTGTAATCCTGCACTTTGGGAGGCTGAGGCAGGTGGATGACCTGAGGTCGGGAGTTCAAGACCAGCCTGACCAACATGGAGAAACCCCCATCTCTACTAAAAATACAGAATTAGTTGAGCATGGTGGCGCATACCTGTAATCCCAACTCCTCGGGAAACTGAGGCAGGAGAATCACTTGAACCCGGGAGGCGGAGGTTGCGGTGATTGCGCCATTGCGCCATTGCACTCCAGCCTGGGCAACAAGAGCAAAACTCCTTCTCAGGAAAAAAAAAAAAAAAAAAAAAGCTTCATAGATCTCTCCCTCATTAATGGGAAAAAGCTTTGGAACGCTATTTATGTTTACAATTTTCCCCTTCTCTGTCAGGTTTTGTATTTTTTTAATCAAAATTATGCTCTAATTTTTTTTCTTTATTTTCAGTTTTAATTTTTTAAATTATGGTAAAATACTCATAATAGAAAATGTATCAACTTTATCCATTTTAAGTGTACAGCTCAGCAGCATGAAGCACATTCACATTGCTGTGTTGTCATCACCACCAGCCATAGGACTCTCTTCATCTTATAGAACTGAAGCTCTGTACCCATTAAAACTAACTCCCCATTTCTCTCTACTCCAGCTCCTGAACCATAATTCTATTTTCTGTCTCTAGGACTTTGACAACACTAGGTACCTTATATAAGTAGAAACACATGTTACTTGTCCTTTTATGACTGTGCTGTTTCACTTAGCACAATGTTCTTAGGGCTTATTCACATTGATGCATATGTCAGAATTCCCTCTCCTTTTACGACAAAATAATATTCCATTGTATGTATATGCCACATTTTGTTTATCCGTTCATCTGTTAAGAGATAATTGGATTGTTTCCACCTATTGGCTATTGTGAATAATGCTGCTGTGAACACTGGTGCACAAATATACCTCTTTAACTTCTTGCTTTCAATTTTTTTGGACATATACCCAGAAGTGGAATTGCTGGATTATATGGTAATTCTATTTTTAATTTTTTTGAGGAACCACGATATTATTTTCCATAGCAGCTGCACTATTTTACATTGCCCCTTAATGCACAAAAGTTGTAATCTCTTCACATTCTATCCAACACTTGGTATTTTTTGTTTTTTTTGAGAGTAGCCGGCTGGGAGAGGTGGTTTATGCCTGTAATCACAGCACTTTGGGATGTCAAGGCCAGCAGATCACAAGGTCAAGAGATTGAGACTATCCTGGCCGACATGGTGAAGCTCCATCTCTTCTAAAAATGCAAAAATTAGCTGGGCATGGTGGCACACGCCTGTAGTCCCAGCTCCTCAGGAGGCTAAGGCAGGAGAATCTCTTGAGCTCGGGAGGTGGAGGTTGCAGTGAGCCAAGATCTTGCCACTGCACTCCAGCCTGGGTGACAGAGCGAGACACCATCTCAAAAAAAAAAAAAAAAAAAGAAGCAGCTCGTAACTGTGGGCCAGACAGACCTGTCAGCAAATAACACTGAAGCATTACCTGTGGAGCGAAAGACGGACACAGACCAATCGCTACAAACTATAGATCAGATGTAGTCTGTGTAACTGTGTGTTCGATTCAGCAGTGCCTTTTAAAAATCTGAATTTTTTTTTCACAAATTAATCTTTATTTCTGGCTTCTCTTTAAAAAACTCAGAAGATCCAGCAACTCTGAGCCAGAGTTCCAGAATGGCAACAGTAGGCCAGAGCTGAGTCAGAACCAGCCCTTTTAGCAGGAGAGAGGAAGCCCTGTGAATGGGGATGGGCTGTGAGTGGGGAAGTGGTAGGGATGTCAGGCAGAGGGTATGTTTTAATGGCGGTTCATGCTGAACTAACCAGCCAACCATATATAAACCCATGTGCATTCCAATACTCCCATTCTTCTGTTTTGCCTATAACAATGTTCAAAAAATGTCTGTGAAATGAATAAAAACATGACTAAATGAGTCAGGCGCAGTGGTTCATGCCTATAATCCCAGCACTTTGGGAGGCCAAGGCGGGTGGATCATGAGGTCAGGAGTTCAAGACCAGCCTGGTCAACATGGTGAAACCCCGTCTCTACTAAAGATATAAAAAATTAACCAGGTGTGGTGGTACATGCCTGTAATCCCAGCTACCTGGGGGGCTGAGGTCGGAGAATGGCTTGAATCTGGGAGGTGGAGGTGGCAGTGAGCTGAGATCATGCCATTGCACTCCAGCGCCTGGGTGAGAGGGTGAGATTCCGTCTCAAAACAAAACAAAATGAAACACAAAGATCAAAGAATTTTACCTTTAAAAGAGATCACTTTATAGGTCATTTAACCATCAGAAGTCTAAAGAGGTTGAGTAATTTGCCCAATGTAACACTAACATGAGTCTGCAGTGGTTAACAGATTGTACTAAAGGCTTGGGGGAACAGAGGGGAATTATACAACACAGAACAGTATAGTGGGCATCTGTCATTCTGCCTGCCTGGCATCCTTTCCTCCTCTCTGAAAATAGCACTCTTATTTTGCTTAGGGAGCTACCATTCTTTCCTCTTTCATGTGGCCCTGGTGGAACTGAGTCCATCTGGCATCAGGAATGGCATGAGATCCAGGCCTGGTCAACCATACCCATCCACCTGGAGCGATTGGGAAAGAAGTATAATTCTTCCATGGGAAGCTGCTGCAAAGAAAAGATGTAAATCTGAATGATATTGGTACCCAACTTAAGACAGCATGATGTAAATGAAAAGATGATAAGTTACATTTCCTTGGGTAAATTGCTAAACTATTCTGAGCCTCGGTTACCACATCTGTAAACAGAAATAACAATACCTACTTCAAAGGGCTGTTGTCTGGCTGGAAAGAAATAATGTCTGTAAAACGCCTGGCACATAGTAGGAGCTCATTAATGCTGGCATTCTTTCTTTCCCTTCCAGATAATGTCAGATGGATATAGCATTACTGTAATTAAAATGTAAGAAGTACATTGGCAGACTTTCCTTACAACATATTGAGAACAGCTTTTTCAGTAGCTACCTTATGTGATTTCAGGGAATTGGGGAGGGAAAATAAAATAAAATGCAGCTTGCTTTCCTGGAACAATTCAAGCCATACCCAATGGCTGCCAAGTGTAACCCATAAGTCTACGTCTGCATCTATCTATTATCTCACCTCTATATAGATAAAGTGTTTTTCCTCCCTGCCCACTAGCTATTGTATTTTTAAAATGGGAACTCTTTTGAATCCCTGGCAATCATTTAGCTGACAGTTTGAATCATAACATAATAATAACATTAGGAGCAGTTGTATGACACATCCTGCCTTTAAAGCATGTTACAAATCTGAGCTAATTAGCATGAGCGCCAACATGCCAGCTTTTTGTGGATTAATATTACAATTATACTTTGCTTTTTCAATAAAAATGAAGTGATCTTTTTTTTTTTACTCAAAATGGGAGAAAACAAGAAATAAATAAAAGGCCTTCCCAATGGATTCAAACACAATGTAGTAGAAATATGAGAGAGACACTTTATTGACTGAATGCCCCTCTAACAACATCCATGAGGATTTACAGGTATGGCATCTCCTGCTAATTTTGTTTTAGGATCAACAAAGGAAATAGAATGTATTGATGGTGGCAGAAAAGGAACTTGTAAAACTAAAGTCAAAGTTCCCACTTTTAAAATATACTTTCTAGTTATTTCTAGACAAAGTGCCTTGAACAAATCAGAAAATTGTCTACTTATAATTTATTCATACACAAAACGAGAAAATACCGGCCCAAATAATATTGCAAAATACCATATTCTTTCCATCGTAACATGAAAATATAATAGAGTGAATATAGAGTCAGAAAGACTTGGGTAGGAATTCCAGCTCGGGTACTTACCAGCTGTGTAACCAATGCTCTGAATCTTGTTAACCTCACCTCTAAAATGGGGCCAATACTACTTACCTGGCAGGATTCCTGGGAGGTCCAAGGGAGATTCTGCCTTACACAATATCTGGGATATGACAGGTGATCATATTAGCCCTGACCCACCCATTCTGTTTATAACTCTTCTTCCTCCTCTTCCAATCTAAAATTATTCTGACATTAATTCAGTTTGCAGGAAAGCAGAGTGCCATAATGCATAAAAATGTTCTTTCCTATGTAAGTGTTATGTATTTTTAAATATGAAATTCTCTTTTTAAGGGGACTGGGAATAAAAAGTTCATTTTGATGAGAAAAATGTATGATCATCTGAAAACGTTCCTTTTAACATAAACTGTGGCGATACCTCGCTTGAGTTTGGCATTTTGCCCTTGGTTCTGTGTATGAAATTAGTAAAAAGTGATGTGACTAGGTATAAAGGGGAAGGTTGCCTGCAGCCCACTTACGAAGCCTACAGACAGATGTGTGGGCAGGGAGATGAAGAGAGGTTGGTCAATAGATATAAACATCCATTTAGACAGAGGGAATACATTCTAATGTCCAATAGCAGAGAAGGAAGCTATAGTTAACAATAACAATAATGTATATTTCAAAATAGCTGGAAGAAACGACTTGAAATGTTTCCAGCACATAGAAATAGTAAATATTCAAGGTAATGGATAGCCTAAACACCCTAACTTGATCATCACATATTATTATCATTATTTTTTTTTCTGAGACAGAGTCTTGCTCTATCACCCAGGCTAGAGTGCAGTGGTGCTATCTCAGCTCACTCTAACCTCCACCTCCTGGGTTCAAGCAATTCTCCTGCCTCAGCCTCCTGAGTAGCTAGGATTATAGGCACCTGCCACCGTGCCCAGTTAATTTTTGTATTTTTAGTAGAGACAGGGTTTCACCATGTTGGCCAGGCTGGTCTCGAACTCCTGATCTTGTGATCCACCAGCCTCGGCCTCCCAAAGTGCTGGGATTACAGACGTGAGCCACTGCACCTGGCTGATCATTACACATTCTATGCAGGTAACAGAATAACACATGTACCCTGCAAATATGTCCAAATATTATGTATCAATACTTTTTTAATTAAAAAAAAAAGCTTGTTCTCTCAATGTACAGAGTGGTCAGATGACAAGAGGCTGACTCACACTACCTGAAATGCTTGCACGACTGATGTGGACACCAGCTTGTCAAAGTGTTCTTTGCTTTTAGAATCTTAACTGCCACATGTCTATAAAGCTCACATCAGTATGAACAATCCATTCTCTTGTTTAGTGAGAAAATAAATCACAAAATCTGAAGGTTGCTTTCTGAGTGTGGAATCAGAACAAGGAGAGTTCGGATGCGTCTAGTGTAATGGATTCATGCCATTAGTCATGGTGTTTTGGAACCATTTATTCAACAAATATTTATTGAGTGCCCACTGTACAGCCAGCACTGCCGTGGGCAGTAGGAACAAAGTAATAAACAGAAACAAAGTCCATCCTTTCACAGAGCTTATCTTGTCATAGTATAGGTAGTCTGGCTAATGGGATGAAAATCTTAGAATCTTCCTCCACACTAGAACCAGAAATTTATAACACTACAGCCTCCTTCTCCTTGGACATTGCTTGGAAGTGCATTTACCACTGTGAACTTAGACGTGTGAATTCATTGGGGCCTGAATGTCTTTCCATTTATTTGTTTACTTGGCTGGTTCCGCTTTGATGAGGGGGTCTTACATTTTAACTCTGAACACAATCTGTTATGTTTCATTCACAAGTTCTGAGGGTCAACTCTCTATAGATCCAAGAGCTGAAAAATTGTTGACACACACACACACACACACACAGACACAAACACACACATACACACACACACAAAGTCTGATGTGGGAAGAAAATAACATTAGCTTTGAAATTGGCTTTGGTTTGAATTCCTGCTCCATTAATTCCTAGTTCTACGTCATTAGGCAAATTAGCAACTCTTCCCAACTCCTTTTTATTGCTTTAAAAAATAATAATAGAAGTAACATATTAATATGTTTTTGTGGTTAACATTCAAACTTTGTTTTTTTACTGATTGTATTGGGGTTTGTACTACATATTTTTTTAACATATCACAGTAATAGTACATTCAACTGATATTATATCACTACTTATATAGTATATAAAATTTGCAATATAGCATTGTAATTTCTACCTTCCTGGACCTTATGTTACAGTTGTATATAGGTCAAATTGTTCCTCGCTTGTAGAATCTTAACCGCCACAAAGCTCACATCAGTATGAACAGTCCATATATGTATATATATAACATATATATATAATTTATAATGTATATAATTTATAACATAACTATGTTATAAATCTCACACTATGTTATTTTTGTTTAAACAGTCAATTCTCTTTTAAAGAGATTTAAATATTAAGAAAAAATCTTATATATGTACTCATGTAGTTACCTACTTCCCTATTCTCCTCTTTCTTTTATGTAGACCCAGATTTCCATCTCATATCATTTCCTTCTGTCTGAAAGATGCCTTTTAGCTTTTCTTGTAGTATATGTAGATTGAGAATGAATTCTTTTAGATGTTGCATGTCTTTAAAAACCCCTTACTTTGTCTTTATTTTTGAAAGATATTTTTAATGAGGTGTAGTATTCTCAGTGAGCTGATTTTCTTTTTCCTTTCAGTACTTTAAAGATGTTGCTTTACCCTATTCTTGTTTCCATTCTTCTCAACATGAAATTTGCTGTCACTCTTATCTTTTTCCCTCTGTAGGTAACAAGACCCCTTTTTTTTTCTGGTAAAGTTTTCTCTTTGTTACTGATTTGAGAATTTGATTATGATAGGCCATAGTACAGTTTTCTTTCTCCATTTTTATTTTTTTCCTGCTTGGGGTTCCTGGAGTTTTCAGGATCTGTGAGTTTATAGTTTTCCTCATTTTTTCAGTCATTTCTTCAAACATTTTTCCTGACTTTCCACCCTCTGCTTTTCAGAGACTCCAATTGCACATATACTAGAAAGCCTGAATTTATCCTATAGCTCAGTGGTTCTCTATTTATTTAAAAAATTTTTAATTTCTCCGTGTGCTTCATTTTGGATTGTTAATCTTGTTATGTGTTCAAGTTCACTAATCCTTTCTTCCACAATGTCTAATCTGCCATTAATCCCATCCAGTGTACTTTCATCTCAGGCATTGTAGTTTTCATCTCTAGAAGAACAATGTCATTCTTTCTGTATTTTCATGTATCTATTTAACATTTTGAACATAGAGAAAACAGTTAATAATAGCTATTTTAGGCAGGGCAAGGTGACTTACGCCTGTAATCCCAGCACTTGGGTAGGCTGAAGTAGGCAGATCACCTGAGGTCAGGAGTTCGAGACCAGCCTGGCTAACACGGCGAAACCCCATCTCTATTAAAAAAACAAAAAATAGCTAGGCATGGTAGCGGGTGCCTATAATTCCAGCTACTCAGGAGGCTGAGGTAGGAGAATTGCTTGAACCTGGGAAATAGAGGTTGCAGTGAGCTAAGATCATGCCACTGCACCCCAGCCTGGGCAACAGAGCAAGCCTCCATCTCAAAAAAAAAAAAAAAAAAAGAAACTGTTTTAATGTCCCAGTATAGTAATTGTAACATCTGTGCCACTACTGGGTGGGTTTCAGTGGATTTTTTTCCGTCATTATGGGTCATATTTTCCTACTTCTTTACATGGCTGATAAAGGGATGCCAGGCATTGTGAATTTTACCTTGTTTAGTGCTGGCTATTTTTCTATCCACCTTTTGTCATCATTTTCAGAGTGCAGCCTGAGAACTAAGGTGAGATGGGACAAATTGGGAATGGTGTGAGAAGTGAGCTCATTTAATTAATTAGTTAATTTCCCTGTTCAATATTTATTGAGCACCTGCTATGTGTCATACACTATGCTGAATATTGGTAGTGTAAGAACTAGCAGACATGGTCTTTGTCCTTAAGGAATTCACAGTCCAGTGCAGGGGACAGACAACTGAATGAACACTTACAAGGTGTGAGTGATAAAGGGCAGTATCTAATTTCTTT
>NW_016107478.1:3970116-3972362 GCF_001604975.1 Cebus imitator | reverse complement strand
TCCAGGCTGGAGTGCAGTGGCACAATCTCCATCTAACACACTGTCTACCTCCCAGGTTCAAGCGATTCTTCTGCCTCAGCCTCCTGAGTAGCTGGTATTACAGGCGCCTGCCACACACCCAGCTAATTTTTGTATTTTTAGTAGAAATGGGGTTTCACCATGTTGATCAGGCTGCCCTCGGACTCCTGACCTCATGATCTGCCCACCAAGTCCTCCCAAAGTGCTGGGATTACGGGAGTGAGCCACCACACCTGGCCAGCAGTATCTAATTTCTTGAGAAAGCATAAATTAGACAGAAGTGGGGTTTATCCTTCAGTTTCTAACAACATGATTTGTACATGGTGAACACTCAGTAGAGAGTCAACAAAGCCTGGATTCTTTTCCTGTCTCTGTCTTTGAAACTACTGTCCTTGGGCGATCATTTCAGCTTTCCAAGCCTCAGTTACCTTACAGGAGTATAACTGATGATACCAGCTATGCCTGCTTCACTGGGATACTGCAAGGATTAATGGTCATGGGTGTGAATTTTAAATTGCAAAGATGTCTACAAATAAATTATACAATCATAAGTTATATTCTTAAGTATTTGTTGGATTTTAAAATAAAAGTTGTTCAGCACTTAGGTGAAAATACTGAACAACTTCACAAAAGTGCTACCCGACCCTTTTCTTTAGAAAACAAGGAACGAGTTGGGCGAGGTGGCTCACACCTGTAAAGCCAGCACTTTGGGTTTTGAGGCCGAGGTGGGTGGATCACCTGAGGTCAAGAGTTCCAGACCAGCCTGACCAACATGGTGAAAACCCGTCTCTACTAAAAATACAAAAATTAGCCAGGCGTGATGGCACACGCCTGTAATCCCAGCTACTTGGAAGGCTGAGGTAGTAGAATCACTTGAACCCGGGAGGTGGAGGTTGCAGTGAGCTGAGATCGCAGCATTCATTGCACTCCATCCTGGGCAACAAGAGTGAAACTCCGTTTCAAAAAAAAAAAAAAAAGAAAAGAAAAAAAAGCTCAGGCGTGGACCACTTTCCAAGATCTCTCTCTACATGTCAATAAATTCTAAAGGAAATAGCCCTAGGCCTCTGGGGTCGCCTTTGCTCTGGAAGCCCCGCCTTCTGGCACGGGAGGAGGTGGATGACGCTTCAATCCCGCCCGTGACGCGTTAGGCCCCGCCCCCGGGCCATGCTCGTCTCGCGGGATCTCTCGGGAGGACGTACGGGGTCAGGTCCCATCATGGCGGCTGAAGAGGCGGATGTGGATATCGAAGGGGACGTGGTAGCGGCGGCGGGGGCACAGCCAGGGTGAGGCTTATAGACCAGATCTCTCTGGGGCGGAGAGGGGATTGGATTCAACGAGAGGGCCCTGGGAAAGCTGCAGGTCCGGCAAGGGAAAAGGGAACAGAAGACTGCTGGGCCAGAGTCTCCTGTCGGCCTGGGAGGCACCGCGCCCGCCGGCTTGTCCCGAGCCCAGCGGGCGGGGCGGTTACCTGGGTCTCTGGTACTGCAGTGTCGCTTTCACCTTTTGTCGGATGCTGTGAGGGCACCGATTTCGCTTAGCACATTGCGTTTATTTCACATTTAGATTACTTCTTCCATTCCCTCCTTTTCAGGATCTCCTCGACAGTAACTAGAACAAGAGCAGCTACGGACGAGACCTGAGCTCAGGGACTCTTGTTCCCTTGCTTGCTAGTCATGTGACCTTGGGCGAGTCGTTTCATCTCTTCTTCCACATGGGGATAATTGTAAAGCTTACTGAGAAGCAGCTTGACTAAAGGAAAGGGGTCAGGTTTTAGAGTTGGACAGTTCTGGGTTTTCCTTCTGCATTTGCTCACCCTATCAGTTAATAGCAGTGTGACCTTGGGCAAGACATTTAACTTGTCTGAGTCTCAGACTGCTCATATTTAAACTGACAGTCATAATATGTACCCATTGAAATGGTGAGGATAAACTGAAATTATTATGAGATACGCTTTAGCATATGGTAGGTGCTCTCTGAAATTGTTCTTTACCATCCTGTTACCCTCAGGGACAGTACTGTGAGAATCGAGTGAGGGATCACATTTTGTTTAATACCTATTCCAGCAGAACAAACAGCCCAGTGTGATTTGACATACAACCTCCTTTGACTCCTTGCTTTCCAAATGAAAAATGAGTCTTCTTTTAGTCATGAAGGAGGCCTAGACTAGCCAGGAATCAGAAAACCTGAGGGTTTTTGTTTTGGTTTGTTTTTTTTGTTTGTTTGTTTTT
>NW_016107478.1:3957454-3967003 GCF_001604975.1 Cebus imitator | reverse complement strand
AGTAGAGATGGGGTTTCACTGTGTTAGCCAGAATAGTCTCAATCTCCTGACCTCGCGCTCCGCCCACCTCTGCCTCTCAAAGTTCTGGGATTACAGGCGTGAACCATTGCGCCCGGCCCCTCATAGTTGGCATTTGAGATTAAACCTGTTTGCCATCAACAATTGCAAGAAATGGTTGCTTTTGGAGAATAGTTCATTAGCCCCATAATTTATTATAACTACTGCCTAATTAAAGATTCAAATTTATAAACCAATTAATAAGTTTTTGCAGTCTTAGAAGATTCCTACCGCTAGATTAGGTCTAGAAAGAGTCAAAAATTTAGCAAAATATTAAATTTATATCATGGATTGAGCCCCCCAAAACGTAATTATTCCGCCTTTTCAAATATGGGGTATACAATGTAATTTTAAAGAATTCTTATTAGCTTAATGAAAAAAGTGAGGTAATTAACACAGTTTGATCCCTCATGGACATTGAAAAGCCTCCAAATGAAATTAATTTTTTTAAGTATATGAGTTGTTAATAAAACATCACGTTTTTCTTACCTATTCACTGTACTATCCTTTGAGTATTTTCTGTTTTGGTTCTCATCTAGTTTTGTTTTGTTTGGTTATTTTATGGGTAGTGTTATTGATGGTGGGGTTTTTTGTTTTTTTGTTTGTTTGTTTTTTGAGACAGAGTTTCATTCATGTTGCCCAGGCTGGAGTGCAATGGCATGATCTCAGCTCACTGCAACCTCCACCTCCTGGGTTCAAGTAATTCTCCTGCCTCAGCCTCCCGAGTAGTGTGGTACCTGCCACCACACCTGGCTAATTTTTGTATTTTTAGTAGAGATGGGGTTTTGCCATATTGGCCAAGCTGGTCTCGAACTCCTGGCCTCAGGTGATCTGCCTGCCACAGCCTCCCAAATTGCTGGGATTACAGGCATAAGCCACCGTGCCCGGCCGATGGTGGTTTTTGTAATTTAGATATAGCAAAAAGATTTAATCACAACTTTGAATTCCTGTATACACATGGGTACTGGTATTAATCAGCTGAAACTGCATTGTTGGTTCATAGTCACAGAGCATATTGTGATTGCTGCTTTGGGGTATTGCTTTTCTCATGAGATTGTTTATTCTTGAGAACCAAAAGAAGTGAGCAGTCAGACTTGATATTTCACAACTGAGATGGGGTAGCTTAGCATTACCATGTATTTCACAGACCAAAGAGGTAGAGCAGGCATTTCCACAATGTTAAATCTGTTTGTTACGACCTGCCGGTTTCTTTGCTGTGTAACTCACATTCATTAACTAGTATAATTTTGGTTTATATACTCATTTTCTTAATTATTACAGAAGTGATGAAAATACAGCTTCAGTTTTACAAAAAGATCACTATCTTGATTCATCTTGGAGAACAGAGAATGGACTTATTGTAAGTATTTTATAAAAATATCAGGTGCATTAAGCTGTTATTTATTGCCTAGAGTGCTTCTTTTTGTTTATTTGTTTTTGAACTTAGTGCTAGTTCTCAGCTACCACAGATGTAATATTTTTCTTCTTTAGAAATTTAGAATTTTATTCTCATTGATGCCTACACAAAGAATTAAGAAAAAATTTAGAATAAAGAAAACAAAAAATATTTAGAATTTTTCTTTCTTTAAAAATAGAAACCTCTTCTTTCTTTTGACATTGAAAAATGGACTGTTGAGAAACAGGTTTGGAGCCAGCTAGATTTAGGTACAGATCCTTGCTCTGCCACTTCTCAAATTTGTGAACTTCAGTTTCGTTATCTAAAAAAGTGGTAGCTGGGCCAGCTGGCTCCTGCCTATAATCCCAGTTATTTGGGAAGCCAAGGCAGGAGAATCCCTTGAGCCCAGGAGTTTGAGATTACAGTGAGCTTTCTTTTTTCTTTTTGAGATGGAGTTCCGCTCTCATTGTCCAGGCTGGAGTGCAATGGTGCGATCTCTGCTTACCTCAACCTCTGTCTCCCGGGTTCAAGTGATTCTCCTGCCCCAGCCTCCCAAGTAGCTGGAATTACAAGCACGTGCTACCATGCCTGGCTAATGTTGTTTTTGTTTATTTTTTTGAGATAGAGTTTCACACTGTTGCTCAAGCTGTAGTGCAGTGGCACAATCTCATCTCACTGCAATCTCCGCCTTCTGGCTTCAAGCAATTCTTCTGTCTCAGCCTCCCAAGTAGCTGGGACTACAGGCATGCGCCACTATGCCCAGCTAATTTTTTTGTATTTTTATTAGAGATGGGGTTTCACCATGTTGGCCAGGATGATCTTGAACCCCCGACCTCAGGTGATCCACCATCTTGGCCTCCTGAAGTGCTGGGATTACAGGTATGAGCCACTGCGCCCGGCCTACAGTGAGCTCTGATTGTGCACTGCTTCCAACCTGGGCAACAGAGTAAAACCCTCTCTCAGAGAATAAGGAAATGGGATTATCACAGGGCTTATTTCTTCATGTAGTAGTTACTTATTGAGTACTTACTGTGGGCCAGTCAGCAGGTCAGGCTTAGAGGATATGACTATAATGAAGACAGACATGATCCTGCTCTCAAGGAGCTTATATTCTAAAAGGGAGTTAGATAATAAACAGGTAGACAAACTAATAATAGATTTTGAAAGAAATAAGCAAGATGCTGACTGAGTACCAGAGTGGGGAGCTTAGTTTAAATTGTCAGTGAGAGAAACTCAGAGGAGGTGAGATTTAAGTTGAAAATGATGGGAAAAAGGGTAGATATGTGAAAAATTAAAAGAAGAAATTAGAGACAGAAGGAACTGCAACCACAGAAGCTCTGGTTGAAGGCCAGTGTCTAGAATATGTTGGGAAAGGGAGGAGTGGCAGCATGTGACACAGTTGGAGAGACAGGCTAGAGTTCTGTCATGCAGGACTTATGAGCTGGATTATGCTAAAGGGTTTAAATTTTGTTTTAAAGGAACTGGGACATCATTGAAACGTTTCATATAGATTTTATAGAGATTAGCAAATTTATTTTTATAAAATGAATTTTGGGTACTGTGGTAAAGATTGGAGGGAAGTGAGAGTGGAGTTGAAGGGACCAGTTAGGAAACGTTCAAAGCAGTTGAACCAAGATTTGATGATTGGGACTTGGCCTGAGGTGGTAGCAGAAGAGATAGAATAGATAGCTTTGAATTACATTTTGGCAGTAGAACTGGTTAATAGATTGGATATGGGCATTAAGGGAAAAGGAAAGAATCCACAATGATTCCTGAATTTCTACAGGAATAACTTAGTGAGTAATAGTGCTTTTTGTAAAGTTGAGAATACAGAGGGAGAAGCAGGTGGAGTCACGTGATGGTGAGTTCTGTTTTAGATATGTTAAGTTCTAGAAGTCAATTAGATATCCAAGTAAAAATCTTGGATGGGCTGTTGAATATTATTGTCTAGAGCTTAAAGAAGAGATATGAGCTGAAAATTTTTAACTTGAGGAGTTGAAAATAAGTGGGATCATGAAGATTGTAACTGAGGAAAAAGGAGAGTTAGTGGTGAGTTTTGGAAAGAGATTAAGTGTCTAGCAGAGTGTCTGATGCCTAGCAAATGGTTTCTTGTATAGGATGGCCATTATTACCTCATTGTGGGCAGGAGCATGAGCCTGGGAATCCAACAGACTTGGGTGTAAAGCCTCTGCTCTTCCACTTAAATGCTAGTAGTGCTGTGGTTGCACCTGTAAAGTATTAATGCCTATCTCAGTGTTACTGTGGTAATCAAAGATAAGTCTGTGTGCTCAGTAAATGGTAGCTGTTATAATTTGTAATCATTGTGTTTTGTATTTTTATTTAACAAAGCATAGAAGATAATTTCAAAAAGCAATAAATAAAAAGAAAAATGTATTCTCTTTTTTAATAGCCTTGGACCTTGGATAACACCATCAGTGAAGAGAACAGAGCTGTTATTGAGAAAATGTTATTGGAAGAAGAGTATCCTTTAATGATTATGAGGAAAGTACAGGTCTCAGGGTGAAAAATCTATAAATGCAAAAATTACAAGAGGCCACTGTTTACTAGATGGATTTTATTCAGCCCCAGACTGCTATTATATAATACCATGTTACCTATCCATGCAAAAAGCAACGTTTTATTCTTCAGGGTTTTTTTTACTACTACGTCTGCAATCTGATTGCATATTTTGAGTTTCTGTCACTAGCTAACTATTTATGATATCTGAATATTGAGTAGAAATGATAGAATATTTAAGTCATTTAGAACCTTAAGTCCAAGCTTGCATTTTTAAACTTACATAAGCTGAAACCCAGAGATGCTAATTTGTTCCAAAGACACAGAGTTGGAACATGTAAAAGTTCTTCTCACTTCATAATTTACAGGTGTTATGTGGGAGGAATCTAAATAAAAAGCTCAAAACAAATACTATCGAATGAAGATTTTTTTCCCCTACATTTGTAGATCCTTGTTTATAGCTTAGTTTTCATACATGTAAAAGAAAAGAATGAACAAAATGATTACTGATTTTATGATTTATAAAAATAGCTAGTCATACTCTAATAAGTAGGGGTTTATTAACCTCTTTTTCATTTTATGGATTTCTCCTCACTATTTAAGCCAGAATTACTCTGTTCCCACTATTTCCCCTTATTGCCATGTTGATTTTAGAGTGCCTCTGTACCTTCAGTTATCATCGGTTAACCCCACTTAGGCTTTCTTATTCTCTAATTCTCCCCAGACATTGCAATTATAGCCTAGATTATTGCTCTTCAGAGAAAGTCGCATATAATTTAAAATTTTCCCATCTTAACACAAAGGAAATTAATATTAACAATATATATTATATAAATATTTAAAATATTCTCATTTTAACATTTAATCAAGATAAAAACATTAATGAGATATTTTACGTTCTTTGTTTTGTACTAAGTCTTTGAAATCCGCTGTGTTTTATACTTAGACTACATCCTAGTTCATGCAAATAGTGTTTCCACTGGTTAGAGGTCACACGTGGTTGGCAGCCACTGTGCATGTCTAGATAAAATGCTTAAGTGGTCAGTGGTTCACTTCCAGATATGGAAATAAATAACGAGAATATCTTTGTTCAGCACCTAGTACCTAGCATAGTACCTGACGTATATAGTATCCAGTCAATAAATACTTGTTAAGTGAAGAATATCTTAGGCTAAGCTTACAGTATTTGATCAGGCTAGTTATAAGAACTTTGAGAGGAAGGTTCCCTGGTAGATTTGATCTAAATGTTTGCTATTTTTTTTTTTTTTTGAGACAGAGTCACTCCGTCTTCCAGACTGGAGTGCAGTGGCGCAGTTGATCTCGGCTCACTGCAACCTTGGCCCCCCAGGTTCAAATGGTTCTCCTGCCCTAGCCTCCTGAGTAGCTGGGACTACAGGTGCATGCCACCACACCTGGCTAATTCTTTGTACTTTAGTAGAGATGGGATTTCACTGTTAGCCGGGATGATCTCGATCTCCTGACCTCATGATCCTCCCGCCTCAGCCTCCCAAAATGCTGGGATTACAGGTGTGAGCCACCTTGCCCAGCCTAATGTTTGCTATTTTTATTAAGGTAAAGAAGATCCCTGGATTCTTCTCCATTGGCTTTAGAAATGTGGAAAATTAAAATTGCCTTGGACAACCAACCAAATTCATCTATTACATTCTCCATATGTTTTGGAAGAAAAGATTTAAACCAGGGTGTCCAATCTTTTGGCTTCCCTGGAACACATTGGATGAAAAATTGTCTTGTGCCCCACATAAAACATACTAATGATAGCTGATGAGCTTAAAAAAATGCAAAATAACCTCATAATGTTTTAAGTTTACGAATTTGTGTTGGGCCATATTTAAAGCTGCTCTGGGCTGCATGTGGCTTGCAGGCAGCAGGTTGGACAAGCTTGATTAAACACAGAGTCTGTTTCTTCTTGTAGTCACTTCTTTTTTTTTTTTTCTTTTTATTTTTCCCGCCTCCCTTTCCTCCTCTCTTCTTGTAGTCACTTCTAATTGGGAAGACGAGGGAACTATTAACATTTATATAGCACACATTTTGTATAACTAATGTAAGTATTACAGTCATATAAAAATTACGACTGTAATATTATTTAAAATGTTTCCTTAATAATTACACAGGTATTATTTATCTAAAAAATCACTACCGGGAAAAGTCTGGCTTGATCAAAAGGAAGATGATAAAAAATATGTGAAGAGGTAAAATCAATTTATAATATTTCTGAGAGTCTGGATTGTATTTTTAGAAACCTCACACACTTCCTTATTTTCTTTTTTTTCATGTGATGCAGTCTGCAGAAAACAGCAAAAATCATGTATGTACTTATGTTTTACATTTCTAAATTCTTTTTGATTAGTTAAAAATTAGGGAAGAATTTTTTTTTTTAATTATAGTTGGCCTGTGAAAAGCCCACTTGACCTTGGGTTATACAAAAACATTAAGTAGATATAAAAATAGTTTTTTTATAATGATGTTGGACTGGCACAAGTATGATTTTATGATGATATTTGTTTGCCAGAATTTCTTTTATAGCCCTACATAGGAAATCCCATCAGATTGTGGAAAATATAGTTATCTAGGGATTTATGAGGACATTTTGAGAAGCTGTTATGTGAGAAGCTGTTATGTAATATATTGGAATTGATTTCTTCCGTTCTGTCAGTTAATTTTCAACAAAATTTTTATTTGGATTTGTGGCTTTCAAAAATTATCTGGAGAAATTAACTACTTAAAAAATACCCTTTCCCTATCATTGAAAGAACAGTATTTAGCATTTATGAATTTGGAAGTTTATGGTCCCTTAAAGGGTGAGTTTACATATTTGTAATTGCCCAATAGGTTGAGCACTGAGCAGCCTTTTGCTTTTGTATTTTACTGAATAAACAGTAAAATGAAGTTAACAAAAGGATTAATGGCTTGCTTAAATTGGTGAGCTTCATCAGTTTTATTTTTAATTCCTTCAGATAACGAATTTTAAAAGCAATAAGTACAATGTTGTGGTTTTTGACTTCTTTTCTATCTTAATATTTACATGGATTTATATGAAAGAACTAAAGAGATAATATTTCTGGACCCAGTTTAAAGTCTACATGCCTTTCAGGATTTGGGAATACATTAACACCTACTGCTTTGTATCCAGTCTAAGGGAGCCTTTTTGTTTGTTATCCCATTGACTTCCTTTGATGTCTTTTAGTGTTACCCTCACTCAGACCCAAGGATTATGTCTTTTGGGGCTCCCATCATCCTGAGCTAGAGACACGTGACAGGGTAAATCTCTGCCCCCCAGTAGAGACTGTAGCCTTCTTGTTTTGTTTGTTTGTTTTTAATTCTTAGACTCAACGTATTGAATTTAGCCCATGGCTATCTATAACCTTTAGTTACATAAATATGGAATGTTCCATTTCAGAAATTTTTTTTGCAATTCCTTTTTTTCCCCTCAGGGTACACTCTCCTACAAAACCAGCCAGTTACTCAGTAAAGTGGACGATAGAAGAAAAAGAGCTGTTTGAACAAGGGCTGGTAAATAGAGCAATTTTAAATTTTTAGTAAAATAATTCTAGAAGCAAATATTGGTAAAGTTAAAAGATTAAATTAGTTTATAGAGACCTGAATTTTCATTTTAATTACAGTTATAACGCCTTTAGTTCTTCTGTAGTTAGAATAATGATGTTTATAGTATAGTGCAAGAGAATTTCTTTTAACTTATATCTAAGGTACTAAAATACTAAAATAGATTTAGATTTGTAGTTTTCACATTCTTTTGGTATTATGAAAATCCAAGAAATTGAAGTCTATCTCTATATATAACACCAACTACCTGGATCAAAATCAAAATTATTTAGTAGTCTCTTTTTTCGAAACAAAACAAAAACTTGTGTATTTGAAACTGGGTGATCAGCTGAGCTTTTATTCAGATAATTTAGCATTGTATACACTGCCTAAATAAATATTTCAGTGGCTGTAAATGAAGACTAGAAACATTTATTGTGTGTGAATGTCTATTACACTGAGATCTATTTAAATGTCCACATGCTGCATAGTGGAAAAGATACATATTCTTGTTTCTAATTCTGAAAATACCCCTTAATATGAAGAAACTTACAAAAAAATACTTAGGATTTAAAAAAAAATTTTTTTACTATCAAGATTGCTCTATATCTTTTCCTATAAGGTATATATTACCTAGTAGTGTTCTAAGTAATGTTGAAATTATGTATATGTAATACATTACATGTATAGAATATTTGTATGTATAAAATTCATGTATTCTAGTTGAAGTATCATTAACATGTCTACAGATGGTGAGAAATGTGTTTATATTTTAGTCAACACCATGACATCTATATACTCTATGATATTCTTATATAAATATATAAACTCTCTTGAAGTTTTTATCTCTTAAAGACTTTTTCCTATACTGGTGATGTTTTTTGTATTTATTTTTCAGTCTGTTGCATGATTATCATTTATAGAATCTAACTTTAATTAATCAGTTATTTATTTAAGATTCCTAACAACTTTTGGTGTTTTGTCCCTTATCAAAGACCAAACACATAATGTTAGGTTTTGAAGGGAAGGCAAGGGTTAAAGAAAGATACACACAAGGAGGGCAGCTCAACAGCAAATACAGGATTTAGGTCGAGCATAAAACCTACAGAAGTGGTGGACCAGCCTATTGCCAGAGCCACTGCTGCTTACAGCCTAAGCAATATATAGGTATAGGCAGAAGGGGTCTAGGCAGTATGGCTTGCTGCCCAGCAGGATATTGATAAGATGCTCCCATGATGAGGCAGTTCTGGCCCTTGTTCTGGAGGGATGTCGTTGTGGTGTTTCAGGTGTTCCTTGAACCTTTGTCCAGCAGGATATGATAGGGACGTTTCTTTAGTTGGGCCGTTGTCAGCCTTGTGGTGAGGTGGTTAGACAGGATATTTCTCATGGCCTGAACCCCTGTGAAATGTTTCACTTTGACCAAGGTCTGCAAAATAGCAGGGAGCTTACAACATGGTGCAGTTTGTACTAACACATATATATATATATGCATAAACAAATAGATTGAATTTAAGACTCAGTTTTAGGCTTAGTTTTTATGTTGATGGTACTTATGGGGACTACATTTGCATGGTTAAAATTCAAAAGGTTCCTAAAGTTATAGGATATTAAGTCTTCTCACTCTCATCTTAGCCTTCAGTTCTCTTTGCCTGGGGTAACCAGTGTTTAAAAGACTCTTTGAAAAAGAAGTCTTTCCTTCCAGAGATATTTGTCCATACATAAGCAAATATTTATTTATTTATATAGAGATATGTAGACATTTGCCTATCTACATCAAGGGAGATTTTAAACTTGGAATGTTTTCCTACACAAAAAGCATGGAATTATTGGTTGTATTCTCAGCATTTCTTACCCATTAATAAAGTTTGCTTATAGACTGAATTCTCTCAGGCTTGTAGGGAATTGGGTGGTACTGAATGATGAAGAAAGGTTTCTTCTTTCCCTTTCTTGGGCATGGGACTCTCCCTTTGCTCTATTTTAAAACTGGTAAATATTTTCTTTGCTCCTTGTTTTACTTT
>NW_016107478.1:3919303-3957444 GCF_001604975.1 Cebus imitator | reverse complement strand
CTTTTTAGAAACCAGGCTTTTAACTCCTGAGCTCAGGTAGTCCTCTTGCCTTAGTCTCCTGAGTAGCTAGGACCACAGACATGTGCCACTGTGCCTGGCTTCTTTGCTCCTCTTGTTAGTGTTCTTTCCCCAATTTTTCCAGTGCCTAAGTCCCTACTTTTCTACTAATCATCCCTTAATCCAGATGTGTCCTGTTTCCACAAATGCTCTATGCTACCTACCAGTATTACCTATTTGCCTTCATCCCACAATAAAGATAAGTAGTTCTTCAGTAAGTTGATCTCAGCGAGGTGTTACGAGCAATATCAAATAATTAACTTATATTTGCTAATAATTTTCAGAAGTACTTGGAGTTTAAGAAATTGTCTGTATGTCATGTTTTCTAATGAATATTAGAAATTTACTTAAATTAAGGTTTATCATTTTGGCCAGATCTTTGAAGATGAGTTGCTACCGTAAGGCATGACTGCCTGGCCTATAAATCTAACACCAGGGTCAGCTTTCCTAAGTTATTACTAGTTTTTTGTAGTTTTAAGAGTTCTAAAAATTTAGAATTATTGAGCTACCTTAGGAAGTAGAGAATATCTTATGTTGGGGATATTTTAAAGAGGATTTCTGTATTATAGTTAGACTTGATACCTAACAATCCCTTTTAGCTGTCAATCTGTGTGTTTCTTTCTGTGCTTGAGAACACACAGGAGCTCCCTCAAGTTCTCAATATTTTCCTCTCCACAGCTTCAGTGTTAAGAGTTGCACAGCCTTTGACACTGGGGTACGGGAGGTGTCAGAAGGCATTAGTTGTAGACTAGGCAACATAGTGAGACCGTATCTCTACAAAAAATAAAAAATTAGCCAGGAATGGTGGTACGTACCTGTAGTCCCAGCCACTGGGATACTGGGAAGGCGGAGTTGGGAGGATTGCTTGAGCCCAGGAGGTTGAGGCTACAGTGAGCCGTGATCACACCACTGCCCTTAGCCAACAGAGTGAGACTCTGTCTCGAAATAAAAACTGACAAAGACATTAACAAGTGAAAACCAGAGTTTATGAATGTGTGTAGCATATACACATTCAAGACAAACTCAGTGATGAGTAATCAAATAGGTGATTTGAACTCTTGCAGCTTATAGCATCTTAACAAAGAAGGTATTTCTTATAGGACTTCCTCATTTGTGATTTAGTCTTTTAGGTCAGTTCACTGTGATATCTGATAGAGTAGAAGTCTCTGCTGCGAGACACCTAATGAGTATTGCAAAATATGGAATCTGGTTTAAAAAATGTTATGTTGAAATTAGCACAGAACATGTTCAGTTGATCATATAAATGGAAAATGTAACCTACACCCCTTTCAGGCACTTATTTATTTTAAAAAGTTACTTTAGATTTGGAACATCATAAACTTATAATATTAATTCATATTGTTAGGTGATATCTTCATTTAAATAGTTATTCTTTTAAAAAAGTAGTTTCTAAATCATTTCCATCAGTTTTCAGTTCAGTTTCAAAAAGAAGAATGTAGGCTTTGATTTTAAGAGCATAGTCTATATAGAAGATGTTACAGTGTGCTTCAGAAAATAAAGATTTTTTTTTTTAATGTGGCAGTTGCTTGGACTATTCATAAGTAAATTAATCAAAAGCAGTTTTTTTCCATTTTGATAATACAGTCTAAATTTGGCCGAAGATGGACCAAAATTTCAAAGTTAATTGGAAGTCGCACTGTTTTACAAGTGAAGAGTTATGCAAGACAGTATTTTAAAAATAAGGTAAGCAGAATATCAGTATCCTGATTAATAATGAAAATATTTAGAAAAAACAAAGTAAGCAGAAGTATTTCTTTAATTCAGGCATTAAATTCTTACTGTTAAAAGTTTTTAAAGTAGTTTATGCCCACAGAGTACTATACAAAATCTCAGAGCATATCTTCAGTGTTGAGTATTGCCATTAAATAGGTATCATGTTATTCTACTTAATCTTATAAAGTTAAATGAACAAAACAGTAATTGCTCAAAAATATCCCATAAAGCAAATTATATTCCAAAGAGAAAATCTTAGCGATCTTATCTTATTGTTTCCTCAGGAAAATAACTTTTCTTGAAACTTTTAAGAATTATTAGCACTTAGAGGAGGTAAATGCTATTATGATTCTGAAATCTGTTAAATAGCAATGAAATTTTTATAATTCCTGTGAAGAATTGTCTAAAACTTTAATAAACTGCATTTTTAAGAAAGGTTTAATTATGGCCTGGTTCCTTAATCTTTTAAGTAATTTGTGCTATATGCTTGATATTTAGAATTTTTTAATATATTCTCTTTGAAGTTAGGAACATAATTATATAAATTTGGAAGTGTCTTGAGTGAAATTTGATACTTTCTTTTCATGTAGATAATGAGTTCTACCCTGTATATAAGATTTGTTTCAGTGTTAGCTAGACATAGGTGGTAACTGATGGAATAGATTCATCATATATCAATCATATGCTCTATCTTTCAACCAAACAAAAGCATTTTCTTTTTTTCTTTTTTTTTTTTTTTTGAGTTTCACTCTTGTTGCCCAGGCTGGAGTGCAATGGCGTGGTCTCGATTCGCCACAACCTTCCCCTCCCAGGTTCACGAGTTTCTCCTGCCTCACCCTCCCTAGTAGCTGGAATTACAGATGCCCGCCACCAGCCCACCTAATTTTTTGTATTTTTAGTAGAGACAGGGTTTCACCATGTTGGTCAGGTGGGTCTCGATTTCCTGACCTCAGGTGATCCACCCATCTCAGCCTCCCAAAGTGCTGGGATTACAGGCATGAGCCACTAAGTCTGGCAACAGAAGCATATTTAAGTCGGCTCGCCCAGGTTTAGTTAATACCTCAGGACAGAATAAAGCTTAATTTTATTCTTACTCTTAGGCTTCTAAGATACATGCTGTGTATCTTGGGGTGCCAGTTATACTTAAAGACCTGGGGTAGAAGGGTACATTTTTCATATTGTAAAAGGGATTAGTATATTATGAAATCAATACAGAATTTCATCTGAATTTTTAAAAATGTAGACAGGATACTTCAAATAAATAGCAATGTTAAAAGCTATTTCAGGTAATATGTCCAAATCTCTTTTTCCCTCCTGCTACCCTTTCATTCCCTATGTAATAAGCCAGTTAATGTCAGATATTTAATCATGGAATTTTCTTATGATTCAGAATCTATAAATAACCTTTTTCTGAGAGCTGTCATATCCCTTATGTATGTCAGTCATTTATAAGACTTTTCAAAAACTTTGTATATAAGGATTTTATTTCATATTTGCTCATTCACTTTCATTATCTCTTTTTTATTACATTACCAGATATTTATGTCTGTATTAATAGGTATATGAGATAATTTTATGGCTTAAAATGTAATCTCCATAATATAAGCTTATTAAATAAGCCTGCAAAAAACAGTTTGTTTCTGTTGTCCCTTATTTAAGTGGAAGATAGTTTTAATATACACAGTGAAGATGTCAGATTTCTGTAAGGATTATTTTAGCATTATAAGAAAGAATCAGCTGTAGTATCAGATGTTCTGAGAAATAAGCCTTTAAAAATATTTCAATATATTGTACAGTACCTTAGTATAGTATAATAGTTATTGGTTCATTACACATGGTTGATCTGAGCCAGGCTGCTGTTTTCAACTTAATATTAAAAAATAAGTAGTAGTTAAATATAGGTCATGATTATTTGACTAATAATCACCAGACCCATGAATTAGTTATATAGTTATAGAAATTTTAAATGCTGATCCTTTATATTTAAAATGCAGTTGTAGTCTATGGCCATACCACCCTGAATGCGCCCAATCTTGTCTAAAATGCAGTTATAAACCCTTTAAAGAAAAGCGCATTAAAGGTATAATGTACCATTAACATGTACTCAGTTTAATAACACTGTATTTATCCTTTTTTTGTGTGCCAATGATTAAATTTTTAAATCTTAATATTATGGGGATTTTATTCTGATTTTTAATAAGGTCAAATGCGGCCTGGAGAAAGAAACACCAAATCAGAAGAACGGCCATAATCTTCAAGTTATAAATGAAAATAAAGGGACAAAGGCATGGACACCATCATGTTTCAGGGGACGTGCTGATCCCAACTTGAATGCTGTAAAAATTGAAAAGTTATCTGATGATGAAGAAGTAGACATCACAGATGAGGTGGACGAGTTGTCTTCTCAAACACCCCAAAAGAATTCTAGCAGTGATATCTTGTTAGATTTTCCTAATAGTAAAATGCATGAAACCAATCAAGGAGAATTCATTGCTTCTGACAGCCAGGAAGCTGTCTTTTCTAAGTCTTCCAGGGACTGTCTTCAAAATGAAAAGCAAGATGAAACACTTTCAAGCTCAGAAATTACATTGTGGACACAGAAACCGAGTAGCAGTGACAAAAATTCAGTCAAATTAAATGATCAGAAATTTAATGAATTGATTAAAAATAGCAACAAACATGATGGAAGGGGAATCATAGTTGACGCCAGGCAGCTGCCTTCTCCGGAGCCTTGTGAAAGTCAGAAAGATTTGAATGATAATGAAATGCTTTTTGATTCTTCTTGCCAAATGGTAGAGGAAAGTCATGAGGAAGAAGAGCTTAAACCACCAGAACAGGAAATAGAAATAGATAGAAATATCATTCAAGAAGAAGAAAAACAAGCAATTCCTGAGTTTTTTGAGGGACGCCAAGCTAAAACACCAGAACGCTATTTGAAAATTAGAAATTACATTTTGGATCAATGGTAAGAAAGAGTTACATTTTAGATGTTGTTTTAAAAACCTGATATTCTGAAGTATTTTAATTAGGCCTATACAGAACTTAGAATTTTGCTGGTAAATCTAGAGATCACTTCAGTAGGGAAGATTTAAAATTTCTTGTGATGAAACTTTGAAAGCTTTAGTAAACATCACTTATAGCTATCATAACCCATCTTTTTGTCTATTCTTAGATTGTGGGCCTGGTAAAAGGGACAGATGATTGTTTTATGAAACAGTCTCCTAGGACAGTGTTAGGAAGATATAAAGTGAACACTACTGTACGGGAAAAGGGAAATAATTCTTTCAAGTTTATCATGTTCTTTGAATACAAAGAAAAGTTTGATGACAGGAATAGTATTAGATATAGCCAGATTGCAGAAACACTTCTTCTAAATAGTGATCTTAAATGCTTTTAACTTTGAACTTGTGGCAATAATGTGCTGTTAATTTCTTCAGCTTTATCAGGGTACAGTTTTCTGATAGATAAGGCTAATTCTCTAAATTGTCAGTACCACTTATTTTAATTATTTAATGAGGGCTAGGGAATAAACAAAAAAATTTCCCACCTTATTAGCCTAGTTTGAATTTTTAAAAATAGCTTAATTAAGCCATCATTAAATATTTGTAATTGCTGGCTTGGCTCAGTGGCTCATGCCTGTAATCCCAGCACTTTGGGAGGCTGAGGCAGGTGGATCACTTGAGGACAGAAGTTTGAGACCAGCCTGGCCAACATGGTGAAACCCCGTCTCTTCTAAAAATAAAAAAAAAAAAAAAAAAAGCCGGGCATCGTGGCAGGTGTCTGTGATCCCAGTTACTGATGATGCCGAGGCAGGAGAATTGCTTGAACCTGGGAAACAGAGGTTACAGTGAGCCGAGATCATGCCACTGCACTCCAGCCTGGGAAACAGAGCGAGACTTCATCTCAAAAAAATTTAACCAAAGCAGATTCATAATTGCCAACACTGTTTCAGAAGCTATCAGATTTTATAGGGCCATCTTTATAGAGAACTTCCTAGTTCCTTGAGCAGGGGTTCTGCTTTGTCTCTTGCTTGTTTTTTTGTATCAAAGCCTTCCGGTCCTATTGCAGTAACTTTCTGCTATAACCTAGAAGGGTTACCAAAGGAAAACAACTGGCTATAATAAAGCAGTAACCTTTATTTTACCCACACAATATAAGTCACTGGTTTTTAAAGATGGCTGTATTCTAATAGGAGGAGTTTTGTCCTTTTTCTTTACTCTTATTTTACAGATGGTTGAGGTGCTGAAAATACATGTGGGTCAGGGCGGCATCATACAAGTATCCTTGTAAGGAACAACTCCTGATTTTACATAGTGCTTTAAAGTTTTTAAATAGCTTTCCTCTATCATCTTATTTGATTTTTTAAAACAATCCTGTAAAATATGCAGATGGTATTATATCTATTTGATAGAGAATGATGCTGAGATCAGGAGAGGTTTAGAGACCTGCCTTTGATTTACAACCAGTCACTGACACATGAAGGACGTCAGTCCAAGTCTTGACTATAAATCATTCTTATTCCCCATGGCCTAATTCACACTTTTAACAAAGACTAGTTAAATTTCTATTGGTATCTACTTTTGTTTTTGGAAATAAGAGGGTGAATGGCCAAAATTTAGGGACCTTGAAATAATAGCTAACTCAAAAATGTCCATATTGGCCAGGAGCAGTGGCTCACAACTGTCATCCCAGCAGTTTTCAAGGCTGAGACAGGAGGATTACTTGAGGCCAGGAGTTTGAGATTAGTTTGGGCAGCAGAGTAAGAACCTGTCTGTACAAAAAATTTTTTTTAAATCTTAGGCACGATGTTGTGTGCCTGTAGTCCTAGCTACTAAGGAATCTGAAGCAGGAGACTCACTGGAGCCCAGGAGTTTGAGGCTGCAGTGAGCTGGGATCATGCCTCTGTATGTACACTAGCCTGGGCAACAGAGCAAGATCCTATCTCTTAAAAATGTCCATATGAATGATCAGTGTATACTTAATTGTTACTTTAATCAAATTTTATATTTGTTACTTTGAATTTTGGATTCCAAATGAGGCAGAATAATTTATATAGGTATTATAAATTACATGCCAGTAGTTTCCTAAGTCATTTGCCTTGGTTCATGAAACTGGTTAGGTATTGCTATTTTATTATGGTGATTTAGCAGAACAGTGTGAAGGCAAAAAATGTTTTGAACAGGAACTCACATCTGTTCAGAAATAGAAGAGAGTGAGTGGGTTAGGGACTGGAGGTGGTGGTAAAAAAAATAGACGGAAGAGTTAAAGTTTTAAAATAAAAAGAAGCCTGCCAGATTTGTTTATGGATAAAAGATCCTTATCATAAAAGCAGATGCAGTTGATTCCCTGGTTAGGGGAATATTTTTATTAAAATAGTAATCAGTACCATGACTGAATGCCTCCCAAATACCATGCACTGTATTTACATCATCTCCACTCCTTTTGACAACCTCATTCTCGTTTTATAGATAAGAAAAAATGAGGCTCACAGAGGATAAAAAACTTGTTCCAGGTCACCCTAGTAAAGGGGATATTGGAGTCTGTATTCTTGACTCATTATTTTCACACTTCCAACTCAGGGCCTTGACCCTGACTTTTTACTGGATGTTCTTTCCCCAGTCTGGCAAGTGTTGCTTTCTTGTTGCATTGAAGTCTGGTCAAGGGAAACTAGAGGCTTATCTAAAGTATCTCATGTATCTCTTCCCTTTCATTCTCTTTTCCTGTGTTTTAGTTTCTTCGCAGAACTTATTACCACCAGAAATAATACATTTTTATTTGTGTATTGTCTCTTCTCCCCTCAACCCCCTTATTATGCAGGCAACACGAGGGCAGATTTTTATCTGTTTTGTTTGTTGTTGAATCACTAGTTCTTAAACAATGCCTAGAATATAGAAGACACTCTTATTTGTTAGGGGGAAGATTGAACATATGAATCATCATTATTCCATGAACAGGTATTTTTAGAGTACTTACCATTTGTTCAGCACTGTGCTAGATTACTGAGTTCTGTTTAAAGCCTTTTAATTTGAGTAGTCTTCTGTTAGCTCAGTCTAGTTTTTTTCAGACTACTTTGGTTTCTTGGTAGCCATACTCTTGCCTGCTTTATTGCCTTCATTTGTATAATTTTGTTTCCTTTTATTGCAAGACACACTGAAATCTCAACGTTTCTATGGAAGTTGTGATACCCTCCCACATCATAAATTATTTTTACCCTCTATTCTGCTTAGTGAGGCCAACACCCTATCTATCCAAAGTAGTCTTTGCCTGTTTGTCCCACCCTAGCCTCTTGACGTTCTTACTTAGCACTATTGCTACCTGAAAATGTAATATACATTGTTCATTGATTATTGATAGTCCCTTCCATTAGAATGTAAGATCTGTAAAGTCAGAAATTTTACATTGTTTATCTCTGTGTCTCTAGTGCTTAGAACAATATATTTATGGAATAAAATAATAATTGAATGAGAAATACACATGTTATATGAGATATCTGAATACCTAAATTTATATCTGTACTTGAATTCTGATTCTCTCACTTCCTTGTGTAAGCATTTTACTCCGACCCCCTTGTTTCCTCATTTCCAAAATGAGAATAATATTAATAAAATCACCTTGTATAATTGTGAAGATTAAGGATGTGTAACTCAGTACAATAATCTGGCATAAGCACTCAGTAATTAGTTTCTACTAAGTTCTTTATTACTCGAATTTTATATTGTGCCATCCAGCAAGGTACATTAAGTATATTCAGTAAATACATGTTTTATTACATAAACCTCTTATTTCTTTTATAATCTTTGGGAGTTTCTTGATTCCACTTTGGAATCCCTTATTACATCTGTTTCTATTTTCCACTGAGAGTACTTAATATTTGTTGTCATCATAATTAAAAACAAATATAAAATGTTTAAGCATTTATAAGATGGCTGATAATTGAAAGAAACTGTTCAGCAAAATAAGAGTAGATGAACCTAAGTAATGTATTAAAAATGGAAAATGTCTAATATTTTCTATATATTATCAAAGTGTTCTTTGTATTTGAAGATTCAATTTGTGTCTGTACATAAATAAATTTCTAACTTCAAGGTCCTGGGATAACTGGAATCTATGAATTTAACATTGGGAAAGAAATAATGCTTGTAAAAAATTACACTAATAAGTTATTGTATCATTTAAAGACATTTTATTTCAGAAAAAAGTACTCTTGGTATTATGTATTAGTATTGTATTTATTACACATTTATACATCGAAAAGGGTAAAATTTTAAGATATTTCAAATATTTAAAGTTTTCCCCAGAAATCTTTTTTCACATTTTTATTTATCAAAAATAATTGTACCTCCATCTCTTAATTAGGGAGATATGCAAACCGAAATACTTAAATAAGACCTCAGTACGTCCTGGCCTGAAGAACTGTGGGGATGTTAATTGTATTGGACGGATTCATACATACCTCGAATTGATAGGAGCAATCAATTTTGGATGTGGTAAAAAATAACCCAACAACATCTTTGACTTGACATTTTTTTTTTTTATCCTTATAGCACCCATTCATTTCTATGATGGTTAGAATTCAAGTTGTTTTAGGTAGAATTTGGAGATGCTATAAAATTATGAAATAAATGTTTTATTAAGATTTTACTGTTAGTTAAACTGTGTTTTCATTTGACCTACACTGAAAATTGAGAGTGTAATTTTAAAGGTAAAATGTTTAAGTAACAGAAATAATTTAAGAATACAGTTCTTTAGCAGATAAAAGTAAAATTGTTTTATGAAAAGTCTAGTAACAGCCCATTTAATTTGCAAAAACTGTATTCGTGCTAGAAATGCTGCCTAGCACTGTTTAAATAAAGGAAATAATTTGTGAGCCTGTACACTTAAATGTAATAAAAGTGTCAAAATATTTTTCATGGAAGACTATTTCATACTGAGCTAGATAGAATTTAGTTTGCCCTGGAGTCTGTCCTTCATTTCAGTGTCTTTGTTTTCCCAAAGCTTTGAATATTGAGACTAGCTTTTCAGCAAAACTAAAGCATTTTTTGCTTCCTCAGCCATCAAAAGAAAAATTAAATCATGTTTTCTGTGTTAGACTGCCAAAGTTAGCAAAAATTAAACAAATTACTCATTTTCTAAATATTCCATGTTATTGAGATTTGCTTGTAATAACAGCATTACTTTTATATGAGGACTGCTAAGTAGCACATCAAATATATGATTATGAAATAAGAGTCATAGGATCTCCACTATAGTCAGTGTACATGTCTTCCTATTTAACAAATGAATTTCACAAAATAATAGATGGTTTTGTCTTTCCTGAATTCCAATAGAACAGGCTGTATATAATAGGCCACAAACGGTTGACAAAGTACGAATCAGAGACAGAAAAGATGCAGTAGAAGCATATCAACTTGCCCAGCGTCTGCAGTCTATGGTAAGCAGTCATCTCTCTCACTCAGTCCTATCTCTCCACATTGCTGCTTACCCTGTTTAGTGCGGTATACCTACAGCACTTCTCTTTAGCTGCTTAATAAATGGCCATTTAGTAGAAAAACATGTTTCCTCTTGTATTTCACTTTAGCCATTCACATTTCTGGCTTTCATTCAATTTCATCTTGCTTTCTAAGTCAAAAACAAACCTAAAAATCCTTAAAATGTACTAGCAGCCTTGATGCAGAAGCATAATGTTTTGTTAAAATGGTCTTGGGATGCTTCATTTTGATTTATAAATCTGATGTGTCTTTTAAAACTATATAGTTCAGGGGTTTTTTTCTCATTTATTTTTCTTTTAAAATTCTTAACCTTAAGAATCACCTTTTTGGAATAACTAGGCATTATTTTTTAATTCTTGGAGTCAGTTTTATAATATTTTTACATCTGTAAATCATACTTTAAAGTTAGCTACTAGAAAAAAAATACATCTTGGGGGAAAAATAAATAAAATGTTATCCAACATTCTTTATAAGGCAGAGTTATAATATGATCTTGTTAGTTTTACTAATGAATTAAATTAGTAATAGGTAAGATAAATGAAAAAGAAAGTATAGGTACTCGAATAGCTGTTTTTCTCAGAGTATTTAGGCTATAAACCATTTCTATCTAGATTTACTATCTTAAAGAATGCTTTCAAGTAGAGTTGTTGGATATGGTACTAGTCATACACTGTCCTTTGGCAACTGGTCCGTTTTAAAGGCCTCACTATTGAGGTTTGCAAAACAGGATGTTAATAATGTGGTCAACCAACTTTGTAATTTTTCATTATTTGATCAACTAGGCCATCTCCTTTCCAAAGCTGAGAGATAATTATTTTGCTTCTAGTTTTCAGTATTACACGTCTTGCTGTGTGTTCTTGCAGATTTTCTATCACAAGTGGTTGAAAAGCCATTTTCTTGGTGGTTCTTTTTGATCTTAAAAATATTTTTCTCCTAGTGTTTTAGCTCCTACATGATGAAAGGAAATAGGAAGCTAAGAAGGAATGCAAGCAAAATACAGAAAATCATTACTGATCTTATTTTTTAATACCTGCTGCCAGCACCCAACCCACACCCTGCCCACCTGCTGCTGGTGCTCCTGCCCTTACCTAGCCATCACTGATTTATTATATTTGTAAGCAGAGTGCTAACTATTGAACATAAATTAATAAAATAAAAGTTTGTCAGGCATTGCCAGAGATTATACTAATTAAATTGATAGATTAATTGACTTTTAGATAATTATTATTTTCATTTTGTGTATTAATGTGCTGTGATTTCTCTATGTTAATCCTTCTACCTTTTGCTTTTCTTTAATTTCATCACAGCGTACAAGGAGACGTAGGGTCCGAGACCCATGGGGAAACTGGTGTGATGCAAAGGACTTAGAAGGACAAACATTTGAGGTAACTTTGACCTTTCAAATGGCTCATCCATGAAAACTGCTTTTTAAATATGTATTTATACATCTTAATGTCATATGTGTTGTACTTGTTTCATACATTAACATATATGTCTTCATTCCCATATTAATTTGTTTGTCTAGAAGTCACTAGTAAACACCAAAGTAGAAGGCATTGGTGGTACAGTTAACTAGGATTTTAACTCATTTCAGAACTCTCTGTCTTTATATTCTTATTTCTAGCTCAAGATAAGTGTGTCAAGAAATTGATATGCCCAGTTCGTTTCATTAAACATTTATTGGATGAGGTTCTGATACACCAATTAAAATACTGTTCTAAGCATTAGATAACAATTGAGTTACAAATATTTAAGTGTTATTTCTAATAATAAAAACTACCGTCATAAGAGGAAACAGACAGTGAATTTTGTGGTTGTGTGTATACACACACATGTCTTCTAAATATATAATTTTTTTTGTAACAGCTAGTGCAGTAAAATGGATAGAATGTGTGAATGTGTACATAATGGCTTTGTTACTTTGAGCAACTACTTAACCTTCCACAGAATCTCATGTTTTTTTAACTTACGAACTGTGAATAATAGTAATGCCTCCCTCAAAGGATTGTTGTAAGAAAGAAATGAGATAGACTATATAAAGGTCCTAATTCTAGGTATTCAGTAAGCCTTGCATGCACAAGGTACTCAACAAACTTGAGTTGTCTGTCTTTCTTCCTCTACCTTCCCTGCCCCCAACTTCTCACCTGAGTACCATTCTAGGCCCAGTCATTAGTAATTCATCCTTCCGGTAAGGGACTTGTATTTCTAATAGGAAAGACAAAATCTATGGTAAGTTCAATAATGTTGGTCTCAAGAATTATAAGATTTTCCCAAAGGGTGTGATCAGAGCAGGTTTCATAGAATATGTGGAGTATAATCTGATCTGAAGGATCTGAAAAGAATCTCAAAAAGGAGATGAAAACACTTCAGGCTGAGGGAACAAAGCTAGAGACATGGAAAAATACTGGATGTATTCTGGAAAAGGTGCATAGTTCATTTGGACTGGTTAGTCATAGAAATGGAATAAGTAGAGGTTTATTTTATTTTGTAAACACCCATAAAGGGTTACTATGTATCACACACTGTTGTCAGTATTTTATAAACATGAACTCAGTCTTCACAGTAATACCATAACAGTGGTATTATTGTTTATTTACTTTTTATTATTACTTTTATTGTTCCCATTTTTAAGAATGGCATAACTGAAGCATGAAAGCTTTAGAACTTGCCTAGGGTCACCCAGCTAGTAAATACATAGCCAGACATTCTAGATCCAGAATCTGTTCTTAATCATTACTCTGCACTGTGCCAGTTGTGAAAGAAAACTCAACACCGTAGAATATGGTAAGTAGAAACGGGAAATAAAAGACTCCGGTGATTCTGAGGTTTTCAAACCTGGGTGACTGGTACCATTGAAATGGACAAATCAAGAGAAGTAGATTTTCAGTTTGGGATGGCTATATCTTTTGAAACAGTTTTTAAAAAAATACTGTCCAGCCTTTGTACCATGTTGGTAGCAAAAAAGAAAACCCATCTGTATCAGTTTAGTCTCTCTTGTTCTCACATGCCCTTAAATTTGGTTTTAAAGGACTATTTTTTATTCTGCCTCTTAGTAGTTGATGGATTCCTTAATCAATTGGAATTTTGTTTTAGCATCTCTCTGCTGAGGAGTTGGCAAAAAGAAGAGAAGAGGAAAAAGGCAGACCTGTTAAATCTTTAAAAGTTTCAAGACCAACAAAAAGGTGTAGTGTTATATAAATGTGACTTTTAAAAATTTATCACAAATGGCTAATGTATGAAAAAATATTCAGTAGCTACATTGTTGTTTACATTAAGTTAAAAATTCTACAATTTTTTTAGATTTTTTTGTTTGTTTGTTTCACTGATTATGAATTTGGGAGACCTAGAACAAACGTTTTAAATTTGTTCAGATTCAGTGAACATAGGATCCAACATATGTTGTAAAGGGGCCTTGTTTAGGACAGGTTGGTATTCAACTCTAGACGTTATGGACAGAAGACCTCATAAAATGACTGGGTTTTCTTTGGTGGTACTAATTGTTAGCAAGTTGTTGCATAGTTTGTCGTTGTTTTCTAATGCCTGGATAATCTAAAATTTGAACCTTTTAAAATTAAGGGTCACCAAATAAGTTAAATGCCCCAATTTTCTATTCCCTCTTCCTTCAGATGCCCCATTCAATAGACTGTAGTTTATCAGTGTCCCTTTTAAAACAAGATATCCAGGAATGCCATTAGATATTATTTTTACCTGATATATGTCCTTAGGTACACCTTAGGTTCTCATTTATAAAACAATAATTAAAGTAGCTAACACTGTTAGCTGTGTTTTAAGCACTTTATTAATAATCTTCATGACAGCCCTATGCATTAGTTAATATTCTTACTCCCATTTTACAGATGAGAAAACTGAGAGGTTTAGAGAGGTTTAGTAACTTGCTCCCACTATTAAGTAGTGTGGCTGTTGATTTTAAACCCAAGTGTTAAGCTTATGAATTCATACCCATAATCATTACATATTACCTCTCTAAAATAAAAATGAAAACTTACACAGTTGTTGTGAGACTAAATTAGATAAACAATGTAAAAAATATTCATAAGGTAGGACTCCTCATCCAATATACAGACAATTGATTTTCTGACTCAATATGTAAGACTTATATTTATTGTGATTTTCAAGTCATTGTTCCAGGTCATCAGAATCTTTTTGAATCCAGATCCACTTTTTTCATTTTAGCCTTGGTAGCACTGTATCATTAACATTTCAATAAGCTTGCCTTTCCTGCCATTAATCGCTGATTGAACTTAGAGAATGTAAACCTCATTGTTTATATCTTAACAACAAAGATATTCATTCTTCAATCAGCTACATAGATTACCACAGTTAACCCATATAGCTTCATCTTATGCAGAAGGATAATCGTAACAGATGTCTTGTTTAATTTCAGATAAATATATTTGAGTCTTTAGTTTCTAATGGATCATTCCCATCAGTAGTGTCTATAATAAGGTCTACTTATGCCTTACATTTTCATGAAGCCATTTTGCTTAGTCACCTCTTCACTTGGTTAAAGATCACAAATCAGCTTTTTCATATTTTTTTCTAGAATTTTACTAGTATTCAATAACTAATTCCTCCTTTTCTGCAGTCTGCTTTTTTGTGTTGTGAAACAAGCTCAATAATTGCCTATTTCTAGTCCTTTGGTAACTTTCCCATTTTCTGCAGTTCCACAACAAACATTAACAGCAGTTCCATATCCATGGTTCTTAAATGCTCTGGGATGTTCCTTCTGTGCTATTTTCTCATCTATCTTGGCCTTCAGTTTCTTTTTGTATTGATTAAATACTTTCTAATTTAAAGGTCTTTCTTCTTTATTCAACAAGTGACTTTGAATGTCTATAGTATATGCCAGGCATGGTTCTGGTCACTTGGGATACATTATTAAGCCAAACAAAATGTTCTCTTGAAGCTAACAATCTGTGGTTGAATGGGAACAGAGTTGCCCTGCTCTCTTCCAGTTATGTTAATGCAAATGTATTCCTGTGTGAATACATATCCTTCTACCTCAGCCTCCCGAGTGGCTGGGATTACAGGCACATACCACCATGCCCAGCTAATTTTTGTATTTTTTTTATAGAGATGGGGTTTCACCATGTTGCCCAGGCTGGTCTCAAACTCCTAGGCTCAAGAGGTCCGCCCACCTCGGCCTCCCAAAGTGTTGAGATTACAGATATGAGCCATGGCACCTGACCACTTTTTCACTCTAAGAGGCTATCATAGGACTAATACATTAATTTCTTTAACAGAACTGTTTGTCATTCATTCATTCAAAAAAATGTTTTAAGTTCCTACTCTATAATGGGCACAGTATTGAACTAACTAGCGTTTTTGATAAACTTCCATCGTTCTTGAACTTTTTTTGGGGTCTCATGACAGATAATTATATTTTCATTGAAATTTTTGAAATCTGCTTTAAGCGTGGGACATACGTCTGATGGTGCATAGTGTCTACTTTGGGTGTCAAAGGAAATTAAGACAACAGAATGACTTTATCTCAAAGTCCCTGGGATTTTTTTGTTCTTGTTAAATCTAAAAGAATAGTGCTTCTTTTGAAAGGATTGATGGAACGGCCTAAGAAACTCTCATAGTTTAATATTTTTCTCATTTATACAGAATTTGGGTATAGACTATTGATACATACTTTCAAATTTGCAAATAAATGCTATTTTCCTAATCTTGAGATTATATTAAAAATAATTTTTTTTCTTTTTCAGCTCATTTGATCCCTTCCAACTGATACCTTGTAATTTTTTCAGTGAAGAAAAGCAGGTACTATTTATGCATTCATGAATGACCATAGACAATTCCCCTTCCTTCTGTCAAACAGGAAATACTTACGCTTTTTCTATATGTGCAGGGCATATGTATGGGAAAAGACTGAAAATGAGAGAGAATTTCTCCCTGGTGGGGTTTTAAATCGTAATGTTTTTTAAAAGTCTAGTTTGTTTTGAGCTTTGTTAGTGCTGAGAACTTGGTGGGGTGGATAAAGAACAGGGTGGGCATTCTAGGTGGGGAGAACAAAATCTCTATTTTTATGCTCCCCCATTTTGTTTTGTTTTTTTATATTTCAGGAGCCATTTCAGGTGAAAGTGGCTTCAGAAGCACTTTTAATAATGGATTTGGTAAGGATAATCTATTGCGTTTACTTAGTTATTCTGATTTCTACTCTTGTGTATTTTTATTGCAGGCTTAAGACAGAGTATGGAAGACGTGTATTTTGGATCTTAACTATCCTCTTTTACAAGGAATCTAAAAATAAGTCTTTTCTTTTGAAGAAAAGCCAAACAATTGCATGTTTCCATATTTTAGAGAAAATAAATTAATGTGAGTTTTTGCAGACTGTTTACCATCATTAACCCTGTTTTCATTTTCTAATATCTGTGTCTGCCACCTTTTAGTTTACTGAAACAAAACACAACTCCTATAATTTGGAGGATTTTTTGTTTATACTAAACTACCAATACCTCCAACAGTTTTTGTGTTTGTGATGTCTTTGTGTAGAAGGATTTAGAGTGATTTTTACCTTGTATCCTTACATAATACCTTTCTTGAATAGGGAGAGTAAATGGTATCTTCATTTTGTAAGTGAAAAGGTAGAGTCAGAGAACGTTTAAGTGGCTGAAAGCTTCTCAGCCAACAGTGAAGATACCTGAAATCTTAGTCTCTGTGCACTGAGCCTAGCATCTAGTTCCTCTTTTATGTTACTTTATTTTATAAAAGCATGATGACTACACTTATACATGACTTTCTTATGATAAGTGAGTTTTGTTAGGATTTTTTGTCAAGTGATTTTGTGCATTTGGGCTAAGTCTGTCTTGTATTTCTTTTAGCATGCTCATGTTTCTATGGCAGAAGTGATTGGTCTATTAGGAGGAAGATACTCAGAAGTTGATAAAGTAGTTGAAGTAAGTTCTCTTTTTTAAAAATATGTTTTAGTTATTATTTAGTCCTACTACCATACCAAATATTTTTATAGAATTCAGTGAATATAATTAAACTACAGACTTTACCTGTGATATATATGAGAATATGCAAATATTGCATAACTTGCTACATTTGCAAGTTATATATTCTCAGAAGTGATGTAACATTCCATATTCTGAGCACCTGTTTCTTTTTACCACCAAGAGAGAACATTGCCATGCCTTGGCTCCTCATTGCCTTTATTAGTAAAAAGCTACAACTTCTAAGAGGCCAGAAATATGTACTAGCACTTGTAGTTGAAAGTTTGTATGCATGATTCTGTTGAAATTATTGTCATAAGTAACAGGTGTCATTGAAAGAATACCTTTGTACAGGTATCATATGGGCTGACATGGAAAACTAGCCATTATTATGACCTTGTTTGAGTAGAAAAATGCATGCTAAGTTTCTAGCATACAATCAGATTTTTGGAGTATAACTCATTTGCAAGTTAAAGGCTGACTATGATATTGTCAAATAAAAGTCTTGACCTTGAAAAGTTTCTGTATCTCTGAAAGAATTATAACATTAGAGTAATAGAATTAACAGGATTTTAGTATAATCATTTGAAGATCAATTGTTTTTTATAGGTCTGTGCAGCAGAACCATGTAACAGTCTGAGTACAGGACTACAGTGTGAGATGGATCCTGTATCACAAACACAGGCCTCAGAAACCTTGGCTGTTAGAGGCTACAGTGTTATTGGATGGTATCATTCTCATCCTGCTTTTGATCCCAATCCTTCCTTACGAGATATTGACACACAGGCTAAATACCAGGTATTATATGGATATATTCTGTAAGTGATTGCACACCCCCTCAGTGCTTTGTTTTAAATAGATAAACTTTAAACGTTTTTTGTTTTGCATTTCTAATATTCTTTATACTGGGAGTTCTAAAAGAATATGCATTTTTTTTTTCTGCAAGATTGATAAATGTTTATGTAAACATTTAGAAAGTCAGTTATTTTATTAATTACAGACAAGCCATGAATGTTACAGTGATAAATACTCCCAGAGCCTTTAAAAATTAATGGGAGCAACTAGGACTGGAACTAAATATAATTGAAATAATAAGAAACATAATACATTTTTTATAGCTGAAGAACAAGTTTCGTTTTATTCTGGGATTTTACATTTGATATGTGACTGGGTTTGCTGTAGGGTATTTGTAAATTGTTACCATATTGATAAGAATTACAGATATAGCATGGTGAATATAATTAGTAAATATGTTCATGGCAAATACAGATTGTGTAGGCCAATTTTTTTAAAGGGGGATTCCGGATTTGGTTGAACACATTTTTGCCTGAAAAATTTTCAGTGTGAAATGAATGTCTAAGGCATTTGATTTAGTTGCAGTTTGGATGTGAACCTTTTTTTTTTTTTTTTTTTTTTTTAAAGAGACAGAGTCTGACTCTTGTCACCCAGGCTGGAGTGCAATGGCGCAATCTCGGCTCACTGCAACCTCGGCCTCCCAGGTTTAAGGGATTCTGCTGCCTCAGCCTCCCAAGTAGCTGGGGTTACAGGCACGTGCTACCTTGCCCCAGCTAATTTTTGTATTTTTAGTACAAACAGTATTTCACCATGTTGGCCAGGCTGGTCTCGACTTGACCTCAAGCAATCTGCCCGCCTCAGTCTCCCAAAGTGCTGGGCTAACAGGTGTGAGCCATCATGCCAGGCCAGATGTGAACTTTTTAATGTACCTTTTTGTTCCTGCTTTTCCCTATTAGATGTTTAAAATGTTAGTATGGATAAACATTGGCTAAATAAATTGGATAAATAAAGTATGGATAAATTATAAACTATATAATTTATATAGTTGAAACTAATTATATTTTTCTTGTAATTGTAGAGTTACTTCTCCAGAGGAGGTGCAAAGTTCATTGGAATGATTGTTAGTCCCTATAATCGAAATAATCCCTTACCATATTCTCAAATTACCTGCCTGGTTATAAGTGAGGAAATTAGCCCAGATGGCTCTTATCGTAAGTTTTCAACAAAAATAACTTTATCCTACTTCTACTCTCATTTCTTTGACTTATACAAATCAAAAGATTTGCAACTGTGCAAAATTATTTAATGTCAGAGTTGGTGGCCTCAGCTAGGGAATTACTATTTGGGTGCCACTTAGTGTAGCCGCCCTCTTCCCTTTCATAATCTCCTGCTCTAGTCAAGTCCTCACTTTTGTTACTATGGCCACTGGGCAAAAGGATTGAAATATGGAGAAAAGTTAGGCCAGGCAGTGTGTATTTTAGGCACTGGAGATGCTGCAGTAAACAAAACAGTCTCTGTTCTCATGTAAATTGTTTTTATAAATGCAGACTGGCTTTCTCTGTGATGGCATGCAGATGAAAACAAAAATGACCACTGGCTCTCTTGTCACCTCCCAGTTTAGGGTTAACAATGACTAACTCAGTTGGTATATTTCTTTGTTCCCATTCTATCTCAGGAAAGAATTTGGTTGGCATAGGCTGTCATCTGACTTGATTCCTCTCAGGTTTATATCTACTTGTAGCCAATCATTTCTTGGTGGATAGGGAATTAGTATAGCAGACTAGGAAAAGGAAGGGAATGTGGACAGAAAGCAAACAATAAGAGGAAACAGTAGGCTAAATAACTCTAGGATATTTATTCTGTCATTACTACCACTGCTCTAGGTCAGGTCCTCTGGACACTGTCACTGCATTTACCCCACATTGTACTCTTCCCCGTTAGATCTGAGCCCTTTGAGAATAAATACTATATCGTACCCATTTTTCTATCCTGTTTCTAGCACAAGGCCTGGTATAAAGTAGATACCAAAGAATGTTTGTTTAATAATTAATTTCTCTTCATTCCTTTTTATTTATTTATTTATTTTTTGGAGACGGATTTTCGCCCTTGTTGCCTAGGCTGTAGTGCAGTGGCACGATTTTGGCTCACCGCAATCTCTGCCTCTCAGGTTTAAGGGATTCTCCTGCCTCAGCCTCCTTAATAGCTGGGATTACAGGCATGTCCACTATGCCTGGCTAATTATGTATTTTTAGTAGAGATGGGGTTTCACTATGTTGGTCAGGCTGGTCTCGAACTCCTGACCTCGTTATCTGGCTCCCAAAGTGCTGGAATTACAGGTGTGAGCCAGCGAGCCTGGCCTAATTTCTCTTCATTCTTAATGATCTCACTTGGATGCCCTATGTTTGATAATGACTTACCAGCACTGCCCCCATGTTATTACTATTAGTTCCTCTATTCTTTATGTATTGCAACACTTTATTCCTGCCTTCATGGTAACTTTATCTTTTAATGCAGTTTATCTGTTTAGCAAGTCCTAATCAACTGCATGCCCAAAGAGCAGGGACTATGTCTTTTCTTTTTTTTCCAGTAGCACCTAATAAATTGCTTTGCATCTAGGAGGTGGTCAACACTATGTGGGTTTTTACTGAATTAATAATACTGGTATTAAATTTAGTCTGGAATGTCCATTTTGCACGTGGTACATAATACACATTATTCTTTAGCTCAGTACAATTTTATAAAAAACAGAACCACAATTAACTTGTTCTGTCTTTAAATCATTTTATAATCCCACAGACTGCTAGGTTTTGGAAATAAACCTCAATTCTGGTGCTGTCCAGTACAATAGCAGGCACATGGCACATGTGACTTTAAATGTAACTTGATTAGAAATACATGAAATTTAAAATTTAGTTTGTGGAATTCTACTTTGGCAAAAATGAAGTAACAAGAACCTGTCTGAAACTACCAGAAAACTGGACAAAATATATAAAATCTTGGTATTTAAACACAACTTTGAGCAGCAAACGAATACAATTGCTAAGAGATAGGAAACAAATGAAAAGAGCCCAAAATTACCCTTGCTTACGCTTATGAGGGTTTTCAGATATGGCACAAGAAGGAGAAACCCCCCAGAGTCAGGCAGACTTGATTAAGGTGATGGAGACAAGAAGACCAAGACAGGTGAGTTTGAGAGACTGAGCCCCAAGAGAACAGAAAGCAGAAGGGAGCGTGAACTCTGGAGATTTGTAGAAGGGTATCCCTGGAGTATTTAGCAAAATACAGATCCGCACATGCGTGTGAAGAAAACTGCCCAGAAAGGGGAAGAAACCACTTGAAAACATTAGAGGGAACTATCCATGATGCTCCCATGAGCTACCATTAGACAGAGCTGTCTTGTAAATGACTTGTCCATGGTTAACACTATTAGATCTTAATCCTTGGTTTTTTGCTTTGCCCTTAGAAATCCTCTGGTGCAAGAATTAAGGTTTTTCTAGAAGCCATGGGTTACCTTATGCTACAGTACTTTTAACTCTGGTCATATCTGCACAATATCTCTAATGGTTAAATGTTTTAACCATTGCGACAGGCAGGAAATTTAGTGATTCGTTTTCTTCTGATATTTAGTAGATAAAAATATTCTCTATTAAAGAAAACTTTCATTGGCTTTAAAAGTACCTTTTTTAACTTAAAAAATTCTTAAAATACCAAATAAAGCTGTATATAATTATTATGTTTGTTTTCATGTTTTTCCATCAGCATAGATTGAAAATGCATTATTTACCTCTCTTTATTTTTATTTTCAACTTTCATTGAGAGTAGGAGTCACTCAGCTGGGTTCAGATCCCAGCTCTGACATGTATTGCTTCTTTTTCCTTGGGCAGTTTACTCTCTCATTCTCCTTTGTTACATCTGTAAAGTCAGAAAAAAATTACTACCTTGCTTACAGTAGGTGTATATTTGTAAGGTTTGTCAGTAATATATGTAAAGTGTTTAGCAAATAATAGGTTTTCATTGGGTAGTTATGATTATATAGCTGGTATCCCTGTTTAGTAAGTAATCAAAGCATGTCAAGTAAATGATTGTTATCACCAAGAGGAGTTTGCTTAATAGCTCATGTACTATAATGTGTCACTCTCCTTAAGTTTTTGGAGAAGAGGAATATTGAACAATTAAATAAAAAAGATCAGTCATCATCAGGCTTGCCTGTCCCCTTCCCTTCTTCCAAACACCTGAAAAAAAGTGGCTTTTTAGAGCATATTGACAGTTAAGCTATGCTTTATTTCATTGTGAGGAAACAATTCTATTTTTCTCCCCCTTGGTTTTTTTTTCCCCCATGGGTTCTGATTTGCTGGCATTTTATTGTTTTGAAAAGCCTTATCATGGTAAAAACCCGGTTGAGAGGCAGTGTTATGTAAAAGTTAAAACCAGAACTCTCAAGCCTGACTGCCTGGGTTCAAATCCTGCCTCTGCCTTTTATATCTGACCATGAGCAGGCTAACCTTTCTAGGACGTAGTGTCCTCATCAAAAATAAAAAGGGGAAAATTAATGGCAGCCACTTCACTTAAGTGATTTCACATAAAGTATTAGGTGGTACATAGTATGCATTCTAAGTGTTATTATGCCAGTATCAGCCTCTGATAATGAATCAGCTGAGCTTTTTAAAAAATGCTACAGATACATTTACATGAGGTCTTGAAGGATATGTGAGAAACAGCTAAGATAGCTCATCATTGGGTATATTTTCCTTTCTAGCTGAATATATGATATCCACCTTTTGGGCTTCTTTCTTTCCTCCAGAGTTTAGTATGACAACTTTGACTTAAAGCAGTTGTTGCCTCCCCAGGTTCATCCTGTCCTCTTGTCTAGTCTTAGATTAGCTCATCAAGGGAGGTAGAATGAGTTTGGGCTCAGAAGTGAGGCAAACCTGCTGGGTTTTAACATCTATGTCCTGCCACTTTGCTAGTCTAAATATGATTTTAATGTGTCTCAGCTTTAGTTTTCTCACCTGTAAAAAAAANAAAAAAAAAAAAAAGCTACCTACCTTACAGCATTGTTGTAAGCTTAATAACCTGTATTTAATTTTTTTTTTTGAATTGTCACTAGGATGGCAATGTGTTTTAGTTTGTCTAGAATAGTCCCAATTTAAACCTCTGGTTCAGCCATAATTGTTAATAATACCTTCTTTCATTCAAAAAGTCTCTTGATTTGGATGATAAATTATGTGATCATCCTATCATAGTGCCCGGCATAGAATTGTCATGTAAATGGCACTTTTACTCTTCTTTATTAGTATTAATAGCTTGGCATTAATATGCTTGGTGGATCAAGCACAGTCAGGCAATAAATATTTAATGAATGCTCACTATGTTTAAAGTGCTGTTCAGCTGATCTGTCAAGCCGTGGTTGTAAAAACACTGAAGGGAATTTTAAGTATAATTAAAAGGAGATTGGAGAGTTAAGAAATAGTTGATGAAAATGTGCTTCTTTATGTTTTTCTAGGGTTACCTTACAAATTTGAAGTACAACAGATGTTAGAAGAACCTCAGTGGGGATTAGTATTTGAAAAGACAAGATGGATAATAGAAAAATACAGGCTGTCCCATAGGTATGTGCTGTGGTTTGAGATGGTTGCACATCTGCAGTATTGCTCATTAAATTATGTTTCAGAGAAAACCCAAGTTAAATATAAAATTGTGATGTATGGCATCTGTGATAGTTTACGAAACTGATTATAGTATTTGTTTCATCAATTTGTTTTCATATTTCTTCCTACAGCAGCGTCCCCATGGATAAAATCTTTCACCGGGATTCTGACCTGACTTGTTTGCAGAAAGTAAGCTGCCTTCATTTTAATTGGTTCCATTGTTCACAAATTCTAAAGCTATTCATCTCAATGTGTTTTCCCATGATGCCTAATGCTTTGTGGATAATTTTCTGTATATTTCTTTTATTGCTTTTTCCTTTGGAAAATTAATTTCTAGGAGATAATTAGTAATGTATTTTGTTGCCCAAACTTGCACATAGAAAAAATACTATTTTAGAGTAAATCTATCAGTGTCGGCTGATAAATTTCTTTGCAGATTATTATTATACACAATGGAGAGCATTTTCCTCGTTTTATTAAATTTGAAAGTGCCATGTTTCCATTTTAGCCTTAACAGTTGATCATTTTTAAGAAAGATGGTATAAACCTGACAATTAAATTTAAATAGTCATTTTATTTAACTTTCTAATAGGAAATAAGAGTTTTGAATTCTATCAGTTCACTTCTAGGTTTTGCTTCTGTAATGATTGAGGGCTAGTAGATCAGCAACATTTGTCTTTTTTTAAATAGCAATTAGGGGATAGAATATTTAAACATAATTTTTTTTTAATATTTTTTACTCCTTTCTGTTATATTCACTTTTTTGTGTGTTGTTGAAAAGTATATGCACATTTCCAAAGAAATAGACTCTAGCTAGCATCCTCATTTTGAAATGGTAGAATCTTGTGTTGTGTGTGTGTGTGTGTGTGTGTGCATGTGTGCCCAGGATTATTTTGCTTTATAAGTGTAACTACAAATGGAGAAAAGTCACAGATGTTTATAAAGTAGAAAGTCTCACATAAAACAATCTCAGGTTTGTCTCTTTATGTAAAATCGTAAAGGTACTAAGCTGAATGTTCCTCAGCAGCAATTTTCTACATTCCAGCTCTGTGACTGTTAAACACAAGTTAATCTTCAACCATTTTTAAGGAGAGTGTTTCTCATTTGAGCCTTAGGAAATGTGAGGTCTGGAAAGGAACAAAATAGTGATAGTAATGTAAACCCTTATATTTTTTATGTATTTAAATATAAAACTTTTCTTTTCAACTAGCTTTTGGAGTGTATGAGGAAGACTCTGAGCAAAGTGACCAATTGCTTTATGGCTGAAGAATTCTTGACTGAAATAGAAAATTTGTTCCTTTCCAATTATAAAAGCAACCAAGAGAATGGAGTAACCGAAGAGAACTGTACAAAGGAATTGTTAATGTGATTATTTTACAGTTAAGACATTTGAATCTTGACACAGTAGATATTGCTTTCAATGTTATAACCTTAAAGTGATTGTAATTTAGTTAACATTGGCATGGCTTTGGTATTTTTTCTCTAGTTCACAAAATCCAAACTTTGCCACATAAATCATGTGAAAAGGAAGAGCTACAGACTTGCTTTCATACAGTGATTATCAGAGTGTTGCAAACCAGGGTCCAGCACAGTGTTCTAGTCCTTTACTAAGCAATGCTGTGTAACTTAGGCTGTGAAACTTAGGAGCCTAGTTGGCTTTACCGTTGTGTTCAGCTTGGGATTTGGACTATGTCTCTAAGTCATTTCTTCCCTGAGCTAGCCATTTATGTTTCATTGTGGTATCTCATAATTCATTTAGAAGCACTTCCATTATTTTCATATGTTCTGGTGAGATTTGTTTATGGTTACAAATGAGATGTGGATGGGTGGTCACTGAGATAATTAATATGGTTTAGAACTACTGATTAATCTAACAACATGCAGTAGGGACCCAGGAGAATCATGACAAGAAAATCTTAAAAACAAGAGAAACCCAAAAGAGAGAATGAATTACTAGTTTTTAATATTGCTTCCATTTCATTGTATAGCAGCATTATCATAAGATACGCCATTTTCCCCGTGATCTGAAAATTTTTGACTAATTTGACATGCATAAAATAATTAGCTTCAATTGTGTGTCCACTACATTAGTATATGTGATAAAACCTCATTTAACTGGAAATTAGTTAGTCATAACCCTCAAACTTTTTTTTCTACTATCTACTATTAGGAGAAAGAGGCAAATGATAATAAAGCTGGAAAAATCAGAGATTTAATTTTTAAAACAAAAACGCCTTTCAGGACATATTACATATTCAGCCCAGTTTCATATACTTTCTGAATCTATAATGTATGTCAGTGAACTTTTTAATGTAAAGGGCCAGTTAGTAAATAATTTTGTCTTTTTAGGCCACATATGATCTCTATGAGACATTCTTCTATGTGTGTATATGTGTGTGTGTATTTGTTTTAAACAATTCTTTAAAACTATAAAAACCATAGTTAGCTCACAGGTCTCACAAAACATAGGCTGCTGGCTATTATTCTCCAATCCCTGATCTAGAGAACTTTAAACATTAGAATTTTGTTTTACATTTGTTAAGCCTTACATCAGCTTCAAATGACACTGAAACTCAGAATTATGATCTGCATCTAAGCCCATTTTAAAATAAAATAAGCAATCATGCTGCCTCATTCATTGAAATTCAATAGATTTTAGTTTATTTCTTAGTATCTAGAGGATTGATTTATACCTATTCACTAAGGATTCTCACTAATGTTTTCTTATATCTAAACCAGATTGATTCAACATTTTTGCTTGTTTGTTTGTTTGTTTGTAATCAGTAGCCAGTGAAGAATAAGGAGTATTGGAAGAAGCGGTGAGCCAGCTGTAGGTGACCTGGTCTTGTCCCAACTTTGTGATTTGGGGGGATATAGTTTACTTTTCCTTAGCCTTAATTCTTGTGTAACGGAAGTCTAACTTCTTAGGGTCCTTTCAGGACTAAAATTTTATTGTTCATTCTAATTGTTGGACTACTCATGTGAAGTTTATATTTTTAGTTAATATAGTTTCCAAATTAACATACATTTTTTAAAAAACAGGTAGTATTTTTCCATTTTTCTATGTGCACTTTGGATAAACAATGAAGTATAGCTTACAAAACAATTGCTTTGAGGACTGAGAGACCAAAAGTCAGGAAACCTGAACTCTTATCCTAACTCTGTGACCAACTTTGCTGTGTGACCTTAATCAAAACGCGTAACCTGGACTGCACGCTCCTCACTGTTAATTCAAGGGCCTGAATTTTATGACTTAGTATTCTCTTCCAACCTCAGAAGTTGTGTGATTCTATGAAAGGCAGTAATTGATTCCTTTGTACTCATCTTCCTTTTGAACTGTTTCTTCATAATATATTGGGGAACAAATACTAAAAAGTTGTTATTTATTAGGTTTCTTGATTGACATTTCCCTATAATACTGATGAGTTTGGGTGATGGAAAGTAATGGAAATCGTTAAAAGTTATGCTTTCAAATCTGAGTGTCCCTGCTGTGTGTGCCAATTTTAACCATATTTGCCAACCTAAGTCATATGGTGAGGATCTCAAGGATGATAATTGTCAAGAGTTTGGGGTCTTCAGAACACAATTTTCAAAATAATACTTACTGAGTATTTTCTGACTATAGAGTACATTTATCTTGTAAAATATGTTTGAAAATACAGAGAACTATGAAGTATAAAAATCTCAGTGCTACTGTTTAAAAAAACACAGTTAATAGTATAAATCCTTCCCCATTTTTTTGACAGTATAATTTGAGTATGTTAAAATTGGTTACTTTTTTCTCTCCTCCTCCATCATGTTCGCTGCTTCTTTTTTCTTTCGTCACATTCTTAAAACAGTTTTTCAACTGCAGGTACCCACATTGCTGGCACTGCCAGCCTTGGGCTACTACCAAGGATAATGGAGTCAGGGCCTTGAAGCACAGAGGAAGCCTAGAAATGACTGGGACTATGATACAGGAAGTTTAGGAGGCGGGGTCTCAAAGGAAAACCTGCCACTAAAAATGTGTACAAAGTGGAGGAAGGACTAAAGGACTTAAAGACATGAAGGTGTCTTCATCCTGATTCTGCCTTTGTTATTGCACAATGACTATAAAATAATGAGCTGAACTTTTTTTTTCTGGCCTGACTAATGGAAATTGACACTAGCACATCCCCAGTATTAACTTAGCTTTCTTTAAAAATCTAATTCCAAAGTAACATTCAAGAAAAGAAAAACCAGTGGAACAGGATCAGTAAGCTCAGAGTCATCATCTCTATTATTTTAGCCGTGAAACATTCTTCTCTAATCCTTTTAAATTGTCTTCAGTTTCCTGTTCAAGTTATATTGCTTCAGTTACAATTTGTTTGACCCTGTATTCAGAGCTGCATTATGATTTTTGTGGGCCCTAGGGAGCTTGGCCATCTTAGACTCCTTCTTCCATAAAAAGTTAAAAGTGATATTTTACAATTGCATTTGTATGAAATGAATGTATTAACATTTTAGAGTAAAACATTTTGTTTAGTCTAGAAGTTCACTTTTTTCTTACAAGGCTAAAAAAACATTAAAACATTTTTTTGGCCACTAAAAAACTGTGGGCCTTAGCTACTGTGCCTAATGAATAAGCTGGCACTGCCTGTATTCTGAAGGGTATCATTGGAAAAATAGCAGTCATGACTCTGTCCCCTTCTAACACCACAATCCCTGAGGAAGCCTTTGCCACCCCAACCAAGAGCACTGCAGTTTCCACAGTTAACAGATCTATAGACTTGAACTTCCTTCCTTCCCAACCTAATCAAAACTCATAAATTACTTGGGACCTTTGATCCTCAAAAAAGATAGGAGGCAGTGATTTGTTTTAGTCTTCAGATATTTTTGTTCTGGTTGTCCTTAATCTATAGATTTGAAACTCATGCCACACTTGAAAGGGAAACATCCTAATACCTTTCTTTTCTCCCCATTTCCTACAAACCCTTTCTTTCATCATCATTCCCTCCATTCTTTTTTCTCAGCATATAGATACAAGACCATTCTTTCTATCATTTGTTGAAAGCTAGGCCTGTAGAATAGAGATGGACAGACCATGCATGTTTCTCTGAAGCTGTTTACTGCTGCTCCCAGTCTTCCGTCCATACCATACCTTCCCTGCCCACAGCAGTGGGGTTGAGGTCTGTGACATGCAAACTGTAAGCACAGTCAGAGCCTCTGCAGCTCCACCCAACAGAGGAGACTGGCCTCAACCTGCCTGAGCAGGTCTCCTCCTCTACATTACCTTCCTCCCATTTCTCTTGCTGGGTCCTGATGAAGTGAGCTGGAGGAACCAATACAGTCAGGATGCCCTGGAATTGATGGTGCTTTGTTTTTTGCTTACACAAGAGCTGTGTAACACATGACCACCTGAATTGAAGCCATCCAGTCACAAGTCAGCAGACAGCAGTTGATAGAATTCTCAGTAGAAATCAGTAAGCGTGTCCAATTTTTTTTTTTCCACCTTTACCAAAAGCTACAGACTAAATCTGGAGTCACTTATATGATATTTAGGAAAACTTCTTTTATCTAAGCACAAAGAAAAGCACACACATTTTTATAATCATCTGCTTCATCAGGGTAAATAATTTAACAAAGTTGATCAGTATCTCTAGTTTACCAGTATTTTATTATTAGTTTTCTTACAAATTAATATATTTTGTAGTATTTCCAGAAAATCACTGTGGGAGAATAATGTGCTACAGGATGTATTTCCTGACCTTTTCTTAAATGGCTGTTCCCCCCAAATTCTGCTTTCTCTGGTTCCTTTTTTATTTAAGCTATCATTATACTTTCTAGTATATTCTGAGTCTATCTTCTAAGCCATCTTAAATTTTTCCTGGAACAAGGAAGGGAATAAATATGTTGCCTCCACTGAATCAGGAGAAAATAAAAATATCCCAGGGGGGCTATGATTATGCCAAGAGCTCTAAATAGAAGTTCGAGAAGGTAAAATTAAGTTACAATATCTGGGTTGTTTTTATTTTCTTCCTTTGGTGTTTATGAATGTATTCATAAGAACTTTAATTTCAGGGGAAAAGAATGCCTGATTTGCTATCTTTGAGGTTTCCTAGTTTCTTAAGAAGTCAGTTAAATATGTTTTCATAGTTTATATTCCTGTTTCATAGATTACTGTAAAATGTGTTTAAGCCTATGGATTATAAAATAGTATTTAGAGTGTAGCATGCATGAGTTAAATAGATCAATCATATACCTTTAGATTTGTGGATCTGACATGCAATTTATGTGTTGTGTATAAGTTACTAAACACACTGCATGGTTATTGATAAACTTGTTGCTGTTTTTTTCCAAATGTTTTTAGTGTTTGTGGACTTTTTAAAATTAGTTTGAATTTTGGAATGTTCTGTAGTATAATTTCAACTATTTTGTACATTTAAATATGCCATGTTGTATATGTCTGTATTTAAAAATATTGTAAATATCTGCATTTTTAGAATTATGAAAGATTTGCCTCAAAAATGACAGAACTCTCCATACTTAATTGTGACACATTATAAAATACCTGATTTTAAGCTTTTGGATTTTATCTTGTTCTAAAAATTAAGCTGAAACATGCTGAAGATTCCATATAAATAAAATTTTGAAAATAAAACGGTGATCATTTGGATGCTTTCTAAATTATTAGCAATATACACATTGAATTGCAAAAAAAAAAATGCCACATTTTAATGTATCAAAGATTTGTGGAGCATCTATTATGTGGAACACTGTAGGGTAAGCAAAGGTGAGTAAATGTTAATTTCTTCCCACAAGAAGCCTTATTTAGTAAGTGGGAAACAGAAAAGCCCAACATGAATAGCTAAGACACTAGGATGCACAAAGACTTCCAGCATAACGGATGGTTAAACAAATGAGAGGAAATGCTGTGGAATATGAGCAGCGAGGTCAGTTTCTGGGGAAAAGAAGCCAACTAGTCAGATTTTTAAAATGGCATTTGGGGGACAATGGTCCAGAGAGAAAGACTTCAGCATAGGTATGGAGGTAAGGAATGAGAATGGTGAGAGTTTTGGTTAAAGGGTGGAGTGTATGAAGATGTTAAGAAAGCAACACACATTCTGTCAACTAAAGGCTATAGAAGGTGTAAAGGAAGTGAAAATCTCACCTTAAAAGCAGTATTAACTCATTAATCTTTAACTTTCCAGTCTTTCTAGCATATGCAAAACCTATACATTTTTTTAAAAACCCAACAGAATCATACTGTGTATCTTTAACTTCCATATTTCTCATTGAGGACGTCTTTCCATGTTGGTGCATAGTCTATTCATCCTTTACAGTAGGTACTTAGTATTCTGCAGTATATATTTGCCTTAATTTATTTGATCTGTTTTCATTTGGACTTCAGGTTGTTTCCATTTTTCTATTAAAAATATTAGTTTTTTCCTTTTACAGTTAATACTTCTCAGAAGAGCCCTAGAAGCTTAGTTGCTAGATCAACTAAGAACTATGCATCCTTTAAATTTCATTAGTATCTGCAGAAAAATTTTTAATTCCTATAAGCTAATTTTCCTTACAGTAGTACAGGCATATTCCATCTTGTTTATAGAACCAGTTTGAACTCAGACACCTAAATGATAGTAATTTAGGTGGCAAAGTACAAGAAATAGTAAGTTCAATGCAGGTATTTCTGATTGGGTGGCCCCACTGGGCAGCTCATCTTCAATAGGTAATTTAGGTACCCAGGTTCCTTTCACGTAAGTGTTATCCATTGGAGGACAAGGGGAACGAAGAAGAGGAGGGTCACACACCCAATACTAACCTCCTTTGGAAATACTTTGGCTTGGAAATACACGTTTTTTCCTATTCCTTTGGCAAGAACTAAACCTAACAGTCCCACCTGGATGCAAAGAGACCCACTAAATGGAGTCCTCATTGGACAGGTATTTCTCCAAAATTCTACACTATGGAAAGGAAATATGAATCTTTGTTAGTGACTAGGGTTGATTTTGTAAAATATTATAAACTCATCTTTACATGGCCTTTAAACTGTATTTCAGACCCCAAGTTCATAAAGAAAAGACATCAAATTTCTTTGAAGCCCTGATATTAAAATAGATAACTTATTCCCCTTAATTCAGAGAATGTTAAAGCTGGAAAAAGGGTTGTTCAGGCTTACACTTCAGTATTTTAACAGGAAACAGGTTCCCAAAAATGAAGCAAATTGCCCAAAGTCACACAGCCACGTTTGTAGCAAGATTGCCCCTGGAAATACCCCAGCTCTGCCACCTAACCCAAGTGCTATTGCACATTTTTTTGAGTGATTTCACATTATTTTTCAGTCTCATCAAGAAAAATTCTGAGTATTTTTTGTGAGATTCAAATATTGATATAATTTATGTTTGAATTTAAAATGTAATTGTCTTAGAACTGCAAGCTCTTATAAATGCTCAGAACATGACGTTGTGGAACAGTCAGCTAAGGAATTACTATTAGAAATGATATAATTAGTGAGACTTCATTATATTTAAGACAGTTTTACTGGCATTAAGAGTAACAAACTCAAATCCCCGATGTTTGCATCCATGTCCGCAGAGCCTTGTTCTTCAATGATCTTAATGAAAATGTTAATGTCTACGGCCACTAGAGGGTGCTCTGTCACAGTGTATCAGCACTACCATCTCAGCCCGGTATTGTTGGCTAGCCTACGAGGCAGAAAAGACTGCACTTGTAGCTGAATTTGTAAACACTAATATGTTCACTTTTCTAATTCCTTGACATTGAGTGATCTAGAGAAAGTTTCCTTGTTTTATAGTATCTCTAGGCTATCTTCACTTTGGGGTATAATAGTAACAGCCATCCATTGATATATGTAACAGCCATATATTTACACATAGATACAGTGCTAAACATGCTTTACATACAGTGTCATATTTAATTTCCACAACAACCTTGCAAGAAGAATCTTACTACCCCCATTCTAAATTTAGCCTTAGAGAGTGTTTAAGTAACTTATTCAACACCATGCAGCCAGAAGTGGCGGAAAGAATTCAAATTCCTATGTAATTCTAAAGGCAGCTCGCTATCATGTTATTGACTTCAGAGCTGGCAGAAATTTAAGGAACAATTCAGTTCAGTCTCCTCACTTTGAGATGGGAGGACTGATACCCAAGTCCAAGTCACAGACCCAGTCAAAGCCAAATTGGGAAGTTAAAGTGTGTGCATTCCTTATCCTGTGATCCTGGGTCACACCTCATGGCAATCCTTGCCTTCTCTGAGCAACAAAAGAAATCCTGCGCTGACAGGTCCTGTGTCATGCTTTACCCAAACATCGTAGATGATGGCAAGGGATTATCTGTTACCTAGACAACAGAAGAAATGGACCTTATAGATAGAAATTTTGCTCTGACATGGTTCTCTATTCTCTATTTATAAGAACCTCCTGCACTGTCAAAAGTAATTAATCATCCTGCTTCCAGTAGGTCCCCCTCCATCCCCTACACTGAAGCCAGAGGGATTTTTTTTTTCTTTATCAAGCATAAATCTGAGTACATCACTTCTTTGCTTAAAGCTTTTTAATGGCTTGGTGAGCTTTCTGCACCACGTCCAACACGGAAGCACAGAAGACCCTTACGATGTACCCTTCTCTAGTCTCACCTCCTGCTACTCCTCTTCTGACCTCAAATACACACACACACTCCTGCCTGTGCTTTTCATCCCAGCCACTCAACTCATTTCAACTGCCCGTCTTGTATTAGACAAATCCAAAATGGGCAGCTTTACCGCTGCAGGCTCACTCACCCCTTTCCCCATGCTTGGACCACACCTTCCTGGTCCCAACCTTCTTCACAATTCAGCTCAAGCATCACTTCCACCTGGAAGACTGCCTCGAGTCTTTATTCACTTCAGATGGAGTTGACTGGGCCCCTCTCACACCCTGTTCTTGCCTCTCTCGGGGCCAGTCACACTGCCTTCTGCTGGTCTCTTCTTTCCTACTACTTCTTTGAGATAGAGCTTCTGAAGGGCTTGGATCCTGCCTTCTCACACTTTGTATCCCCAGTGCCTCGTATACCACCCAGCATAGATTAAGAAGGCACTTAATTGATGGCAGCTTGATGAATGGATAAATAATTGAATAAGTGAAAGAATTCAAAAAGAAAGAATAGAAGGCAGATTCTTGGGGAAAATCAGTTCTATGACAATCAGATGCTGGATTTCCTGTGAGGAGTAGAAAATAACTGAGGCAGAGCTGTTTGTTCTGAAAAACGAGCCCCAGAGTCTAGGCGTGAGCTGAGAGCCCCAGAGAAGCAGCATCTCTTCATTAACTTAAGTGCAATGAGCACTTGAGGAGACATGAATCAACTGATTAGCAAGGGCAGCCTACTCCAGGAGATGTATTCTCTTGCAATTTTCTCAAAAACACAAAGGCAGGTGAGATTATAACACTATAAACATAATTGCATTTTCTAATCAAAAGTGCAACGTAACTTGGGTAATTATGAGGCGTCAGCAGCATTACCACTTTATACCCTGAGTATTTTTATCACTACAAGCTGGGTTGGGGGACGGGTAGCAACTGCTCAAACATTTTCATCCATCACCTTGTGTTCTCTTCTATGGGGTTGATACATGGAGAAAACAAAGTGAGAAAAACAAAAAACAGTCAAAGGGGTAGAATGCATTTAAAGATGACTAAGGTGCTTTAGTGATTTGTGGTCCAGCAGTGGAATGGGTTCTGTGTTCTCTGGGCAAGTGATTTTTCTGTCAGGCAAACAACTAGGGGCACCATAGGCAGCCCTGGTGGAGGGGAGCCAGGAGAGCCAGGTCCAGCTCCAGCTCACACCCAAGCCTTTTCTCCACTTTGAAAGATACTTGTGAATTGCACTTTCTTTCACGCAGGAAATCAATGCAACCCAGCTTCTCTGCCCAGGGGCCAGTGGTGGACAATAAGCCATACTCTGGGCAGATCCAGAATGGAGTTAGTTACCCTCTCCTCCTTAAAAGTGATAACAATAGAAGACAAAATAGCAACGCAAAAAAGCAGACCTTCGGAGCACTTGGGAGCTTTTTTGTTGTTGTTGTTACAAAAGGAGAAGAAAAGGATTTTGCCATGCCCCTGGGATTTACTAGTTCAACAGCCCTCCCTCCTGATCCAGGGACCTGAGTCAAGCTGTGGGTTCTGCAGGGCTCCATGTGGCATGAAGTTCCTTCTAGCACTCCAGGCAGAAGTTTCCCTGGAAGCAGTGGCACAGTGCCAAGAAGGGTAGATTTTCATGGGGCTGGTGTGCATCGTGTGTGGCTAGGAGTCAGGGGTCACAGAATGGGATGTGGACATGGGGTCAGGTCCCCCAGGGTGTCCAACGCTATTTTATAGAGGGATGTATTCATATTCCTCATGAAAAGAGATTCAGGCAATCAGCACCCAACATCTTCAAATCCTAAAATGAAAAAGTTTCTCTAAGCCAGTAGTAGTCAGACGTTTTTGGTTTTTTTGAGATGGAGTCTCGCTCTGTCACCCAGGCTGGAGTGCAGAGGCATGATCTTGGCTTACCGCAACCTCTGTCTCCCGGGTTGAAGCGATTCTCCTGCCTCAGCCTCCTGAGTAGCTGGGACTACAGGCGCAGGCCACCACACCTGGCTAATTTTCATATTTTAGTAGAGATGGGGGTTTTATCATATTGGTCACACTGATCTTGAACTCCTCACCTCGTGATCTGCCTGCCTCAGCATCCCAAAGTGCTGGGATTACAGGAGTGAGCCACCATGCCCGGCCATATTCTGGCTTTTATTATCTAGAAATTGCTGTTGAAAACAAATCTTGCATTTAAAACCAAGCATATAAAAGAAGTAATAACCAAAAAATAGAAAAAAAAATTGGATATCAACTAATAAATGGATAAGTTAAATGTGGTCTATTCAGACAATAGAATTATTATTCGGCCACAAAGAGAAATAAAGTATTGACATGTTAGTTACAGCATTAATGAGCTTTGAAAACATTATGCTCAGTGAAGAAGCCAGACATAAGTGACCATATACTATATGACTTCATTTCTAGAAAATGTCCAGAATAAGCAAATCATAGACAGAAAAAAGTAGATTAGAAGTTGCCAGAGTCTCAGGTGGTGAGGAGAGATTGGGGAGTGACTTCTAATGGATACAGGGTGTCTTTTTGGGGTGATGACATGTTCTGGAATGGTTGTATAACCTTGTGAATATACTAAAAACCACACTTTAAAATAGTGAATTTGATGGTCTATGAATTACGTCTAAGAAAGAGAGAGAGAGAGAGAGGGAGGGAGGGAGGGAGAGAGGGAGGGAAGGAAGCAGAACCGATTTGGCTGAAGGGAGGAGGCACTGGGAGGTCCAGTGGCTGGCTCTGTTTATTTCCAATGTCTGTCCAATCTCCCACCCAAGTTTTAAGCTTGGCTTCAAGATCTCGGGGGAGCCAAGTAGGAGAAAAGATAATAGACACCTCGAAATTGAGCATGTAAATTTTCACCTAATCCTCCCATTTTCCCCCAATCCAGAAAGGTTCTGCTTCACCTTTCCCAGAGACTGACCAAGCAGTGACTTTCCTCTTGGAGGCGGGAAGGTCAGTGGCCTGCTGAGAAAGCAGGAAGTCACTAAGATATAACTACACCCTCCCAAGTAGCTGGGATTACAGGCATGCGCCACCACACTCAGCTAATTTTTGTATTTTTAGTAGAGACAGGGTTTCACCATGTTGGCCAGGCTGGTCTCGAACTCCTGACCTCAGGTGATCCGCCTGCCTCAGCCTCCCAAAGTGCTGGGATTACAGGCGTGAGCCACCGTGCCTAGCTTAAACCCACTCGCTACCAGCTATCATCATCCTGGCCCCACTGGATCCCCAATTCCAGATGTTCCTGGTACTACAAATTCTTGAGCTTTGGGGATTCCGCAAAGTAAATCAGGTCACTTCTTGAGGGCCTGCTTCTCCCACTCTCCAGGCCTGCTAAGTCAGATCCCAGGCATTCATTCGTTACTGTCATGTCTCTCAAAATAAAGCCCCACTACCACCCTGCTGTGGTTGAGTGATGTTTTAGGAGGGCATGGAATTTCACTGTGCACGACCAATCCTTATCTCTAACCCAAATCCACCATACTTTTCTGTATTTTCTATATTCCCTTTGATTAGCATATATATATATGTATATTAATATACACACACACACACACACACACACACACACACACACACACATATATATATATATATATATATATATATATATATATATATATATATATATATATATATATATATTTAAGAGACAGTTTCTCATTCTGTTGCCCAGGCTGCATGCAGTGGTGTGACCATAGTTCACCACAGCCTTGAACTCCTGGGCTCAGGCGGTCCTCCCACCTCAGCCTCCCGAGGAGCAGCGACTATAGCCATGCACCGCCATTCGGGGCTAATCTTTAATTTTTTTGTAGGGCAGGGTGTCACTATGTCGCCCAGACCAGTCTTGAATTCCTGGTCTCAAGTGATCATCTTGCCTCAGCCTCTCAAAGTGTAGGGATTACAGGTGTCAGCCACTGTGCCTGCCACATTATTTTAAATAATCAGGGGAAAAAAAGCAATGAGAGGGAGAGAGATGGAGATTTTGGAGGTCGATTGGAAAGATCCCCGGAGCCTGCCTGCGAGCAGGAGCGAGGGCCAGGCAGGAATGGACAAGACTCAGAGGGATGGGAGATGAGGTGCTCTTGGTGGAGATATGGAGTCGGATTCCAGAAACAGGTCAGAGGGTGATCAGCCAGAGTTGAAGTTGCTCTGCTCTTGGGGGAAGGGATTTGTCTTCAGGACATGACCACAGGGCACTTGGGGAAAGACCAACTTTCCAGAGTGTTCAAGTGGGCATGCAGTATAACTGAGGGCCTGACCCAATGGCCAGATGCCCGCTGGCCTTGAAAACTGTAACCGCTGGGCACCTTTCACTCTCCTACTCAGACCCAGCTCTTCCGGATATTCTGGGATCTGTTCTGACCTTAGTAGGGAAGGAGTGAGACATAGAACATCTTGGGCTCTGGAGTTTTTAGTATCTAGTCAACCCAGCCACAGATTCCTCTAGAACAGGGTTTCTCCCAAACCTCAGGCTGCAGACCAGTAGCAGTCTGTGGCCTGCTAGGTGCTGGGCCACGCAGCAAGAAGTGAGCCGTGGTGAGCATTACCACCTGAGCTCCACCTCCTGTCACATCCGCGGTGGCAGTAGATTCTCATAGGAGCACGAACCCTATTGTGAAGTGTGCATGCGAGGTTGTGTGCTCCTTATGGGAATCCAATGACTGATGCTCTGAGGTGGAACAGTTTCAACTCCAAGCCATCCCCTAATCACCAATCCATGGAAAAATTATCTTCCATGAATCCACTCCCTAGTGCCCAAAAGGCTGGGACCACTGTTCTAGAACTCCCACCCCAATCCTAATAACCATCTGGTGAATAAGGCCCCACCTTAAACCCCAATTCTAACACC
>NW_016107478.1:3849343-3917933 GCF_001604975.1 Cebus imitator | reverse complement strand
TTCCCTGAGACAGAGTCTCGCTCTGTCACCCAGGCTAGAATGCAATAGTGCAGCCTCTGCCTCCTGGGTTCCAGTGCTTATCCTGCCTCAGCCTCCTGAGTAGCTGGGATTACAGGTGCGTGCCATCATGCCTGGCTAACTTTTGTATATTTAGTAGAGACAGGGTTTTACCATGTTGGTCAGACTGGTCTCAAACTCATGACCTCATGATCCTCCCACCTCAGCCTCCTAAAGTGCTGTGATTACAGGCGTGAGACACCACACCCGGCCATTCTTATGGTATTTACATTAGGATCGGCCAGGTTTAATCCACCTCTGCCACTGCTAGGTGTGTGACCTTGGGAAATCTTTCCGTGTCTCAGTTTCTTCATGTGTATATGGGGTTACTAATAGTACCTAACTTGCAAGGTTGTTGCAAAGATTAAATGAGTTTATACATGCAAATATATAGAACAGTGCCTGGAAGGGAGCAAGTACTCAATCAATGTTAGTTACTATTAGTGTTGTGTTTATTATTATTACTATTGGTATTGTTAGTATTCGTCTTTATTATTTTTTTTTTTTAGAGATAGAGTCTCACTCTGTCACCCAGGCTGGAGTGTAGTGGTGTGATCTTGGTTCATTGCAACCTCTGCCTCCTGGGTTTAAGCAATTCTCATATCTCAGCCTCCCAAGTAGCAGGAATTACATGCCTGCACCACCATGCCTGGCTAATTTTTGTATTTTTAGTGAATTTAAGGTTTTGCCGTGTTGTCCAGGCTGGTCTCAAACTCCTGACCTCAAGAGATCTGCCTGCCTCAGCCTTCCAAAGTGCTGTGATTACAGGTGTGAGCCACCACAAGCAACCACTATTCTTATTTAAATATCACATCAGCAAAGCTTCAGTGTGGGAAATAGAAACCATGTGAATATTTTATGCAAGAAGGGATTTAATACAGGAAATCGGATGCTTATAAAACCAGTGGAAAGGAGGGCAGGTCTAGCTTCTACTCAAGGCCGTCAGAAATGACCGCCAGATGTTTTTTACTGTCCGGCTGAGGGAACTAGAACCTCTGAGGCCATCACTAGGGCCTGCTGGAATTAAGAATTTACCACTGCTGCACTGGCCACTACTGTTTTGGCTGCCTCTGAATATGGGGAAGCTGTGGTTATGACCACCCGGAGATCAGGAAGCCAAGCAAGCAGCCCTTGTCACCAGTGAATGAAGGGGTCCTACGCAGCAGTTATACAGAAAACTCACATCTCTACAGTCCCACTTGCTAGCTTCCCCCTCGCCCCCCTTTTAAATCTCCTGGACATCTAAATGGCAGAACCCAATCATCAGGCAAAACTCTGATATTCCGGGACTTGAAATTGTTAGTTTTCTAACCATTCCAGCTAGAGGAAGGAACTGGAATACAGGTGGAGAGTCAGTCCGCACACCCCAAAGGAGGCAGCTGCGCGGGAAGGTCCTGCTAGGCAGAAAGTGTACCCCTCTCCTCAGAGGAGAGTAAAGCTCTTGGAGGATTCATTCCTGATTTAGGTTCTCTGGGGAAGGGAATGGTCTCTCAGATCAGATAAGAATAGAGAAGGTGTGAGCAGAGAGGGGACCCTAATAGTTGTCTTGGCCTTCACCATGAAGTTGGGCCTATGCTGTGAGTAGAAATATATCACTTAAAAATGTACTGGAGAATAATCTTATAATGCTTGCCTTTCAAGAAAAGCACAAAAATCAGAAGCTACAAGGAAAAAAAAAATGGACATATTTAACCATATATAAAGCTAAACGTGTATATGATAAAAATACAAAAAAGAGGTTGAAAAACATATTTGCAATGAAGCAATTAAAATCCATAATATATAAAGATCCACTTGAAGACAGTAAGATTGAAACATTCAACGGCAGCAGGTCACCTACATGCTTTTTCATAGACTGGTATGTGGTACATGCTGTGTCTTCTGTCAAAAGAGCATTTCCCCTCTAGCCTACCTGGAAACCCTCTATTAATATCTTAACCCTCTTAGTAATGTCTCTTCTTGATGCACTGCCTGATTTTCTCTCTGTGGTGGATGCTGACATGCATGGGCAGATTGCTTTTCAGGATGGAGAGGCCAGTCTCTCTAGCTGCCAAGACAGCTACGTCTTGTACCTCTACAGAAAGAAACCGCTTTGCCCAAGGTTATGCCACTTCCTTGGAAGCAACCTGTATGCAATGACTGGTAACTATAGCAATACAAATACCTGGAACGCTTGCCTCAATAGGATAAGTCAGTAGAGCCATGCCAGCCCCAGAGATGCTCATGGGATTGACTATGGCCTCTGTTCAGCTTTTCCTGTGTTCAAACAATCCTGCCTCCCTCACCCCAGACAAGTGCTGTTGCCAAGAGTACTCCCCAATAAAACTCTTGCATGCAGATCTCAGAGTATCAGAGTCTGTCTCGGAACCTGAACTCTAAAACTCCACTATTGATGGTTTGTAGATTTTTCCATAGTGGTATGTGTCAATTTGTTTCATTCATCTTAACAGCATGCCATTGTATAAACATACTACAGTTTAGTTATTCTTCCCTTTTGATGGAAAATGTAGGTTATTTCCAGTATTTGTGATGTAACAAACAGTGCTGCTGTTAATACCTTTTTGCATCTCTCGTTGAGCATGTGTGAGAGTCTCCCTGAGATGTATACCTAGAGATGGAACTGCAGAGCCAAAGGTTTCTGCAATTCCAAGTTTATAGAGATTGCCAAATTTCCCTTTGAAGTTATATTATCCATAGACACTCCTGTTACCCTTGCATCAGAGTGTCACTTAGTATCATCAGACTTTTAAATCTTTGCCAGTCTGATGGGAGGGAAATGGTATTAGATTATTGTTTTAATTTTAACATATTTGGTGACTGGAGAGCTTGGGTATCTTTTCATTTTTTGTGGAGGGTGATGGAATATTCCTTTCCTGGGGGAATATGTAACTAAAATCAGTAAATGTTACTATTAGTGTTGTATTTATTATTATTATTACTAGTGGTGTTGTTCATATACTTATTTATTTATTCATGTTATTATTTTTTAGAGACTCTGTCACCCAGGCTGGAGTGCAGTGGCATGATCTCAGTTCATTGCAACCTCTGCCTCCTGGGTTCAAACGATTCCCGGGAATTACTTGTTTATTTCTCTTTCTCATTTTATTAGGTTGTTTGACTTTTCTCATTGATTTGCAGGAGTTTTTTTATGTTTGAGTTAGAGATCTTTGGTTGTTCATATGCATTGCAAAATTATCTGCCTGTCTGCAGCTTATCTGTTAATTTTCTTAGACTTCATTTCACATATATAGCTTTTTAATTTTGAGAGACCTGAAAATATTTTTATTATTTACATTATGACATATAGGATTTTTGATGGGAAGGTCTAATTTCCTATACTAAGGCCCATAATGTTATTTTTGTGTATTATTTTTCCCCATGTGTGTACTAATTGTCTCATTTGTGGAATAGCCCATCTTTTTTTCACTGATTTAAAAAAATATATTTATTATACTTTAAGTTCTGGAGTACATGTGCAGATCGTGCAGGTTTGTTACATAGGTATACACGTGCCATGGTGGTGGTTTGCTGCATCCATCGCCCTTTCATCTACATTAGGTATTTCCCCTAATGCTATCCCTCCCCAATCCCCTCACCCCCCAGGCCCCAGTGTGTGATGTTACCCTCTCGGTGTCTGTGTGTTCTCACTGTTGAACACTCAGTTATGAGTTTTTTACTGATTTTTAATGCCACCTCTAGCATGTGTCAAATTTCAATAGATGCCTGGCTGTTGGGGCTCACTACTTTGTTCCCTTAGTCTGTCAATAATTCCTCACCACTGTAGTTTCCAGAGCTTTACAATAAGTCCTGATAGGTGTTGTAGCAAGTCCTTCACCTTTTTTCCCCCCAAAATTGTTTTTGCTAACCTTGGTCCTCTAATAAATCATGTTAATTTTAGAATCAGCTTGACAAGTATCACCAAAACAATAACCGCCACGAGTTTTGGGGAATTTGATTGGAAATGATTTGAATCCACAGAAAATGTTGACATTTTTAAAGTATTGACTTCTGATTCATAGAGATAGTATATGTCCCTATCTTTGTTTTTATCTTTCTATTCAGACAGGGTCGTGCTCTGTTGCCCAGGCAGAAGACCAGTGCTGCAATTAATAATGACAGGAGGCAGAGAAACTCCAGGCAGAGTGGGGCGGGTTCCTGACAGAACTCCACCTTGGAGCCAAAAAGCCTGAAACCTGCAGCCCAAAGTGAGAACTTCAATCCCTGTGTGCCCACTGTCTCCTGATTGGTTCTTTCTGAATAATGTCTTTTTACTAATCAAATGTTGCCTTTTCCAAAACTACCTACAGACCACCCTGCTCCCATCCTGTGTCTATAAAGACCTCAGACTCAGCCAGTAGAGAGAAACAGCTAGACATCAGGAAGAAGCAGGTGAACGTCAAGGGGAAGGGGCTTTGACTTCAGAGACAGTGGCTGGCTGGACTAAGCAATTTGACTTCAGAAGACAGAGGCAGAGAGGGGGCATGACTTCAGGGGAGAGTGCACTTTCCTTCCTGTCCCCTTTCCAGCTCCCTCCTCTCTTCTGAGAGCCACTTTCATTACTCAATAACATTCTCCACATTTACCATTCTTCAATTCGTCCATGTGACCTCATTTGTCTTGAGCACTGGACAAGAATTTGGGATGTACCAGGTGTGGGTACCCAAAAAGGCTGTCACACTGGCCCTTTGCCCTCACTGGCAGAAGGCAGCTACCCCATACAATGAGGCAAAGGGGCCACTAAGCTGGTAGCACACTGCTGTCTGTAGAGCCTACAGAGTTTGTTCCTGCTGGTGCCAAAGTGGCTTTTTCCTGCACTCGCTCTCTCTGGTTCCTGCACCAGTTCACTCACACACTCCCTCCCACAAGCAGTTGAGCAGGGCAGGCTAAGTAAACAAGACACCTCTGTGTGAGTCCTGTGAGAGTCAAGAAAATATCCTGCATCATGATCCTAGCTCACTGTAACTCCAAACACCTAGGCTCAAGCAATCTGCCACCTCAGCATCCTGAATGGCTAGGACAACAGATACATGCCACCATGTTCAGCTAATTCTCTAAAATTTTTCCTAGAGATGGGAGTCTTGCTATGTGTGGCCCAGACTGGTCTTGAACTCTTGATTTCAAGTGATCCTCCCACATTGGCCTCTCAAAGCACTGAGATTACAGGTATGAGTTATAGCACCTGGCCATTTCTATATTTATTATAACAACTTTAATATCAGTGTTGTTAATATATTGCAATTAAACTTTATACTTTTATTCATAAGGGTCTTAGATATGTGTTGTTGGATTTATTCTTGTTTACCTCAATGTTTGACATTTTTGTAAGTTGTGTCATAAAAGCTATAATCAACTGTTTGATGCTGGTACACAGAAATGCGTTAACTTTCATATGTGGATTTTATAGATATTAACCTTTATAAGTTTTCATATCAATTCTAATAATTTATAGATTTTATGGAATTTTAGAAAATTATATCATCTTCAAATAGCGATGCTTTACTTTCTAATTCTTATCCATCTTATTTATGTTTTTTATCTTACCATGTTTATTGACATTTTATCAAATTAAGAAAGTTCCCTTTTATTCCTGGTTTTCTAATACTTTTTAAAAGTCCTGAATAACTGTTGAATATTATTAAATACTTATTTTCTGTAATAAATCTCAATCTTCAGAGCAGCACAAATTTATTTATGACCTACGCTAAGATCCTGTCCCTTGTGCAGCTTCCCATGAGTTGCTGGAGATGGGAGCAAGGAAAGCTTTCGATGACTCTCTCACGACCTTCCTAAGATAGGTAACTAGGGAGAAATCTATTAATACACCAGCTCTGATTGACAAATTGGTGGGTGGGCAAGTCATATTCAGAGTCAGGAACTTTTCTGACTTGCATAGAAGAAAGTGTCTGCTCTAAGGTCACCATAAGGAAATAATTCCTCCAATTACAGAGGGTAAAAATGATCACAAATGGAGATTATTGACATCCTTGGTACAGAGAACCCTGGCCAAAAAGGCAAGACACAGGAAATGCAAATGAGTTCCTCTTGGACCAAGTGTAGTTCATGGCAACTCTTCCTTAAGTCCTCTAACCTAATTTAATCAGATAGAATCGCAACTCCTTTCCATTAGTAAAACTGGTTAAAAGATGGGAAGAGGAGAAAGCCAAGGCTTGCATCCATGAAAGGAAAGCACACAATATAAAACGGGGACCTACCACGTAAGAGTGAAATAGCCGGATAGACATTTTATGTAAGGGAGGATAGAGATCATACTGGTGTTCAGACTTCTGAAGGGGAATGGGGCAAAGGGAATGGAGGTGCTTTATAAAATGAGCCTAATGCCCATAGGAGGACATACTTGAATGTACATACTTGAATGTAGATGGGCCTTGTGAAGCAGAGGACAGGAATGTGCTCCTATGCATATGGTGAGAACCTCATTCTAATTTACTTGGAGCATGTAGCGAAGTAGATCAGGAAGTGAAAGTAGGGATGTGGAGGTAGCAATCTTAGGAGGCAAAACTCCCTGGTGTCATAGAGTCTCAATACCTGTGCAAAACACTATAAACCGTGTCTAGTGGGAAGCAGATAAGTGGGCAACACAGAGGGATGCCTAAGGAAATAAGGATGAGGCCCATATTTAAAACGCAAGAAATACGTGTGTGTTTTGGTTCATCCAGACCTACGGGGAATCTGGGAAAATATCACTACCCAGTTATACACTGCCTCACATGTGAGAGCTTCTCTCCAGGGAAAGAAATTGAGGAAGGCGGCTTGGTTTATGTCTTGTGGAAGATAACAGATACAGGTAATTCTCATTATTCACAGTACTATCATTCTATTAAATCACTATGAATACTGAATTATGAAAATTTGCTCCTGCAGGATATACAGAATTAGGTTCCTATGAGCCTCTAGTCACAGAATTTTCATGAATCTATCAATACGTAACCTAACCTTATGCGCATTTTTGTTTAAGGACATCTTATTTAATATATATTGCTAATTCATTAACATTAAACTCATAGTCAACAGCAAAATAATTCATGCCTTCACAAAATATATTTAATACCCATAATTTTCCATAAGGCACATCATAGCCTTCTTGCATATAGGAACACTACACAATACTTCAGCCTCTGTTTGGGGGTCACTTTAAATAGCAACATCAATAGCATAAAATACAAAAAGCATGCCACTCAAGACTTTTCTATTTATGTGTTGTTTGCTCTGCCTGGAATTTTATCCCTGCTCTGTCTTCCTGACTTAGGATCAACTTCTCTCACAATCTTCCCCTGACTTCTCATTTCCCAACACAGTACTAAGCTCCTTCAACACTGGACTTGTCACCACTGCTTACTTCTTAAAAAGTGAAATTGTTATTTTCTCTCTTTTCCACAAGAGGAGATGCTCCTTGAGGGCTGAAATGGCTCATCTCTATCTCCAGGGTCTAGCACAGCATCTGTCATATAGTAAGTGCATAGTAAATGTTGGATGGATGGATGGATGGATAGATGGATGGACAGATGGATGGATACATGAATGAATGAATACATGGATGGATGGATACATTGATGGATTGATGGATGCCATGGCCAGCAGATGGAGTAACAAGGACCCAAAGGAAAGCCTTCTTTCCATATTCTTAATTCTGTATCATCCAGCTTTAAAATCAGTTCTCCAACTTCCCTAGTTTACCTAAATTACACCTGCCATTGCAGGCTGCAGCAAGTAATGATGACATGCCCTAGAGCCCCAGTTGCTCTGATGGAAAGCTCCATGGCCAGTGAGTACAGGAGGTAATTTGTCCAGTAGGCTTTTTGTGTCCTGGACTGTGTGTGGCAGGCCCAGCTAATAAAATCTTTATTGCAATTAGAGAAAATATTCCTGCAGCAGGTTGAAGAGATAATCACTGTCTAATTGTACTTTTCCCCAGTATTTTAACCCAACAGTCTAGAAAAATAATTTTGAATTGTAATTTTTATAATGACCTTTTCCAAGGGATCTGTTCAGAATTATAATCATCATCATCTAACAGTTTTGAGAGCTTACTATATGTATGCTCTCTTCCAAAGGCTTTGTATTCATTACCTCCTTTAGTTATCACAAAACCCCTATGAGGTAGGTCCTATTGCTTACCTTATTCTATAGGTGAGGATACTGAGGCTCAAATGGATTAAGAAATTTGCCCAAGATTGCCCCTGGGAATGGGGCTGAACTCACACTCTCTCTCAGGCCTGTCTGCTATCAAGGAGCACGATTTTATCCACTTTTCTATGCTGCCTCCACAATTTTCAAATGATTCATTTATTCAATCAATTTAACAATTTCCCTATTGTGAATTAGTATCAGGCATTATTTTTGCTGCTGGGGATACAATAGAGAATACAACAAAGTCCTTGTTTTCACAGATCGTACATTCTGAAGACAGGAAAACAGATAATGAATTAACCAATAAATATATAGTGTATCAGGTACTGGAAAGTGCTATGAACAAAGAAAGTATGATAGAGAGTGCTATTTAAAGAGTAGATACGTAGCTATATAACTTAATATCTCAGACTAGGTTCCCTGGAGACACACTCTGAGTCTGAGATCACATGCATGTTTGTTGGGAGGTACTCTCAGGATATTTATCTCTAAGGAAGTGAAAACAGCAGGATTGGGCAGAGGAAGAAGCTGAACTGCAATATAATTGCAACTGAGCCCTCAGCCCATCCTACAGTGGGCCCTGCAGTTGAGAGGATCCTTCAGAGTTGTCCAAATTGAGGCAGAAAGGGCAGGGACTTTATATCCAGGCATCAGCCGGGTGGTGATCCCTTGCCGTTGCTGGGAGAGAGTGAGACAGCTCCCTCTGGCCAAAGGCAGTGCCCAGTAAGGAGCATGTTTTGAAGTCTTGAGTGTTGTTTCTGGATAGTTCCTGTCAAGCCTTTCTTGTAGAGTTGTTAGCTAATGCCAAAGAATTAACTGCCTAAGCCGCCACTCTCCATCTTTATATGCTAGAATAATAATACCTCTGTCAAAGGGCTGCTAAGAGGATCAGAATGATAAAATGCTGACAAATGACTCTAAAGAAAAATAAGGGAGATTAAATGAATTAAGGAAATATCGACTGCAGAATAGTACAGATCATGTATGGAAAAAATTGATCTTGAACAACCTGAACTGATGTGGAAAGAAAAGACATATGAGAAAAATAAGGAATACAACACTGTATTCTATGATGCCATTTATCTTTAAAAGGGATCTATTTGTATCTATATAAAAAGATAAATGGAAAGACATAAACCAGAGTGTTGACTATGGGTGCAGGAGTTAGCTGGGGGCTGGGAGAGGCAGACAGACAGAGCTGGAGCAGAGGTAGGGCTGGACTAGGCTTGTCAGATGGGGGAAGATGGGCATAGAAGGGGTTGCAGCAGATGTGAGCAGTGCATGGCAGCACAGAAAACAAGTTTGGGCAGGACTTTAGAGATAATTTGCTAATCAGATTTGCTTGTGTTCTGGAGTCAGCATACCTGAGTTCAGATCCGTGCTCCACCACTAAATATGGAATAGCTCCATTTAGTGGAGCAACTTGGGCAAGTCAATGTCTCTGAATCTCAGTGTCTTTATCTTTTAAATGTGGCATGATAATACTTATTTTAAAGACCTGCTGTCAAGATTAGACATGATTGCTTCTGACACATATTCACAGGAGCCGCTGTCATTAGGCCTAAGGGGGCGCCTGGCATTTCTTCCCCTTCTCAACAAGGAGCAGGGAGTCAGAAGAAGAGCTTCCCTGGCTCAACATAAACACTCCAAGATGAACCAGCTCTCCAAATGAGCAAGATTTCTGTGTGCTTCCACACAGATAGAGGAGCAGCCAATTCACCTGGAACTCCTGGTAGAATAGTGATTCACTTAGTTTTTAAAAATTTTTCATTATAAAAAGTCAAAAAATAACAAATGTTGACAAGGTTATAGGGAAAACGAACGCTTATACACTGTTGGTAAGAGTATAAATTAGTTCAGCCATTGTGGAAGACAGTGTGTCAATTACTTAAAGACCTAAAGACAGAACCATTCGACCAAGCAATCCTATTACTGGTTATATATCCAAAGGAATATAAATAATTCTGTTTTAAAGACACATGCACACATATGTTCATTGCATCACTATTCACAATAGCAAAGATATGGAATCAACCTAAATGCCCATCAGTGATAAATTGGATAAAGGAAATGTATATATACACAATGAAATACTATGCAGCCATAAAAAAGAATGAAATCATGTCCTTTGCAGGGACCTAGATGGAGCTGGAGGTTATTATCCTTAGCAAATTGACACAGGAACAAAAAACCAAATACCACATGTTCTTACTTATAAGTGGGACCTAAATGATGAGAACTCATGGACACATAGAGAGGAACAACACACATTGGGGCCTTTCAGAGAGTGGGAGGGCAAGGATCAGGAAAAATAACCAATGGGTACTAGGCTTAATACCTGGGTGATGAAATAATCTTTACAACAAACCCCCATGATACAAGTTTACTTACATAACAAACCTGCATTAGTACTCCTGAACTTAAAATTAGAAAAAAAATTTCATCAACTGATACATGTACATAGTTAAAAAAAATATGAGACTTATAAGGAAACCCAATTCCACGCTCTAAAGGAAACCTCAGTCCACTCCTTAAGATATCGCACCAGTTATCTCATATTTCTAAACAAATGTGCTTCTTTTGATATTTTCTATTTTGTCAAAATTAGATGTCATCTATTATCTTTCTATGATGATCCCTGCCTTAGCATTCTTATACAATCTCCCATCCCCCACCTGTCCCATATCATTTTTAAAATTTAATTGGAAATTAGGGTTATAGTATAATGACTATATAAATATAGTTCTTTAATTTTGCTCCAACTATTCATCAGATCTGCCATCTACCTATGCTTTGATTATTGTTTTCCAAAACTCCCATATCAGACTCTTTAATTTATCCCATTGCCTTCTCTTTTTGTATCAACATGGAGACATCTCTCTAGGAGTTCTGTCTTTTCCTACTGTAGACTAGACAGGCTGCCCTCTATGCCTACTGCACAGCTGCCATCTGGGGAATTCTCTTTCTTGATCTCCTGGGTAGGATCCTCTATTGCCTGAATTTCATGTATTTTTCTTTCCCTAGTTTTGCTGGACTATACCCTTTAAAAAGAAGATAGGAGTGTGTTAGTCCATTTTCATGCTGCTGATAAATACATCCCTGAGACTGGGAAGATAAAGAGGTTTAATTGGACTTTTATTTCCACATGGCTGGAAAGGCCTCAGAATCATGGCAGGAGGTGAAAGTACTTTTTACATGGTGATGGCAAGAGAAAATGGTAAGATATGTTGCAAAATGCTTATTGCTATTCTAATGTAAGAAAATCTTTTCAGGGCCAGCAACTGTGCCTAGATCTTCCTAGCCTTCTGAGTGCCAGTACCTTCTCCAGTGACTTGAACAGAGCCTGACATATAGTTGTGTCTCTAATACATAGTTATTGAATGAATGAAGGTCAGATGTGGTATTATGAATCAGTGGGAGAAAAACATTAATAAATGGTCGTAGGACAGTGCCTTATTCACACACATACAATAAACAAAATTAATTCCCTAATTTACCTCAGTTATAAAAACAAATTCCAGGTAGAATAAAGAAAATAACCTTTAAAACTTTTGAAGACAATATGTTTATGACATTAGAGTAGGAAAAGATTACTAAAATAGAATGGAGCACATAAATCATAAAGGTTGATAAATGAAACCATCAAATGCAAAATTTTGTACCAGACACCAAACACACTTGTCTTAGTCCATTTTCTATTACTATAACAGAACACTTGACGCTGGGCAATTTTCAATGAGCAGAAATTTATTTAGCTCACGGTTTGGGAGGCTGGGAAGTCTAAGAGCAGAGTGCCAGCATCTGGCAAGGATTATCCCATGGTGGAAGGGCACAAGGTACAAGTGAGCACAAAGGACAGAGAGAGAGGCACCAGGGGCCAGGCTCGCGTTTTAACAACCCAATCTCGTGATAGCTAACCTGCTCCCATGATGACAACATTAATCCATTTGTGACCCAATCACCTCTTATAAGGTCCCCAGAATCATCCTTAATGCTCTGTTTATAGCAATACAAGCTTTTACTAACTTGCTTTTCCAAATTCTTCCTGCCTCTACCAATTACCCAGTACCAAAGCTGCTTTCACAATTTCAGATATTTTTATAGCAACAACCCCGCTTCTTGGTACACATTTCCTTTCCTGGTTCGTTGTGTGTTGCTACAAAAGGATAACTGAGACTGAGTAATTTATAATGAACAGAAATTTATTTAGCTCATAGTTCTGGAGGCTGGGAGGTCTAAGAACACAGCACCTACATTTGGCAAGGGCCTTCCATGGTGAGAAGGACAAAGGTGGAAGTGAGGACACAAGACAGAGGCACAAGGGTTAGGACTTGCTTTATAACAACTTGCTCATGATAACTAAACCACGCCCACCATAACAACATTAATCCATTCATGAAGGCTCTGCCCTCATGACCCAATCGCCTTTTAGTAGTCCCCCCACCCGCCCCTGCACGCACGTGCGCGGGCACACACACACACACACACCCCACTATTGCTTTGGGAATTAAGTTTCTGACATATGAACTTTTGAGGGAACACATTCAAACCATAGCAACTCTTATCATAGGATATTTTCAAAAACTTCTCATCCATTGGAATTTGAAGGTCATATTTGTCAATCTGAAAGACTTTGATTATAAATGTAACCTTGCCATTTACTAGATATGTGACCTTAGTCCAAAGAATTTAACATCTCTGAATTTAAGTTTCCTCTTCTGCAAAATGAGAATAATATCATTTTGGAGCATTACATTGTGTGATAAATGTAAAGCTTTTAACAGTGCGCATGATTCATTTTGGATGCCCAATGTGTTAGGTGCTGTGGTTTTCAGGATAAATGCGCTACACTCTCAACCTTCACCTTTGAAGGACTTACAACCCATTGGGCAATTAAGACAAATAAGCAGACACCTAACTATAGGGGGACAAGGGCTGTCACAGTTCTATTTACAGTGACGTCTTATAGATCAAGAAGTAATCCACCCCAACTTGAGGAGGCACCCACTGACCTCCTGCATCAGTCCCATTCTTCGGGGCTCTCTCATAGCATTCCTGTTATCAACATGCACTCTCTTCTCAAGGGATCTCATCCACACCTATAGTTATGCTGAAAATTCCAAAAATTTTATCTCTAGCCAAGATATGACACATCTACTTGAATATCTAATGGACATCTCAAAGTTAGTATGTCAGCAACTGACCTCTTAATCTTTTTATGTCCCTAAATAAACTCATTCTCCACATTGACTCAGCTCAACAAATGTCTCTTAATTCACTCAGATACTGTAATTACTTATGACAGAAACTCAGGGCCATTTTTGAGAACTCCTCCTCATTTATTGCCCAAACGACATTCACTCTCCCATCAAAATACTTCTTAATTTCATCTGTTTCCTTCTACCCCCATGTTAACCATTCTGGTCTAAACCATCATCTCTCACCTTGATTTGTACTATAACTGTAGCCGGGTTTTTCTCGGATGCTGGATGCCGGTGACCATTGTGGTTCTTGGCCTCCAACCTCTTAAGGAATAAGCAGTGGGGCCCCTGCAGGTGCACTGTATGCTCATAAAGTGAATATCGGACCCAAAACAGTGTTGCAGAAAGGTGATTTTATTTAGGTAGAGAAAAGAGAAGGAATGGAGACGAGAAAAGCTTCCATGAAGAGTGTGGAAGGAGATTCCAGAGGGGAAAATCCCGAGGGAGCTCCCACCATGTGGGAGGGGATTCCAGAACGCTGGAAAATCCAGCACAGGTGACGGAGCATGGACTTTTATCCTGGGAGAAACCCCCACCTTCTCCAAGACCCCGGGCCAATGAAAGGAGTTCCTTAGAACTTCTGCTGGAGTGACGGACTTTTAGTTTCTTCCCTCGTCCGTGAAATTCACACATAAACCATTGAACCTCCCGGATGGAGAGAGGTGGGAGGCGGGGCATGGCGCTGGGAAATTATTGCCCTTAAAGCTACGCCGCCTCATGGACCCAGAAAGAGAACACATTCCCTCATAACCACCTGCAAGCCTCCCTGAATCCCCTATTACCCCTCATCCCTTTCTGGTTCTTCATTCTAAATCTTTAAATAAGCAAATTTCACTGACTTTTTTTTTTTTTTTAATGAAATCCTCTTTCATGAAAGAGGGTTCCCATTGTACTTAAAATCTAAAACTCTCACTATGGCCCATAGGCCAAGGATCACTGGGCCTTCACCCATCCCAATTGCCTTGTTTCATCCTCTTTGCTCATCAGCCTTCAGTGACATGGGCCTTCCTTAATTTTTGGAACACACTAAATTCTTCATACCTTGGGCCATGGGTGCATGCTATTCTCTCTGCCTTGAACAATCCCAGCCTCCTCCTTTGTCTAGCTAGCCCATCTCATTCTTTCAGGTCTCTGCTAAAGTTTCCCTGTTGCCCCTATCTAAATCAGATATTTTAAATTTAAAATCATCCCCTCTTATTCCTTCTCTGTTTACCTATTTTAAAGTATCTATTTATTTGTATGATCATTGTATATGTTTATCTCACCTAAGAGACTAAAATTCCAGTAAGGATAGATACTATGTCAATTTTGATGAATGATAAAATCAAAACTATTATTGTGTGCTTTGCTAGAGCTTTTTTTGTTTGTTTGTTTGTTTGTTTGTTTGTTTTGAGATGTAGTATCATTCTATTGTCCAAGCTGGAGCGCAGTGGCATGATCTCAGCTCACTGCAACCTTGGCCTCCTGGGTTCAAGCGATTCTCCTGCCTCAACCTCCTGAGTAGCTGGGACTACAGGCACACACAACCACACCTGGATAATTTTTGTATTTTTAGTAGAGATGGGGTTTCACCATATTGGTCAGGCTGGTCTTGAACTCCTGACTTTGTGACCCACCCGCCTTGGCTTCCCAAAGTTCTAGGATTACAGGCGTGAGCCACCATGCCCAGCCTGCTAGAGCTTTTATATTGAGCATATTTTTTTTACTAAGCATAGCAGTGGCTTAGTTAATATCCCGGCTACACAGGAGATTTTTATAGTGCATTTTATAAATATATAGATTTGGGGACTTCAAAGCCTATTGAATCAGAACCTTTTCAGGGTGGAGCCCAGAAATCCACATTTTTAACAAAGTGCACAAGTGATTCATTCCTATTTAGTTAGCCTATCTCTGATGCTTTAAACCAGCTAACCTTCAGAAAAGTTCCCAAGATTGGAAACAAAAAGACATGGGTTTGAATTTTACTTTGTAAATTACTAAGCAAGGAATTTTGGAAAGCCATTTAAGATCTCTGATATTCAGTTTCTATGTTTGGAAATTTGGAGTAATAAAAATATCTGCTTCAAAGTACAGCTGTGAAGCTCCAATGCACAATACATCTTAAAACACATCATAAAATTCATATTAAAGAAATGTTAGAATTTTAATTCGTTAATGATCTCTTCTGTATAGGGCTTGCCTCATCATTTCTGACAATCTACCTGGTGCAACCCACACTTCTCCAATGAGATAGGATCCCTTTCCCTATTCTTCTGAAGAAGAACTAATAATAATTCACTGAGCGTTTTGCTTTTGAAAGTTCCGGGCCATCATTACTTAGATCCTCATCATACCAGACCCACAGTCTCACTAGCCCATTGGCTGCTGGGGAGGAAGCAGCTCAGGCAGCAGCAGCAAAGTCTGAGGGAGAAAGGGTGGCCTCACTTCCCACGGGAATGACAAGGATTGAGTCTCTGGACAGTAACAATGAAAGGCCACAACCAGGAATTGCAGGGAACCTCTAGGCAGTTTCTTAACTCTAATATTCCCATGCTGAATCATTGCAAAACTCCCTCAATTATTATGTGCAATCGCAAAATCAAGAAAACTGGACTCTCTATCAGAGATGTAATAAAAAATAAATGAACTCTCAAACCAAAGACACTTGCTGTGCAATCTGTGAAAATCCTGTCATCTCCCTGGCTTTTAGAAACCTTACATGTAGAACAGGTACTTGGGCCAGATGAATATATAAACATGTAAATGAACGAACACAAATCGCTTGCAAGACCATTGCTGGGGATACTTGTTTTTTGTCTTGGTGTATGGCACCCACAAATTCTTAGTCTCTCAAGCCTAGGAGAGACTAAGATACTTAAGATACCTTAATTTGATGAATCCTCCAAACAGACAAGTAAATTAACTCAACTGCTTACAAGATGATTGCTGGGGATACCTGTTTTTTGCCTTTTTTTGTGTTGGTGTATGATCCACAGGTTCCCAGTCTCCCAAGCTAAATGCCTTAATTTGATGATTCCTCCAAGGTCTTCTTAATTTCCCATATCTTCTTTCACTTCTCCATCCCTACTACCTGGCATAGTACTAGTTGAGGTTCTCCAGAGAAACAAAACTAATAGGATGTGTATATACAGAGAGATTTATTTAAGGAATTGATTCATGATTATAGTGGCTGGCAAGCCCAAAATCTGCAGGCTGGGCCAGTATGCGGGAGACACAGAGAAGAGCTAGTATTTCAGTTCAAGTCCAAAGGTCACATGCTGGAGAATTCTCCCTTGCTCAGGGAAGGTTCGTCTTTGGTTCTATTCAGGCCTTCACCTGATCAAATGAGGCTCAACCAAATTATGGAGGTCAATCTGCTTTACTCAAAGTCTACCAATGTAAGTGTAAATCTCATCCAACAGTTATGTTACAGAAACATCTAGAATAATGTGTAACCAAATATCTGGGCACTATGGCCTAGCCAAGTTGACACATTAAATTAACCATCACATCTAGTTCAGTCTTTCATTATTTCTCACCTGGACTATTTCTTCAGATCCTAAGAGGTCTGCCTCCTTTTATTCATTAATATATTCATGCATACATTGATTCATCAATCTGAAAATCATTTAATAAAGTATCCTCTGCATCAGGCATCTTGCTAGTGACTGGGGATGTGGCAGTGAGCCAGACAATGCCCCTGCTTTTAAAAACTTGTTGCAGTTGGGGGAGATACTAAAAAACTGGCTAACAAACACATGGGAAATATAACCTGAGGCAGTAGAAAGTGCTATTCAGAGAAACGAAGTTGAATAGAGAGTGTGGCCTGGAGGGAGAGCTCTAGTTTTTTTAAGGGGGTCAGGCAAGAAGCCTTTGAGGGGACTATTCTAGTAGGAATTGATGAAGTGATGGGGAAGACCAGACAGAATACTATTTCGGCAGAGGGAAAAGCAGATGGCAAGGCCCTGACAACCTTGTGTTCTAGGAATAACAAACAAAGACCAGTGTAACTAAAACTTTTGAGCAAGGGGAAGAATCCCAGGAGAGGAGTTTAGAAGGTAGGCCTGTGACAAGATTGGATGAGAAAAAGGAGATATTAAGGATGACTACATGGGTTTTGGCCTGAGCAATTAACAAAATGGTGGTGCCATCTATTGGATGGGGAAGATTCAGGAAGAATGGGAAAAGGATGCACATTTTTAAGACTTCTATTTCCACCAATGTTGATGGGTTTATTAGATAACCTAGTGCAGATATCAAGTAAGATGTTGGATAAGTAAGTCTGAAGCTCAAGGAAGAAGCTGCAGGCTGAAGAAGTGAATTTGGAGTTATCAAATGTTATTTAAAGCCATAAGGCTGGAGAGGGTATGGTGAGAAGACATCAGAGGACTGAGACATGGGAAAGCTACAATCATCAGGAGAGGATGGTCTCTTCCTCTTCTAATGACTGTACTTTCTCCTGAAAGAAGAGACCCATCCTCCTCCAATGATTGTAGTTCCTCCTGGAAGAGGAGACACATCCAGAGAAGGAGATTGAGAAGGAGTGCCCAGTGAGGTGGGAGAAAACCAGGAGAGGGCAGGGAGCTGAGAGCCAAGAAAAGAAAGCATTTTAAGTCACTGCGAAGTGCTACTCCTTTTAACAGAGTATTTAAATCAATTATGTATCTTGTTAATACTGAGGTTTTTGGACTTCTTTCTAACATCTTATATTCCTATTTACCAATTTTTTCCTTTGCTTATTTATTTCTCATCTCATAGAAACTCAATGTGTAACTGTTTTAGGGGGAGTTTAATTAGTTCGGTATAAACATAATTGTTTTTTCTAGAAGTTGCTTCCAAACTATGCTGTTTTGATACCCTTCTCCCACTGGATAGTGGCTCCCTTAATGGTGTCTTTGCCAGATTACTTAATTTTCAACAACTTTTAGTTAATTGTTTTTAAAACTTCTAATTATTTTTAAAACTTCAATTTTGCTTATTTAAAAGAATCTTTGTCCAAAAGGCAAACTTTTTGTTAAAAAAGTTTAATGGAATTTTCAAACATGCACAAAACCAGAGTAATCATATTCATGTTCAACTGTGATGACATATCAGGTGCAAAGCTCTCCTCTTGTAGTGGCTGGATAAGGATGAGTTGGAGACCCATCATGCTCTGCTGTCAACGGGCTCATTCTCAGCTGCCTTCTCAACTGTTTGTGCTCCCTCTGGAGATTCGATCATGTCTTTCACCCTCTCACCACACTGATGTCATGAATTCCTCTGATGCCTGCAGCTAGAACTCTCTTCAACCTCTATTCTGTCCTGGGCTTGGAAAGATCACAGCACCCCTTTGCCATATATCTTTTAATCCACTTTCCATACCTCTCAGGAACTAGCAGCAGGAGTGGGAGCAACAATCCCAGACCCTGATCCCATGGCAGTGCCCACTCCGTCCAATTACTCTCCAGCTCTCTCTTCTTTTACCCCATACCCTCTCCTATCTGTAATGTCTTCATTTAAGGGAGATTTATCAAGTGCCTACTACAGATCAGGTACTTGGATCAAAGCGGGGAACAGGTGGACATGACACTTAACTGTGATGCTGCGTTATACATTTTTAAACTGGAATATTCATTTTTTAAATTCAATTTAGATGTCACCTCCCTCCAGGAAGTCTCTCCAGATTCTCTTGGAACAGAAACATCAGGCATCAGCAAGAAACGTTCCCTATTATTGACTGTATTCTGCCAAGCACTTTGCTAGACTCCGCATCAGATCGTGTAATCTTTCCCAAAGCAGAGAGAGGTGGGTATCATTCCCATTCTACAGAAGAGGAAGCCAGAGTTCATAATGGTTAAGGCACTTTTCTGAGATTACAAATCGAGGAAGTGGTAGAGCCTGGTTCAGTTGTGTTCTTAGTAATTATAGTTGATTCTAAGCCAAGGATTGTGGGCGGGGGGGGAATAATAATTATGGCTGAGATCTATTTAGGTGCTTACTGTGTGTTAGGCATGGATTTAACATTACCACATTTAATCTTCACAACCACCCTATGAGGTAGGTCGTGGTTATTATTATTTCTTTTTTGGAGATGGGGCAATTTGGGCCAAGCTCACACAGCTCAGGGCTGGGACTCACCCCAAGATCTATCCTCCACAGCCTTGATTTTCAAACATTTCCCCCTTGCCTCCTGACTCTCTTACCATCCCCGCCTTGGGTAAAACGTCAGCAAATGAACAAACTACGCCCAGCCACTGAACATCTTTGCAGCCTCTAAGACAGAAAGCTCATTTCTGGAACAGAGATAAAATTTCCAAGACGGGGCTGGAATCTTGTCACTTGTCAGCTGTGGGATTCAAAAGAGTGAGTTCTCCGTTTACTTACCCTGTAAGGGGAAACAATCGTTCTCTCACAGAGATTGACTGACAGGAAGACAAGCGAATGTGTTTCTCCACTAAAAAAACACTTAAGGAGGCTGAGTGTGGTAGCTCATGCCTGTAAGCCCAACACTTCGGCAGGCTGAGGCAGGCAGATCACCTGAGGTCAGGAGTTTGAGACCAGCCTGGCCAACATCGTGAGACCCCATTCTCTACTAAAAATACAAAAATTAGCTGGGCATGGTGACGCACGCCTGTAATCCCCACTACTCAGGAAACTGAGGTTGCAGTGAGCTGAGATCATGACACTGCACTCCAGCCTGGGTGACAGAGTGAGACTCCGTCTCAAAAGAAAACAAAAAGGGAAAAAACACTTGAAGAGGCTAAAGGATTTGGTGAGGTGACCTCTCAGATCTCAGGGTCTTAGGCAGGAAGCAAGAGAGATCCTCTTGTTCCCTTAGAGGGTGGGTTCCTCTCTTGGTGTTAGTTTTGGCCCAGCAAGTCTGCTCCCAGGTGTCTTGCCCATGTCTAAAACTGAAAAGGATGCAGAGGGTCCCTGACTTAGGGATGACACCAGGGTCCTGTGACAGAAAGTGAAGGGCAAACCTTAGATTGGGGGTGGGCTGGCCAATGGGAGCGGCTGGGGGCGGGGCCTAATTGCTTCCGAGAACAAAGGAGCTCACCTACCTCATCCTCCCAACAAACCTGAAAGGCCAGTATTATCTCTGTTTCTCAGAGAAGTGAAGATAATGAAATCAAACAAAATAAAACAAAACAAACAGGTGGTGTGAGGAAGGGAGTAGGAGGGCTGGCGGAGGACTAGAAACAGAGTGAGGGAGTCACCCCTCCCACTCTGCAGGTGGTCGGTTCTATCCCAGACGTGCCCGCTCCTCTGTCCACACAGGGGATAAGTGGATTCCAGATGTTGGCGGTTCAGGTGTAAAGTTGCTAATAGTGTGCTCACTCATAAGGTAAAAGGCCCAAGGCTGCCTGAGGTCCACAGCTGGTGGGTGGTAGAGGAGAGGCTGGAATTCAGGCTGGCCTGATCCCTACACCAGTGGAGTCTCTTTTTCTATGTTGTTACTTAAAGTGTTACCAGGAGCAGTGGCTTCAGCATCTTCAGAAAGTTTGTTAAAAATGAGTAACCTCAGGCCTCTCTCCAGTCCTCTTGGTCAGAATCTTCATTTTAACAAGATCCCCAGGTGGGAAGCCCTGTCCTACACCACCTCTGTGTTACCCCTCAGGTTCTCTTCTACCCAGCACTGGAGGGTGTGTCCCTGTCCTCACCACTTTAGCCCTGGTCCCTCCTGCAGCATGCACAATTCCCGCTCCTCCTCTGATTCTGTGCCAGGCACCTGAGACTCTTAGCTCCCCTTCTTGCCCTGTCCCCACTCCAGCTGGTGAGCCCCTCAAGGGTATCAGAGTGTGGCATAGCATGTGGCCCACACAGCAAAAATCCTTACATCTCTCTGTTGTTGCCTCATCTCCTTCTGATGTTCACAGCAACCCTTCCAAGCAGATATCATTAGCAAAGTAAATGAGAGACTTGCCCACGTTTTCAGAGCTGGTTTAGCTCAAGTGAAGACCTCCTCCCAATGTTTCCTTCGTTCCTCCTCCACCCACAAAAGGAAACCCCACTGCCAGTTTAGAGGTACTGTAACATGAGTATGGTACTTTTTTTTTTCTTTGAGACGGAGTTTTGCTGTTGTTGCCCAGACTGGAGTGCAACGGCACGATCTCGGCTCACCGCAACCTCTGCCTCCTGGGTTCAAGCAATTCTCCTGCCTCAGCCTCCCGAGTAGCTGGGACTACAGGCACGCACCATCATGCCCAGCTAATTTTTGTATTTTTAGTAGAGACGGGGTTTCTCTTGTTGACCTTGTTGACCAGGATGGTCTGGATCTCTTGACCTCGTGATCCACCCGCCTCGGCCTCCCAAAGTGCTGGGATTATAGGCGTGAGCCACCGTGCCTGGACACTTTTTTTTTTTTTCTTTTTTAAGGAGAGCATGAAGTTATTGCAGGAATCAATCTGCTGGGATTCCCTCTGATGGGCACATAGCTTGGTGCATCTGGGAGAGTGACCAGTCAGGAGGCAGGCTTTCTTCCATGGCCGGGATCCCCTCTTTGGGAAAGTTAGCTCAAGCATGTGAGGCACTGAGCTCAGTAAGCTGCAACTCCAGTTGTTCCCTGGGTGTCAGTTTCCCCATCGGGAAAATTAAGATGTTCTGCTGGAATTAACTGTTTCAAACTGTGGTCCATAGACCTCTGGGAATGGCACTTTGAATCTGCACCAGCTTTGGGTTAAAGCAGAAAAGAAAAGGCAAATAAATCCATGTTGCCCTTGATTTCAAAAACAGCAGCCGACTTTTTCTCCACTTTACGTAGTAGGCTTCCTTATGAAATTTTCTCCAAATATATATACATATATAGCCTAAAATAATTTTGAAAATCATGCGCTAAATATTATCTGGGGTCTCTTCCAGCTAGTGCAGACTAGAATCGAGGTCTGATTCTTGTGACTTGGAATTTATTAAATGGGGCACTAGACAAATATTTGTTGTGTGCCATCCTGTCATTTACTGAGTGACACGTCCTAATCTCTATGCTGTTCTCTTTGGCCACTGGAGGGAAAACAAACCAGGGGGAATGAAGGACAGAAACCTCAGTATCTATTCAACACATTATCTGTAGCAACAGAGCTGTGATTCTTAGCTGGACTCCTAGATGCCCAGAAATAGTCTCGATTTTCCAGCCTCCAGGTAGCTAGATGTGGTGATTGGCCAAAACTCTGATCATTGGCAGACAAATGAAAGTGGTGGGCACAATTTGTGGGCCAGGCAGTTAAAGGAAGGGGGCATGCCCTCCTCTTCCCTAGGTCTTCCTCCCTACTGGACAGAAAGCAGATGTGGAGGTGAGCAATACTGGACCATATGAGCAAGGGAAATACCCTAAGGAGGGTGGAACCATGAAAACAGGGTGCCTGACATATAAGTCCTGGACTGCTTCCACGCAGGTTGCTACATGAGTCAGAAACAAACTCCTGTCTTGTTTAACCCACTGTTTATTTGGGTCTCTGTTAGAGTGACTAAATTGTATGAGTATGCACACAGGCACACAGAGACTAATTAATTCTGTGGGCAAAAGTGATAGCAGAGGAACCAGTCAGAAGCTTTTGTAATAGTGCAGGCAAAGAGGATGGTGACTGGGAAAAAGGTAGTAGCTTTGGAGGTGATGAGAAGCTCAGGTTCTGAAAATGCTGCAGAGATAATGATAAAGCCTGTTCATCACTTGTCTGAGTGAATGTCAGGAATGAGAAAAAGAGGAGAGTTAATTCCAAGATTTAGTAGAATGCATTGCCAGATGGGGAAGATAGGGAAGGAACAGAGATAGAGTTGAAATCAGGAGTTCCTTTTGGACACTAAATTCAAAATGCTGAGTAGACATCTAAGCATTGCCTGGGCATTTAGGATTCAGCCATCAAGATTTCAGGGGAGAGGGAATTAAATATAAAAACAAACTCTACTTTAATAGCCATGAGACTTAATTCTTCTCCCAGTCATCTTGGGCAAAAATGAGGGGAACGAAACAGAGTTCCACATGAAAATCTGATTAAGCTGCTGCCTTGTGATTTTCCATAATTGTGATATGGCCTTTAATTAGCTGGCTCTGCAGAGCACCGGCTACTGGGAAGCCCACAAGGCAAATTACTGCTCTGCACACCTTGGGATGCATCTCACATCTGAACAGCTCAGGGTTCTCAAGCACATAATTACCCTCTGAGAAAGCTTTCCAGGATGAATGGCGTTTGAGAAAGTTGGGAAGTTGGAGAACTGGATTTTCAAACCAAAAGATACAACAGAAAGAGTGATCAGAAGATCTGGCTTGGAGTCCTGGACTCTTTACATAAGGACTGATGATATGGGACAAGTCATGTAATAACCATCCACCCACCCACCCACCTCTCATCTGAATAGACCATCTCCAGGGTAGTTTCCTTTTTCTTGAACCTCTAGCTTCTCTACACCACATGGTACTTAGTATCCAAGTATGATAACAGAGGAAACCACCTGGAACATAGAAATCTACAGAGCACAAAAGAAGGAAGGTAAAAAATAAAGGGGTGTCTATCAGACAGGAATGGGTAACAGAAAGCTCCTTTTGTACTGAGGTTTAGGGCAGTGGAGACAGAGTGAGAAGAAAGCCCAACCTGAGGGCTGAGTTCTCTGAAACAGAAGGTTTTATGAGTGAGATGTTGGGATAACAGTGCAGAATCACCTGTTTCTTGTTTCTTAGGGTCTAGCTCTAAAAAAAAAAATTGAACTCCCAAGTTCAGCATGACACCATGTCCAACATAGCACAGACATAGTAAGGAGGTGCTTAGAGGCTGCACACTATAAAATATGGTTGAGTTTTTACTTGTTTGCAGTTAATGCAAGTCCTAACTGAAACAATGGTTAAAGGCAGAGAGACTTGTATCTGAGACTGAGATATCAGAGATGGTTTGATAAGAAAGAATATCCAAAGAAAGTAAACAAGATAAAGTACTTACTGAACACTTACTATGGCCTAGAATGCCAATTTCAATGTTTTTGATGTGCTCCAGCTGTTACAGAAGATAAAGGAAATCCCACTGAGGGTGACCGGGAAAAAGCTTCTATACAGGCAAATAAAAGAATGAAGAAAATAAATGAAGTCTTTAGGCCTGGTCAGATGTTTTATTTGCCCTCCATGGGAAAACAGAATTTGCCAATGCTGTAGCCAGGAAATTTAGGGCTGAAAATCAGATTCCAGGTTGGAAGTCAGAGACGCAGAAAAGAATGAAGAGACACTGAAAAGAATGCAGAAAAGAAAATGATTAATTTGGCCGGGCACAGTGAGTCATGCCTGCAATCCCAGCACTTTGGGAGGCCTAAGTGGGAGTATCACTTGAGCCCAAGAGTTTGAGACCAGTCTGGGCAACACAGGCATACACCATCTCTGGAAAAAATAAAAAAATTAGTCAAACTTGGAAGCGTGCACCTGTGGTCCAAGCTACTTGTGGAGACTGAGGGGAGAAGTGGGAAGATCGCTTGAGCCCAGGAGGTCAAGGCTGCATTGAGTCATGAGTGTGCCACTGCACTCCAGCCTGGATGGCAGAGTGAGACCCTGTCTCAAAAAAATGAATAAGTAAATAAAATAGGAAAGAAAGACAGTAAGGAAGAGATTAATTTATAGGGATTTTTTTTTTACTGATTATATAAATGAAATTGGAATGAAACATCAAAATGAAAACAACAACAACAACAATATGTAGAATAAAAGTACTTGATGACAACAGCAGCTATGTGAGGGAGCAACAGAGAAAAAGCACCCTGCAGTCCCTGTATCTAGTCGTATCTGTCACATCTTAGTGAACCCACAGCAAACCAAAAAGAAAACCTTGAAAGAAGCTTTTTAGTTGATGAGGGAAAGTTCTTTATTGAAGAAACCCAGCTAATAGGTGCAGAAGGAAGGGTAGAATTAGAAAATCATCATTTTGCAAATCTTTAAAGAAATAGTGGATGTAGTCAGCAATCATCAGTGACTGCAAAAAAATCATTAGGTGAAAAATGATGAGTAACATTATAATGCATCAATAAGGCTGAAACACCTGAACCCATAGATCAACCTCAACATTACTCAAAATTGGATAATTAGGACAAGAAGCGGGGAAGAAGGTAGACAGGAGAGAGGGTTAATGTGCAGCTCCCACATGGATGGACAGAATAGTGTGTGCAGACTCACACCATGATCTATTGCTCCAGGAACCACCACAGGAACATACCAGGAAAACCAAAAGAATTCATAGATTTTTTGAAGGAAGTGGCACGCTGCTGCAAATTCCATGAAAGAGGCAAAAAAACTGTGAGGTCCCAAAGTGTGAGAGGAGGAAAACCTGCCTCTGAACACATATCTCCACTGGGGAATCTGAAAATCTAGATCACAGGAGAAGGATTTAACCTTACCTAGAGATGAAACAGATTTAGGGGGTTGCATAAAATATAAAAGTGAAAGTAGCAGCAGGAAGTGCCTTGCAGGTATTCCCAGTCTCCAGCTTGAGCTTAAGGAAGCCATCCCTGACTATATCTCACTGGGACCCTTGGGGAAGGCATTCAGTGGAATTGGAACAGTGTCATGGAATGAAGAAAGGTCCCAGCTGAAATTGGCAGTGGTTTCGACTGGGCACAAATTTTCTTGGGTGGAGTCTGGGGGATGATCAGGAGCTGCTGTGGATGTGAATAAGCACAGGAGCTGCCACCAGTAGAGTGGGCAGATGGGGAGGAGTGTGGTCTGGAAGCTGTGTTTATTCTCAGCTGGGTAGCTCATGGCCTGGGGCAAGGTCTGAGCAGGGCACTGCGGTGGGAGATCAATCTCTCCAACTGTGTGGGAGCTGGATGAAGGCTCTCACTACCAACTATCCATCACTTCCCTGGACACAGCAGAGGCAGCCATAATCCCCTCTGGAACATAGTTCCATTGGCCTAAGAACCACCACCCACCCACCACAGTGGCCATGGTAAGCCCCACCCAAGGAGAATCTGAGTGCAGACCTGCCTAATCCTGTCCCCACCTGATGGTATTTCTCTACTCACCTTGGTAGCCAAATACAAAATAAAGAAACTCTTGGGAGCTTTATGGCCCCACCCATTACCTGAGAAACCAAAATACTTAACCTGGTTATCTCAGGGCAAGTTTAGAGCCCCCTAGCACTACCACAGCTGGTGTTTTCTTGGAAGTGCTATCTCTTGGATGGAGACCACCCAACTCAGGCCATGACAGCAGCTCTTGACAGAATAACCCTGATCCCAGGAAGGAGAAGACAACACCTAATTCCACTGCCTGCAACATCCTGACTAACCAGAAGTTTTGAGTGTGTCCATGTGACAACTTCACTGCTAACAGAACCACCATTCAAGAAAGCAATGATATAGGAGTTAAGAAGAAATTATTCAGTCAGATAATGAGGCTAAGGGAGTCCTTGGTAAGGTTTTCTTTTTAATGAAAAGCAGACTCAAAATCATTTTCTTTTCTAACAAAGAGCAGCCTGTAAAATTGAGCTGCAGACATATACAAGCAAGCTGGAAGCTTGTACAGGTGAATACTGGAAGCTGTGCCATTAAGAAAAGGCTACCTAAGGGCTAGGCATGATCCAACATGGCGGCTACATTTTCCCTTTGCTTGTTAGCCATGTCCACAGTGAGGAAAGACAACATGGTGCCAGCCAAGTAAAGACCCCATTTGCTTAAGATTAGGGTGGGGCAGTCAGCCTCCCCATGTGCTATGTGAATGATCCCACATAGCCAAAGCAAGACTGAGCAAAAATAGCAAATATGGAGGCATCGCATTACTGGACTTCCAACTATACTACAAGGCTGTAGTTACCAAAACAGTATGGTACTGGTATAAAAATAAGGTACATAGACCATTGGAACAGAATAGAGAATGAAGAAATAAAGCCAAATACTTACAGCCAACTGATCTTTGACAAAGCAAACAAAAACATAAAGTGGTGAAAGGGCACCTTTTCAACAAGTGGTTCTGGGATAATTGGCAAGCCACATGCAGAAGAATGAAACTGGATCTTCATATCTCACCTTCTACAAAAATCGACTCAAGATGGATTGAAGAAAATCTAAGACTTGAAACCATAAAAATTATAGAAGATAGCATTGGTAAAACTCTTCTAGATGTTTTCTTGTCAAAGAGTTCATGGCTAAGAATGCAAAAGCAAATGAAGCAAAAACAAAAGTAAATAGATGGGATCTAATTAAACTAAAAAGCTTCTACACAGCAAAATAAATAACCAGCAAAGTAAACAGACAACCCACTGAATGGGGGAAAATATTTGCAAACTATGCAACCATCAAAGGACTACTATCCAGAATCTACAGGGAACTCAAATCAGCAAGAAAAAAACAAATAACCCCGTCAAAAAGTGGGCAAGTGATATGAATAGACAATTCTCAAAAGAAAATATACAAAGGGCCAACAAATGTGAAAAAATGTTCAACATCCTTAAATTATCAGAGAAATGAAAATTATAACCACAATGAGATACCACCTTACTTCTGCAAGAATGACCACAATTTAAAAATTAAAAAAATAATAGATGTTGGCATGGATGTGGTGAAAAGGGAACGCTTTTACACTGCTAGTGGTAATGTAAACTAGTATAACCACTATGGAAAACAGTGTGTGGGGATTCCTTAAAGAACTAAAAGTAGAACTACCATCTGATCCAGTAATTCCACTACTGATTATCTACTCAGAGGAAAAGAAGTCATTATATGAAAAAGATACTTGCATATACATGTTTGTAGCAGCACAATTTGCAATTGCAAGAATGTGGAACCAGCCTAAATGCCCATTGACCAAAATGAATGGATGAAGAAAATGTGGTATATATACACTGTGGAATATTACACAGTCATAAAAAGGAACAAAATAATGGCATTTGCAGCAACCTGGGTGAAGGTGGAGATCATTATTCTAAGTGAAGTAAAACAGAAATGGAAAACCAAATATATGTTCTCACTTATAAATGGGAGCCAAGCTATGAGGACACAGATCCATAAGAACGATGTAATGGACTTTGGGGATTCGGGAGGAAGATGTGAAGGATAAAAGACTACACGTTGGGTACAGTGTACACTGCTTGGGTGAAAAGTGTACCAAAATCTCAGAAATTACCACTAAAGAACTTATCCGGGTAACAAAAAAAACCTGTTCCCCAAAAACTATTGAAATAAAAAATAAAATTAAAATTAAAATAGAAAGCTGACAACAAGCTTTCTGCCAGAAGAAAAAGAAAAAAACAGCAAAAAAAAATGGGCAATCAGATTTTATGTGGGTTCTAATGACATGCTGTAGAAGTATAAAGAAGCCGCCTATGAAATATTGTTGCTCCCACACCACCTGCCAAAAACACCTTGAATTGAATCTCATCAAGCCCTCTAGGTCTAACTACCAGTTGGCAGGAAATCTAGAGGATAAAGAAATTTGTTAAATGATATGACAAAGAGACAATTAACCAAACCCAAAATGTAGGAAAATTCTACATGACAAATGACTCAGTGTATCCATCAAGGTCCCAGCAGGAAACAGATGGCACATTCAAATTAGGTAATTTGAGAAGGGCTTAGTAAAAGGACTACTTATAAAGATTTGGGTGAGATATAGGGAAACCACAAGGTAAAAAAAAGATAGCACAGGATCCCAGAGCTAATTACAACAGGGAGAAAGGAACAGGGGAGAGAGTAGTTACTGTAACAGAGGCTACATAGGGAGAGAGAGAGGGAAGGTAGGAAGAGAGAGAACACAAGGAAGCCATGGAGAGGGCCTCCTTACAGCGGCTGTGACCTTGGGTTGAAAGAACACGCAAAGTTGCCAAGAAATACTGCACACTGATGGTTAAAATGGTGGTCACACTCTGCTGGGCACTGTGTCCCATGCCTGCAATCCCAGCACTTCAGGAGGCCTAGGTGCGTGGATCACCTGCGGAATTCAAGATCAGCCTGGCCAACATGGCGAAACCTTGTCTCTACTAAAAATACGAAAAAAAAAATTAGCTAGGCGTGGTGGTGGGCACCAGTAATACCGGCTACTCGGGAGACTGAGGCAGAAGAATCACTCGAACCCGGTAGGCGGAGGTTGCAGTGAGCTGAGATCACACCATTGCACTCCAGCCTGGGCGACAGGAGCAAAACTNAAAAAAAAAAAAAAAAAAGAAAGAAAGAAAAAGAAAACAAGATACGAATGGTGGTCACAATCTATTTGGAATAAGTGAGAAGAGGGCGTAAGAAAGACTTAATGTTTACATAAATAAAAAACGTAAGAATCCCTTAATTTTAACTACCTGTATTTCAACATGGAATTGAGTATTGATGTATGAGGCATGCTCTGAATCCAGGACTAACACAGTAGATTCCAACTGGTGTTCTTGTGTTCACTCCTGGCCTTCCATCTCTTTTCCACTTAGTGGGCAGTGCGTCTGAAAAGTACAATTCTGGTTCTGGGGTCAAACTGCTTGAAAACAGTCAGTTGCCTTTTCAATAGAGATTTTCAACCTGCTTCAGAAGACACTCCATGATTTAACACTTTCTTGTCCCTCCAGTCCTTCTTTCCCTTAAATGGCTCTATCCCAGACACATGGGGCATCCTTGGAATGCTACCAGCTTTCTTCCTAGTGGACATTTACGTATGTAGTTCCTATGGTCTGTAAGTTGTTTAGGGATCAGTTATAGGAATGAGAAGCCATTCTAGTTAGATTAAGTAGAAAAGGATTTATTTATTGCAGGATATTATATAGTTCCAGAAGCAATGGTAAGCAGGAAAATGAGATTCTAAAACAACCTCAAGAGCTACAGATAGCTCTGGCTCCCTCAGGGGCTTTTGTCTCTTCTGTCATCAAGGAGCTGGCAGCCAAACTGGGAAGCTGCTTCTGTAGCAGCTCTCTGCCAGGATCAAAAGCCCACCAAAATCAGCAAACACCAACAGGCTAGAAACTGAAGTGACCAGGAAGCCACCAAAATCAAGAGGTGCCTTGTGACAGCCAGACCTCCATCCACAAGGAGCTTACCAACTAGCAGAAGCCGCAGAAGCAGGGAGGCGAGGCCACTGCAGCACTCCCATTTCCAAACCCTGTAGGAATGCACTGATGGAAAAAAATCACATTCAGAACTCATACTACAAAGAAACCTAGAAAACATGGCTTTTAGCTTTCCAGACTAACACACTAGAGGAGGCTGAAGTAGATATGGAATGCCAGTGGACCGCATCTGCATAGCCTGGAACGCTCTGCCCTACCTCTTCCCCTGGCCCAGTACTGCTCATCCTTAGGTCTTGGGTTACACTCCACCTGCTGATGAAGATGTTCCCTGCCCCCACAGTCTGCCTAGATGTCCCACCTCATCTCCAGACCCTGCTGAGAATACCCACCATATTGCTCTGTGATTTTCCATTGCAAATTATACTCCCTAGCCTCTAAGAACTGGTTAGCCCTCCCTGCTAAGCCCCATGATGGTAGGAAGTATATCTGTCTTGTACACCCTGGTATCCACAATAGTTTGCCCAGTGCCTGGAATGTGATAGTTTTTTTCATGTGAAATAAATGCATGTGTTGAATGTATAAATAAACAAATGCACAAAGAAGAAGATCAGGGCGAGTTTTGTGGGAACAGCTTGAAATAAGGCGATAAGGACATCAGTTAGAGGAAAGTTATTTCAACATGGGGAGGGTTGCAATCTCTATGATTTGTTGTTTGCAAGGAGTGGATACACTAAGTATAAAATGTAGCAGGTCTCTTAAGTTGCTGGGAAACCTGGATATCATCTGGAAAAATCCATCATGTTTTAAAAAACAAATTTTCTTCAGTAGCCTTGAATGAAATCAAATTCTCGGAAGAAAACGGCGCTTCCCACTCACAGGCATCTGTTGTCAACAGGAATGTTGTTCCCTGGAGTATTTGCTTCTGAGGAGGCTGGCATGTGCCTGGCTATTCCCTAAGATCAATGAGATGCTCAAGAGCCTCAAAGATGCAGGAATTGTCTTTGTTCAGAGGTTGCCCACTGTCCAGTCCTTAGAACAGACTGAATCCCAGAAAGGGAATGTTTCCCATGCAGCCCTTGGAGGGCTCTGATTTGAATACAGACTCACTTCTCCAAGGATTTGACCTGACAGCTTGTTTGTTTGTGAAGACTGGTCTGTATGGAAGCCTAGCCATGATACTGAAGAGTTTTACTTCTCAGAAGAAAGAGCCTGAAGGGCAGATACACATGTGGCTCAGCAATGCTTAGGTTCTGGCAAAATTGGTGGTAAAATCAGCCTGTCAGGAGCTCCTTTCCTCTAAGCAGACATCCAGTGACACTGGAGGAACCAAGGTCTTGTCTCAAGCAGATGTGGAACTCATTTTGGAATAGCCAGCCCCTCTGCATTTTGCCCCGGTGACCTGACTACTGTTGAAAGTGTTAGCATGGTGAGTTCAGAGGCAGCCGGAGGCAGCAGCTGGGGCTGATCAAGGGAAAACCAGTGCTATGGGGCTTGGTTTTGACACCTGTTGTGTAGGGTCACAGCTTTCTCCCGAAATAGGTTACCATGATCAACAAAACTAAAGTTTGAAAGGTCACATAGAAAAGAAGCATTAGCAGTAAATAGGCTGAGCACAGTGGCTCATGCCTATAATCCCAGCACTTTGGGAGGCCGAGGTAGGTGGATCACTTGAGGTTGGCAGTGTGAGACCGGCCTGGCCAACATGGTGAAACCCATCTCTACTAAAAATTAGTGGGGCATGGTGCCATGCACCTGTAATCCCAGCTACTCCAGAGGCTGAGGCACGAGAATAACTTGAACCTGGGAGGTGGAGGTTGCCGTGAGCTGAGATTGCACCACTACACTCACTCCAGCCTGGATGACAAAGCGAGACTCTGTCAAATAAATAAATTAATTAATGAATAAATCCATTGTATGTATATATATGTGAATATGTAATTATGCAGCTATTTATAAAACATCAATAGTGTTCATGAGCATGTGTAAAATATTGAGGGTCCACTTGTACCTCATAATTGATTCATTCACTCCCAAATCCACATCTCCCATGTGTCATCCTTTCTTACTAAATAAATCTATAAAACTTTTTATTTGTTTATTTTATTGGTGCTACTACTTTCCTTGTTACTACTTCCTTGGTTTAGAATAGTTAAGAGACACAGCTCGGGAGTCAGACTTTCTCAGTTCAAATTCCAATTCCACCACTTGCTGCTCTGTGACCTAGAAAAAAATTAACTTTTTCCTGTCTCAGTTTCTACTCTGTAAAATGGAGATTAAAATATCTCTAACCACATGGAAGTGTTGTGGGAATGAAACGAGGTAATCCATATGGTATTTAAAATAATGTTTGGCATATTGCAACTCCTCCATGATATTTGTTATCCTTCTTATAATTATTGCCCTTAATATTCATTGGTAGCATTCTGTTTAGAGGCACTGCTTTCATGGATTTTGTACAGTAAGTCAAATTTATGGTTTAAATGATAGCTGGCTCAAAAATATTTCTCTCATTCTCCATTCTAGGGCTTTAACTACAGCAAATGAGCATAGGTTGAGTTCAGGATAATCTGGAAATTAAGAAACTGAATTTACCAATCAAACATCCATATTTCAGAGAAAGAAACCATACCATTAAATTAAGTAGGTTGCCTTGAGTAGCAAGCAAAAAAATCCTGCACAAATTAGTTTAAGTTGGAAACAAGAATTAGTTCACCCAGCACCTGTACAACTGCAGGGTGGGCTTCAGGGTTGATTGATTCAGTGATTCGATGATGTTATTGTGGTCTTAGGTTCTTTCCATCTCTTCCCTTTACCCTCAATAGCATTGGCTTCTTCCCAAATCTAGCTCCCCTTGGATCAGATGGTGGCTGCTAATGGCAGTTGGGATGTGTGTCTTTCATATCCGGTGAAGGAGAGAAAGAGACCTGGTACCCATGAAAAATCTTTTACTATGTCTTTAGGAGCTCCCCTCAAGACACAGGGGCTCACATTGTCTCAAGCCTCCTCATATCCACCTGGCGAGGAGAATGGTGTTAGCAAGATTTGCTTAGAACAATCAGCTGGCATGTAATGGACACTGGAGACTCGGCCATAGTGGCCTCTGTGGGGATCACATGACAAGGCTTCCAGATGGTGCAGGGGCTTATCAACTTTGATGCTGCTCAACTCTCAACAAATGGGGCTGTTCTGTTTACCAAATTGCTGAACAGCAAACAACAAAACTGGCTTGAACGTACAAACATCTTACTATATCTCACCACCTATGGGTCATAAATTCAGGCAGGGCTTAGCCTGGAGATACTTAGGCTTCACAGGGCTTTGACTGGGGTTACTTAGTGGTATTTAGATGGCAGCTGGTCTGGTCTGAGGATCCTGGGATGTCATCACTCAAATGTCTGGCACCCTGGTGGGGACAGCTGGAGACTGGGCTGGGCTCGGCTGGACCCCACCCCCTCTCCATGTGGTGTCTCCAGCAGGGTAAGTGGACTCATCCCATGGTATCTCAGTTTGTTACCCTCCTATGAGTGATAGAGAAATTGTGAAATGAAAGACAATTCAAATGATTTGAAATATCATCTTCAGTATGCATAATTAACATAAAGCAACATAATGCAATTTTTAATAACAGGTCATTTGTTTCTCTTTATGCCCACCAAATCAATGTGTACATGGTTTTGTTTTGTTTTTTTCTGAGACAGAGTCTCACTCTGTCACCAGGCGCCAGGCTGGAGTGCAGTGGCGTGACCTTGGCTCACTGCAACCTCCGCCTCCCGGGTTCAAGCAATTCTCCTGCCACAGCCTCCTGGGTAGCTGGGACTACAGGCACGCACCACCACACCCAGCTAATTTTTTTGTATTTTTAGTAAGATGGGGTTTCACCATGTTGGCCAGGATGCTCTCAATCTCTTGACCTAGTGATCCGCCCGCCTCAGCCTCCCAAGGTGCTGGGATTACAGGCATGAGCCACTATGCCTGGCTGTGTACATGTTTTTTTAAATATCGGTTTGAAGATGTGCTGCTTTGCCATCCTGTCCAAGGTGGCACCATCACTACTGGCCCTGTGGGAATGAGTTGTGGGGCTCTCTTCCTTTCTCAACAACCCACTTGGTCTAGGGCACCAACCCATCTCTCTCATGGTCTCCGAGCAACTTCCAATCTGATCTTACTGTTTCTAGTCTCACCTCCTGCCACTCACCCTCCATGTAGTTTCCTGTGATTTTTCTGAAACACAAATCTGCTTAGACCATTCCCTTGCCTAAATTGAATATTAGGTTCTCTTTTACCAACCAGATAAAGTTCAAACTCTGGCATGGTTCACAAGTTGAAGTTCCTTCACAAGTTGTTCCTACCCCAGGTCAAATTCCCCAGTCATCACCAGGATGTAAGCTCCAAGGTGGCAGGCATATCTGCTGTTCACTACTTTCTCCTCTAGCACCTTGACTGATACCAGCACGTAGTAGGTTCTTAATAAGTATTTATGGAAGGAAGGAAAGAATAGAAAAAGGAAGGAATGAGGAGAGGGAAAGAAGAAAGGAATAATGTTAGTTCCAATAGAACCCTATACTTACCTATCAAATGTTCATCTCCAGTTTAATATCTAGATTGTAGGGGCAAGGTAGTAACTAATGTGCCATATTCACTACTCCTAGCACAGTGCCTGACATGAAGTAGGTGCCCCCAAAATATCTTGAAAGTCAGCGAATTCATTCATAACAACGTATTATGTGTTTAAGTCACATACAAAGAGGGGTGGAAGCCAGAGGGAAGGCTTGGCATATTGCGACTCCTCCCACTTCCCAGATGATCTTCTGGAGACTGGGGATAAGTATGGGAAGGGGGCAGGACATGAATGAGTCCTTGGAGGGCTATGACCCATGGCTGAGCCATTGGTCCCCTTTAGGCCAATGGTCCCAGAAGGCTGAATACTATGCTCAGTCCTAATATCCATTTTGTATATCCAGTTTTCTTATTTGGCATGACTATCCAACCCTGCCAGTATTTTTCCAAGAGAGTGAGTATTTGAAGTGATGCGTGAACTGCTTTGCGTCAGTCTTATGGAATGTGACCTCATTCCTTCCCCAGGTCGGTCCCCTCATTAATCAGCCTGCTCAGTCCTGCTCCATCAGGCAGGCTGCCAGGCATGCAGCTGGCATGGGAGCTCCCAGTTCAGGGGCTGAGGCAGGCTTTGCTATTTAAGAGCATGAACTTCAGAGACAACAACACCAGGGCTTCGATCTTGAGTCCATCTCCTACTTGCTGTATGATCTTGGGCGAGTTTCTTATCTGTCTAAGCCTTGACTTCATCAGATGTAAAGTGGAGCTAATAACAGCACCTACATTCATAGTATATTTGTGAAAATAAGATCATTCATGATCTTACTCCACAGAGAGTTCAATAACTGTTGAGTCTTATTTTTCTACTCAAGGACTTCTCTTGCCTTTTGGCAGGTTGTGAAGTTCTTCCGGATGGAACAGAAATAGAGAGAGGGAAGGGAAAGGGAATGTGGCATGCACTGAGAACCTGTGTCATATCAGATGCTGTGCTGGCATGTCTTTAGGAGTTACTTTCCCCAAACCCCAGGACAAGCCTGCGTAACATTAGCCCCATCTCCCAGTGGAAGGAATGCAGATGGTAGAATAGACAAATTGGGCTTGGAATCCAGACTCTGAAACTCATTTTCTGTGTGAGTCTGGGCAAAGCTCTTCCCCTCTGAGCCTCAGTTTCCCACCAATTGTGGCATACCTACTTGGTATTCATGATGTATGGATTATATGAGCTAACATTGCATAAAAATGCTTAGCCAGATGATGCTCAGTAAACATGAGTTTCTTCATTCCCAAGGGGATAGCCGGTTGACAGAGGGCTTGAATAGAGAGAGGAATCTGGGGATATGCCAAAAGGGAGTACCCCTTGGGCATCAGGATGCTGGAGGGGACACACTTCTCTCACCCACCCTGAGAACTGGGCTGCTATACATGGCAAGAGTGAACCTTTCCTTTGGGCTGGCAAAAAGACTTAGATGGCTGGCTCCCTCCCTCCCCAACCTTTCTGGGCCCAGGGCTTGGGAGAAGATGGTAATGATAGAGCAGAAAAGAGTTCAAACAGCAATTCTAAAGGTCGGCACACCTGGATTTTAGCTCTGGCTCTATCATTCATTAGTCATGTGACTTTTGACAGCCCTCATGATCTCCTTGAGCCTCAGGTCCCCATCTAAAATGGGGATAATATCAGGTGTCTTTTGATTATCTATTGTGGAATCACAAACCACCCTAAACCTTAATGGCTTACAACAATTATTACCTCTCAGGGTTCATGTTGACTGGGCTCACCTGGGTGGTTCTTGCTTGGGGTCTAGTGTAGCAGTCAGATGGCCCTGGGGCTGGACTATCCAAAGGCTAGACTGGGCTTGATGTCCAAGGTGGCTTTTTTAATCACCTGGCCTGGGAAGGCTTAACGTCTGGAGGCTGGTTGGACACCTCTCTTGACATGTGTCCTCTCTAGCTGGGACTTCTTAGAGTAGTCAGACTTCTCACAAGACAGCTGGCTTCCCACAGAGCAGGCATGCCAAGACGCCAAGGCAGAAACAAAATGGTTACCTCTGACCTAGCCTTGGAAGTCCCTCTGTGTCACTTCTGCTACATTCTGTTGGCTATTAATGAGACATGGGGCCAGTCCAGATTCAACGGGAAGTGAGGGGAGGAGTCAGAGATTTGCCACCATCTTGAACCCATCACACCGCATATCCCATGTACCTCACAGGGCTGTAGTGAAGATAAGGAGCAATGGCATGCATGAAAGCTCTTGGTGGATGTCATTACAGAGACATGGGTGTATTGTTCCACATTCATCTCTTTCTCTCTTCCCTAAATCAGGGACTCATCCATCCTTTCTATCCTGTACCAGTAGCCTCTAGAGTAGTCTCTTTGCCTTTTGTGTCTCCCTGTCAAATTTATCCTCCACAAATGCCTGCTTATAGGTCTGTCCCAGGTGAAAAGCTGTCACTAGTTTCACGATGTGGCTCTCACTTCCCTGTGCAGGCTTGACTGACCACACTCTCCCATCCCCCAGCCATATTACTCTATTCCACCATTTGGTGCCTTTGCTCACACCATTCTTTCTTTTCAGAGCTCTCTTGTCTTTCCACTTCTGCCCAAACTCCAACCCTTCTGGTTAAACCTGTCCTCATGTTTTAAGATTCCCTGCGAATATCATTCTATCATCCCCTTGTCCAGGTAGCAACTCTTGCCCTCACTACTGCTGCACATACCGACTGAATTCAAGCTCCCCCTCTGTGTGCTCCCCTAAATCCTGTGCTCACTGCAGACTGGTCTTCTCGCCATCCCTCAAAGGGCCAAGCACAATCGTGACTCAGGGCATGTGTTGTTCCCTCTGCCTGGGATGCTCATTTCCTAAATATTCACTAAATAGCTGGCTTCCTTACTTTATTTAGGTCTCTGTTCAAATCTTGCCTCTCAGAAAGTTCTGCCTGTAGCCAATCTAAAATAGCACAGCCTCCCTCACTCTCCTGCCCTGTAACCTGCTTCTTTTCCTTCAGAGCCATTGTCATCTGTCTACAGTCCATGCAATACTGGGCTACAAGAGCCAACTGTGTGACTCACTCCCAAACTGGCACTCGGTGACACCATGTTGGTAGCTTCAAATTGGCCACAAGGAGAGAACACTAAGGGCCCTCCTGCCCTCAATTTAGAATCTCTGATAGAACTCATCAACTTCATCTCACTTAACGGGGACAGTGAAATGACTTGTTCAAGGTCACACAGCCAGTTAATGAAAACATTAGGCCATTTGGCCTTAAGAAGGAACTCAGCAACCAGTTGCCTGAGTTCAAATCCTGACTTGACCATTTATTAGCTACTTGAAAATCACCAAAGGCTACAAATTCGGGTACTTTCTTTTTTTCCTGGATAACTTGTTTTTAAACACCTACCTGCACGCTATTCTATGTTTATTTAGTTTATTGTGGATCTCTCTCACTAGATCATAATTTTCACAAAGGCAGAGATTTTACTAATGCTTATTCCCAGCATGTAGTGCCATGCCTGACGCAAAGTATGTGCTCAATAATGTTTGTTGAATGAACAAACAAATACGCAAACCAACCAATGAGAAACAATAATCACACCCGGTTGTAAACTGAGCCCTTGAAAGAAGACATTGGCTCTCTTTTCATCTTTTGTGCTCAGCATAGAGCCTGGCATGTAGAAGGAGCTCAAGGAATGTTGATAAACAAGTGAACACACTGTGAAAAGGGCTATATCTAGGTCAAATCCAGCTGCACTCTGATAAGCATAAAAAACTGCACCAGACAACTCCTCTGCTATTTCCATTATGTGCCAAAGAGAAACCTGCAGGAACTCAGGCAGGAAAAAAGTACTGGCTTGGGAGGCAGGAACCTGGGGTTTTAATCCCAGCATGACTATGACTGCTGTGTGACTTCAGGCAAGTCACTTCTCTAACCCAGTCCTTAATTTTCCTATTGGTAAAATGGGGTGATTGGGAGTAGATGATGGGGTCCCTTCCAACTAAGAACTGTGGTTGAATTTATGTCTGAAGCTGCCCTGGGCAGGGCTTCTCTAATGTAGGGCAGGTGTGGGAAGGAGGTGGCTGATGGACAGAACTGGCCTTCTACTGGTACAAGAGGCAAGACATGTCCAGGACGCCACAGCTGGAGGATAGAGTGCTCCAGAATCTGGGACACCTCAGAGCTGTGGGATGTGCCCCTCTCTCCCTCTCTGGTCTCTACCTCTGCCCAGAAACCATTCCAGCCACTCCCACCTGCCTTCATGGGGCACCTGACTTGAGGGTTCCCTGAGAATAATTATAGAGCATTGGCTGCTTTACCTACTGGAGCAGGTTATGAAAAGGAAGGCTCTGACACAGGGAGGTGCAGGGAGACGCTATACATCCTGGTAAGTCTGGTTTATTTTTAGGCAAACAGGTTGGCTAAGTTGGTCAGCTAGCACCTTGTTTCCTGTTATTTATGCTGCATGGAGCATAAGTAGTTCAGAGCAATCGAAAGAGCCCTGATTTGGATAAAGATCTCGACAAACTACCATTTATCGCGCACTTCTTGTGTGCCAGGTTGCTGCTCTCAGCTAGGGGTTAGCAAACTACACTGGCCAAATTCTGCTTTTGTGTGGTCCATGGGCTGAGACATTTTTAAATTTTGAGACAGGGTCTGGCTGTGTCACCTGGGCTGGACTATAGTGCCACAATCACAATCTCAGCTCACTGCAACCTCCGCCTTCTGGGCTCAAGCCAACCCCCGCCTTCTGGGCTCAAGCCAACCCCCCATCTCACCCTCCCAACTAGCTGGGACTACAGGCACATGCCACCTGGCTGGGCTAATTTTTGGATTTTTTGTAAAGATGGGATTTTGTCATGTTGTCCATGCTGGTTTCAAACTCCTGAGCTAATGTGATCCACCCTCCTTGGCCTCCCAAAGTGCTAGGATTACAGGTATGAGCCATCGAGCCCCGCTGAGATGTTGTTTGCATTGTTAAATAGTTATATAAGTACTTCATAATTATCTTAATTTTTTTTAATTTTTATTTTTTGTATTTTTTATTTATTATTTTTAGATAGGATGTTGTCATCCAGGCTAGAGTACAGTGGTGCCAACATGGCTCACTACAGCCTTGACCTGTTGGGGTTAAGTGACCCTCCCACCTCAGCTTCCCAAGTAGCTGGGACTGCAGGCATGTAAAACCACACCTGACAAATTTTAAAGTTTTTTTAGAGATTGGGTTTTGCCATGTTGCCCTGGCTGGTCTCAAACTCCTGGGTTCAAGCTACCGCCCGTCTCAGCCTCCCAAACTGCTGTGATTACAGACATGAGTCACTGTACCCAGTACCATCTTGAATTTTGATCCTTAGCACACAAAGGCTAAATTGTTTATCTAGCCTTTAACTAAATAGTTTACTAACCAACCCCTGCTCCAACTTTTTTTTTAAACATAGATGAACTCCTAATCCTCACAATAACCCTGTGAAGTAGGTTGACTATTATTATCCCCATTTCACAGATGAGCAAATAGAGGCAGGGGGATGTTATATGATTTATCGAGGTCACATCTCTAGTAAATGGCAAAGGCAGAATTTGAACTCAAGCAAATGGTTTCTGAGTTCTTTCGTGAGACCAAACCGCCTAATGTTTTCACTAACTGGCTGAATGATCTTGAACAAGTCATGTCACTGTGCCTGTTAAGTGAGATGAAGGTGATGAGTTCCACCAGAGATTTTAAACTGAGGTCAGGAAGTTCCTTGATATGAATTTCAGGGAATCTGTGACACTGGAATCTGTACAAAATATAGTGTCTTTGTGCACAGTTGCATTTATTTGAAGAGAGGATCTATCAGTGTCTTTAGACACAGATTCTGTGACTCAAAACAGAGTAGAACTACTGGACTAGCTTCCTTGGGAGGCTGTCTTCATCCTTAACATTCTTCGATGTTTATTTGGATTTTTTTCCTCATGTGCTATCTCTTGAGGTTGTCTTTTCTGCCCAAATGTTATTTATTTCCAATGCCTTTTAAAATGCAAATGGCGTCTATTGGATTGTATTTTCTTCCACCTCCAAATTGGTACATACTCATTGCTTTTAAAAAATGAGAAAAACAGACTAGCTTCAGAGCCAGTGAGGTTTTTCCACTGATGGATCCTGCAGCTCTAGATAAATCATCTGTACTAGTGGGAAGGAACAAGAGGTGTGGTTTATAAATCCTTACTGTAGTAATTCATATGTTTCCATGATATTTATTAAACAAATACATACTAAGCCCCCACTAGGTGGTAGTTGCTGTGTGGACTATAAGCTCCTTGGAACCAGTGGTTAGATGTTATTTGCCATTGTATCCCTCAGCCCAGTACAGGCCTATCACCTGGGAGGCACTCAGTGAGGGTGCCTGCCTGCCTGCCTGCCTGGCTGAAGAGATGGGTGAATAGAAGGTTGGAAGGTATATGAAAAACCAGTAGTGTGGGTGGAGAAAGAGGTACACAGTGCTGAGCAATTTAGTTGTGTTGGTTTCTGGTACCTTCCAATTGGCAGCCTCCCATGATCTTGGAGAAGTCTTTCAGGGCAGTCCCCGTTTTCCCATCAGTCATGCTTTGAAAGATGCTAGTTGAAGAACAGCTGACAGAGCCAGGACTTCTCACATGAATCTGAAGAAATAAATCCAATTTCTTACATCCCACTAAGGCCAGAGGAACAACAAGGACTTTCTTGCCCTTTGTCTTGGGCCCACACATCCCAGAATTAGAGAACAATGAAGTCTCCTCTTCCTGCCTGCCTTATTCTTCTAGACTTCTGAACTTTTCCTCTCTCCCACTCCTCCTCGCCTCTACTTCCATCCCCGGTGTGAGTCTTATGACTCATAACCACTGAGAGTAGGAGTGGAATCGAGCCCCTCAGCACACTCAGCCCTGGACTGATATGACTGGAGATGTCTCCAGATGGACAGAAACAGGGCCAGGGAGGAGCAGAGGGCAAGCCATGCCGGGGAGGGAGCTCGGGTACTGATGCCTGTGAGAGGGGCAGCACAAGAGCTAAGGAGAGCTTCTTCTACCAGGGACACTGGGAGGTTCTTTCCTGCTTTCTTGCTTTGGACAAAACAAAACAAAACAAAATTCGCCTACCCTAGGCTGTACTGTATTCATCTGCACAGTGTCCATAATATTTGTCTGCCTTCCCGAAAAGGGAAGATAGCAAAACTTACTATCTTTACAATCTAAAGATAGTAAGTTGTTGGGTAAAATCAAAGACTTACCCTTACTTGGATTCTCTTAAGAGGCTATTTTTGATGTTCTGATTCAGCAGGAGTAAGAGAGGTTAGGGTATAATTTCAACTTGTATACCAGTGAACTTCTACACTATTGTGCTGGAGTCTTAAACATTTGGGTTCAGGAAATGTAGACAGTCTATAGCAGCATGATGTCACAGAAAAAGTGTCATCTCAGCACCAGACAAAAAAGCTTGTGAGCTGGGTACAGTGGCACACACCTGTAATCCCAGCTACTTGAGGCTGAGGTGGGAGGATCACTTGAGCTCAGGAGTTTGGGGCTGCAGTGAGCTATGATTACACTACCACACTCTAGCCTGGGCAGCAGAGAGAGATCCTGTCTCTAAAATATGTTTAGAAGAGAACGTGAATTCCAGCTCTGCCATTTACTATTTGTATATTCTTAGACAAGTGCCCTTCTGCCTGTTTTCTGTAAAGTGAGAACAACAAAACCCACCCCCATTAGATGCTATAAGGATAGAGGTAACACATGTTGAGTTGCTGGCTGGTAATAGGCCCTCTAATATGTTGTATATATTTATTGTAAGTATTGCCCAGAAACCATCTGTTCCTAGGAAAGAGGAAATTGGTAGACAGGTAAGGGACTGATGGGGTTACTCCTGCCTTCCTAGACAAGGGAGTAGAGAGGCAAGACAACAGGAGTAAAACCTCCTCAAAGCTTCCCTAGAATCCTCTGCTGGTATCTCTTATAATGCCATTTTCTGGGCTGGGCCACTGGCAGAGATGGTGCCTGCCACCACCCAGGGTGTGAGGCTGGCCAGGAGGAAGGATGATGGGATAGGGACATTCCACTAGAGAAAGGCAATGGAAGAGGCAGTGAGAGAGCAGGAAAGCAGACTGACTGGGAACAGGAGAACTGGTTTCAAATTCCTGAGGAACTAGGGAGTGAAAGGGGAAAATTACTTACTATTTCTTCAAGAGTAGAAATTTAGATCAGCCTGTGAAAATCTCAGAGGCACTGAGTTTCCCTAATTATTATGATAAACTTCTTAGTAGAGCTGCTTGGGTCTGGAATGGGTGGTCTTGTGGGGAGGGAAAGACGTTTCATCATCACAGGTAGCCTATAAGCAGCTGTTTAGCATTCTGAGATACCTCTCTTTGGGAGGGAGACTGGAATACATGTCCTCTAAGACCCCTTTTGATAACTCTAAGGAGCATCAGGACTGTCCAGAAAGGCAGACAGATTTGTCAGTGGCAGCAGCCCACTTAAGACCTCTCATCACTTGCCCTTACCTAGAGGACAGCTGGAAGTGGGTAAAAACAGCAAACACCTCCACACCCCCTTAACAGGTCATCACACATCACCAGGCCAGCTCTGGGAAATGAAGCACCATGATTCATCAGTGTGGGGTTCGAGCAGTGTGGCTGTCTCAGGAATGTAGGGAGAAGATTTCTCAATCCCTCTTTATTTGTTGCCAGATCTCCCCGGAAGCTGCTGGGCCCAGTGAAATTTTAAAAAGTCATTGGGTGTTTTACTGGCTGTCCCCAGAGTGTAAAGCCCTTAGAGAAGAAGCCAGCTGCCCCTAGAAAAAGAGACCAGAATGAGAAGAAGGCCATTTATGGTTCGCAATTCAGAACAAGGACATCACGAAGAGACAATTATGGGCAGGATTCTGAAATGAAACCATGACACACACTTGTAAGGTGAAACTGCGGTCACTTTTCAAATCCAGATGAACTGCAAAAACCCAGCAGAACTGTACACATCACAGGCAACCTCTCCTGAAAGAAGTTGAGAAGACCACACCCAAATGAGCAAGCGCAAACAGAAACGTGTTGTCTTCTCAGAAAAGTGAAAAGATCAAAATACCCCAAGTACCCAGGGCCCAAACCATACCCAGCTTACCAGCTGGATATCCTTGACCTCTCTCACTTATTCAAGACCCATCAGTGAGAGACTAAACCGTGCCATGGAAAAATGTCCCAGTCACCAGACCTGGGCTCGAATCCATCCTGGACTCATTTCTAACTGTGTGACCTTAAGCCTCAGCTTCCTGATCAGGTGAATGGGGACACGAGTAATTATTTTGTCAGGTTGCCGGGGGAATTACAGGGAATTTATAAGACAATGATCAATAAATGGCAGCTTATATTAATAAAATTAACAACAGAAATGGAGGAAAAAGATAAGTGGAAGCAAAGCCAGAAAATATTACTCCCAAACAGTTCCTCCAAAACTTACTTTGAGGAATTGAGGTGAATTTTTAAGTTATAAACATTTTAAGCAAAGAAGAAAATATGGCGAGTATACCCATTCCCTAGCTCTTGATTTCTAGTATTTTACTTAAGTCACATTTTTAAAGAAATGAAACACTGAAGATAAGTTGTGTACTCCTTGTTTATCTTTTCTCCACACGTCTACCCTCTGGACCCTGTCGGACTTCTTTTTCTATGTTCTGTTTCTTGCGGCTTTCTTCCTCCAGCCTGAACTAATAATCACCACAGCCAACTTCTCTCTCTACATTATCGGTATTCTGGCTGAAGAGTTACCTGTTTCTCCTAGGAATGCAAACTCCCCCTGAAAAGAAAGGGAACCTCTGACTGACCCTCCAGCACTGCCCACTGTCTCAAAAGGTGCTCCTTAAAAGAGGCTGATGCTGATGGTGGTCAGGCCAGAAAGAAGAGTGAGGACTCCTCCCTGCATAGCGCTGGGCATCAGGGTTTTCAGATGTGGGCTCACAGTTGTGTCCTACAAAATAAATTATTTAATCATTCTTTCTGAAACCAGGACTTCCTAAAAATATTTGTACAACTAAAGGAAAGAATGAAAAGTAAAACAGAACCTGAGAAACATGAGATGAATCTGTAACCTCTTTCAACCCCTTGTTAATTCCATCTGTTAACTTCTGTATACATTTGCAATCAGGAGACCTGGATTCTAGGCCTGGCCTCACCTTTTATAAGCATGTGACCATGGGCAAATCCCTCCCCTCCCCTCCCAAGGCCTCTATTTCCACATCTGTAAAATAGGGATAATAATATCTTCCCTGCCTAACCCCCAGAGGTGTTGTAGGGATCCCAGAAGGTAATGGGAGCAAATATACTAAAGCACTATTTGTATATAGACACTCTCCATATTGCGTCCTGGAGGTCAGGAGATGATGGAGGCTTTTGGGCAGCTCTCCTGCCTCGCACCCAGCTCCCTGGACTTGATCTTCAGCAATTCCCATAATCACCAGCCTTGTGAAGAACCCTTTAATGATCTTAAAGCATCTTCACATTCCTGAGACGGCTGATAGTAATGGCTAAGATTATTCTTCTTAGCACATGCCAAACACTATGTTGAGTATCTTATATTGTTTATCTGGAATCATTAAAATAATTCTCGATGGTAAGTGCTGTTTATTTTTAATTACTAAAACAGTTTTATTTTTATGTTTTGTTTTTATATATCATACCCTTTAATATAAAAGTCACATGCTAGTATTGGTCTTATACCAAGGAGAATCAGATAATCACCAAGAGTTTATCAAAGAGCGTAAGAAGAGCTGAAGTATGAAGTTCAGTGTGGAAAAACGTGTTCTTAATTACAAGGTGGGAAATCACCTTTCACAGGCACTGTTGCACGGTAGGCCCTGTTACCCCCATTTTACAGTTAAGGAAACTGAAGGGCAGAGTGCTGAAACAGCTTGCCCAAAAACACAGCGAGTGGTGTGAAGCCAGAACTGGAGCCTAAGTCTCACTGGACCCAAAGTCCATTTTCTTTCAACTACATTATACACTGCTTACAGAATCTTTGAATGCTCTTGGCGTCCTCAGATCATATCCCTCATCCCTACAGGCACAAGGCTGACAAAAGTTAAGGATCATGCAAAAGTGAAAATAAAGGCATCATTCCCCATCTTCCTTGAAATTGGGTGTTTGGAGGGTGGGTTAGGGTAGGGACAGAGATTCATGGTTGGGGCAGGTGGTGAGACTTAGACAAGGAGAGAAGTACTGAAATGGTCCACGTGACAACTCCTAGGAGAATATATTAATACTGAAACATTCTGGGCACAACTCAGTGTTAATCCAATAAACATTACTTAGTGCCTAATATATGCTGGTGCTGGGGCTGCATACAGTGCTTAGATGTGCTTCCTATCCCTCATAAACACTCAACAAGCCTGAAATGCTTTTGTCAAATATTTTTAAATTAAAATTAAAAAAATACAGTCCAAGCATGGTGGCTCACACCTGTAATCCCAGCACTTTGGGAGGCCAAGGAGGGTGGATCACCTGAGTTCAGGAGTTTGAGACCAGCCTGGCCAACATGGTAAAACACTGTCTCTACTAAAAATACAAAAATTAGCTGGGCATGGTGGCGAGCACCTGTAATCTCAGCTACTTGGGAGGCTGAGGCAGGAGAATCGTTTGAACCCAGGAGGCAGAGTTTGCAGTGAGCCGAGATCGCGCCACTGCACTACAGCCTGGGCAACAAGAGTGAAACTCTGCCTCAAAAAAAAAAAAAAAGATAAACAAATAGATAAGGCTAATACATGCTATTTTGCAGAACTTGGCAGAAGAAGGACGAAGAGAAAAGGGAGAATCACAGCTGAGACTGTGTTTACGTAATAAACTCATTGTGGTGTTTGCATGCTGTTGGGGAAAGCCTGGCAGAACCACAGAATTTAAGCAAGTGGAGTGGGGGGGATTAGGAGGGCATCTTTGACTTACTCTAACTTCCCCAGAAGATATTGAGTCTGGGCCGCTTCTATTTCTGTCCTCTCAGTACCTAATATAATTGGAAGAAACAAAGGCTTAGAGGCCTCAGAGCACTCGCCCCAGTGATGCACACCCATTTGGGGCTGTCCTAGCTTGGTAGTCAATGACACCATCACACAAATTCCTCAGCCCTGAGAACCCTCTCTCATCAGCTTTCCTCTTGACAGCCTGGGACCTGGTAGAATGACAAATAGAGAACTCTACCAGTTATAGAGGATTGTGGCTACCTAGTCAATATCTGGAAAAGTGAGAAGAGGGTACATATATTTTAGAAATAAAAGTGAAATCTAACATTTTTACAGTCTTAGAGTTTACAAAGCTTTGGCATCTACTATCTCACTTCTTTGTATCTGGTTCTCAGCATAATCTGTGAAATAGACTCTATTTTGCCCATTTTACAGGTGGGAGGACAAAAACCCAGGAAAGTTAATGTTGAGCTTTCAAGATGTCTAAGATTAAGAAAGAATAGAGGAGAGGTATATCCCTGAGTGTAACAGGGAGGACCTTATCAGGGAAGGCTTCTTGGAGGTGACTCAAGAGCTGAGTAGAAAAACACAATTATGCACTAAATAAAGACAGGGAGACTCCAGGTAGGTGACTTTGCAAAGACTTGAAAACACATGGAGTGCTGGAGAGGTTGGCAGGAGCACGATGACGATCATGATGATGATAATGATGACAAATGACTGCAGCTAACATCCATCCGTTGCTTACTATGTGCAGATACTGTTAGAACAGATACTCTTCAAAGCAGTTTACCTACATTAATTACCACACCTACCTTGTAAGGTAGGTACTTTTATCATCCCCATTTTACAGATGCAAAACGAAGGCACAGAGACGTAGCTTGCCTATAACATCATACAGGAATGATCTTACGGGCTAATATAGGAAACATGAATTTTATTTGGAGAGCCGAGAGCACCCCCTCACTCGGAACTTAGCAGAGAGGAGGTGGGTACAGACTTGTGATTTAGAAAAGCTTCTTGTACGCAGGGTGGACTGAGGTCCGAGAGCGGGAAGAAAAAACCTGAACCTGACTCAGATATTTGTCCAAGGAAGACCTGAACAGAGACAGTGGGGATAGACAGTAGAGGACTATCCCACAATTCCTGGTGTTTGTGGATAAGAAATTGTCCCTCACACATCTCTGCTTCCTCTGTCAAGGCAGAATATTATATTTCAATCTTCCTGCCTCAGGAATTGCGTGAAAATTAATGGGACAGAGGCCCAGCTGGCTTTCATCTGCTAAACAACCCTCTCGCACGACTGGTGGTGCACATTAAATGCTGAACATATAAAATGTGCTTTGATGGCGGACCTGAGAATAATTACAGCTTGCTAATTATTGTTAATTTTACCACAGCTTTGAAACTCTGGACTTTCTCAATGACTCAAAAAGAGATTGCAACCCGTCTGTGCCATGTAAGTAGCCACACAGTGGCAGACAAGCAATTTCTCACAGGCTCCATTCTGTCATTATTTATATGGTTCAGCTACTCACGTGGGTTACAGAAAAAGAAACGCAATGATTTGCTGTGTTAGAATCAAATTGTACAAAAAACTCTTTATAGTCTTGCTGGCTCTTTAAGAATTTGTTCCTGTTTGCCTCTTTATAGCCAGTGCACACAAATATTATGTGCGTGCACGCCTGTGTATGTGTGTGTCTGTGCGCGCGCGCCAGAAAGTTAGTGCTTAACAGAACTTTTAACCCTTTGGATGCCAGGATACCTGTGTTTTACCCTTGATATGGTGAGTAACAGAATTGCCTCCCTAGCTTCCTTTCAGATTCTGTGCCACTTCCTGTCCACAGACATTTTATTTTAAGGTCTCATCATTGCCAGGCAGGGTGCCAAAGACCCCTCTCAGGAATATGATGAAGTTGATAGCTGTGTGACTTCAGGTCTTGAAGCCTCATTAGCATCACCTGTAAAATGGATCTGATAGTCCCCACCTGTCAGGACTGGTGTGAGGATGAGATAATGTTTGTGAACTGTAAACTATATAAATGTCTGCTATGGTGAGAACTGGACAAGCAAGACGGGGAGTGAGAGAACTTAAGGGAGGGATAGGGGCTGGGAAAGAACGAAAAGGAAGGAATCGGGGTAGGGGACAGCGCGACAGTCGCGAGTCACACTTGGCAATGGAACTCCTTAGACTTTCTGCCAGGAGAACTGCCAGGACGCGCCAGGTTTGGAGCGGGAGGCCGCGCCGAGGGCGGGTCCCCAGCAGCCTGCAGGTGAGTATCGGTTTTCCCCTCCCCGGCTTTCGGTCCGGAGGAGGCGGGAGCAGCTCCCCCTGCTCTGATCCTATCGCTGGCGGCTCAGGGCCGGCTGGGCTTTCCGTGGGACGGGGAGGGGGGCGGGATGTGTCACCCAAATACCAGCGGGGACGTCGGTGGCGGAACCAGCCGGGCAGGTCGGGCAGAGTATAAGAGCTAGAAGGAGCGGCCGGGCGCCAGACGCCCGCAGACTGTCCCGGACTCCAGAGCCCGAGCCCCCGCGCCTCATCCGCCCGCGTCCGGTCCGCGCTCCTCCGCCCCAGCATGGCTCGGGGGCCCGGGCTCGCGCTGCCACCGCTGCGGCTGCTGCTGCTGGTGCTGGCGGTGGTGACAGGCCACACGACCGCGCAGGACAACTGCACGTGTCCCACCAACAAGATGACCGTGTGCAGCCCCGACGGCCCCGGCGGCCGCTGCCAGTGCCGCGCTCTGGGCTCGGAAGTGGCGGTCGACTGCTCCACGCTGACCTCCAAGTGTCTGCTGCTCAAGGCGCGCATGAGCGCCCCCAAGAGCGCGCGCACGCTGGTGCGGCCGAGCGAACACGCGCTCGTGGACAACGACGGCCTCTACAACCCCGACTGCGACCCCGAGGGCCGCTTCAAGGCGCGCCAGTGCAACCAGACGTCGGTGTGCTGGTGCGTGAACTCGGTGGGCGTGCGCCGCACCGACAAGGGCGACCTGAGCCTGCGCTGCGAGGAGCTGGTGCGCACCCACCACATCCTCATCGACCTGCGCCACCGCCCCACCGCCGGCGCCTTCAACCACTCTGACCTGGACGCCGAGCTGCGGCGGCTCTTCCGCGAGCGCTATCGGCTGCACCCCAAGTTCGTGGCGGCCGTGCACTATTCGCAGCCCACCATCCAGATCGAGCTGCAGCAGAACACGTCGCAGAAAATCGCCGGCGACGTGGACATCGGCGATGCCGCCTACTACTTCGAAAGGGACATCAAGGGCGAGTCTCTGTTCCAGGGCCGCGGCGGCCTGGACTTGCGCGTGCGCGGCGAGCCCCTGCAGGTGGAGCGCACGCTCATCTACTACCTGGATGAGAAGCCCCCGAAGTTTTCCATGAAGCGCCTCACCGCCGGCCTCATCGCGGTCATCGTGGTGGTCGTGGTGGCCCTCGTCGCCGGCGTGGTCGTTCTGGTGATCACCAACCGGAGAAAGTCGGGGAAGTACAAGAAGGTGGAGATCAAAGAACTGGGGGAGTTGAGAAAGGAACCGAGCTTGTAGGTACCAGGCGGGGCAGGGGATGGGGTGGGGTCCCGGATTTCTGTATCGTCCCAGACCCAGTGAGTCACGTTTCCTGATTCTCGGTGGGTGCAAAAGAGACGTTTATTCTTTTAAATTCTTGCCTTCCCCCTCCGCTTTGCGCACACACCGAGTTTAATAGATACTGGCCTCAGGGTCGCCTTTCTTTCTCACTTCTGTCTTGAAGGAAGCATTTCTGAAATGTCTCCCCTTTCGATCCAACAACAAGAAACCTCACTGGGACAGTGAAGGAAGGGATGGCGCAGCGTTATGTGTAAAAAGCAAGTGTCTGTGTGACCAGCCGGCATCGTTTGCAAGTGACGGAATCCATTGTGGCATTGTGAAGGCTTAAATGAGTTTAGATGGGAAACAGCGTTGTTGCCATCTTGGGTTTAAGTTATTTGATGAGTTCCACTTGTGTCATGGCCTACCCGACCAGAAGAGGAGTTTGTTAATTAGGCCTGTGTAGTAGCCTCATTTACCATCGTTTTTGTATTACCGACCACATATGCTTGTCACCAGGAAAGAAGCCTGTTTCAGCTGCCTGAACGCAGTTTAGATGTCTTTGGGAACAGACACTGTGCAGAAACTCAGTCTTTTTATTCTTCAGCTTGCCCTTGCTACCACTGACATTGGTAATGTTCTCTTTTGTAAAATGTTTGTACATAGGTTGTCTTTGATAATGTTGCTGTGATTTTTTTTAAAAACATGAATTTAATAAAATATGGGAAAGGCACAAACCAAAAGTTGGCATTTGTGAAAAGTTCCTCCAGATGTCTATCACTTTGGTCTCCTCTAATTTTCCAAGACTTGTATTTTTTAAATTTCAAATTATAACACTTTTTTTTCCCCAAAAAATGAGGGTTTTGTGTTGCTAGTCCTGTGTGTCCTGAGATGTCCTAACTGGCCAGTGTACATGCTATTCTTTCTAAATAAGATTATTTGGAAACTTCCTTCAGATTACAGGAAGGTAAGCATGAGAGAGGAAGCTAAAACTAGCTACTTTAATGAAAAACAGTACCAGCCTTTGGTCATCTCTAAACAAGCCTTCTCACCAGTGGAGACGGAAAACTCTAGTTTGTTTCAAGAGTTGTATCTCCTTTGAATTCAAGCCCTACTTTGAAATAGGTGGTGCTATTTCCATTTAGGCTTTGAGCAAATTACTTAATCTCAAAGTGTTGTGGCTCTAAGATTAAATGACTTTCCCGCATAATTAAAGCCAGTCTGCAGGGGGCCCTATGGCCTTGCTGGGTGTGCATAGGTTGTTTTCCTAAGATTTTTACTTTTTTTTTTTGAGACAGAGTCTTGCCCTGTCATCATGGCTGGAGTGCAGTGGAGTGATCTCGGCTCACTGCAACCTCCGCCTCCTGGGTTCAAGTGATTCTCCTGCTTCAGCCTCCTAAGTAGCTGGGATTATAGGTGCCCACTATCACGCTCGACTAATTTTTGTATTTTTAGTGGAGACAGTGTTTCACTATGTTGGCCAGGCTAGTCTCGAACTCCTGATCTTGTGATCCACCACCTTGGCCTCCCAAAGTGCCGGGATTACAGGTGTGAGCCACCAGACCTGGCAATTTTTACTATTGTACTTTAAAGACATGTTTTACCTATTAGCTATAAAAACTAGCCACTTGTCTGTGTTATACTTATCTCTTCCTTTTTACTCAGTTATTCACATTCATTTATGTGTGTGGCTGTGGGGTACCCCCCAAGTAAACAAGTTACTGCAGTAACTGAGAAACTGATGCAACAGTGGGTGTGTACAAAGAGGGAGTGGTTGGTATATCAGGTATTCAGCAACAGCTAAGCTAGATCTAGGACTTCAGTTTCTTCCCCTGGAATCCAACTCATGCCCCTCCTCCCATCCTACCTACAGTCTACGATGGCCTCTCAAGACTGAAACGCCAGTAAGGATTGGGGAGAGGTAGCTCTCAGCCACTGGCTTCTCAACTTGGGGCTGTGGCTGGTATGCGCTGGTGGAGTGGATACTGTAGGATTGCCAGATATCTCGGTCTGCAGTCACTCATCAAGGGAGAAACTTCCTCCGGGCTCCAAACTTCCTTCCAGGATCAAATGGGACTTACCAAGGGGAGAGGGCGGATGTGAGCAGGCTCTCCCACAGTGGGAAGGATGGCTAAAGTACCTGACTCCCTACTCTAGGTCTCTCTGGGTGCCTTTCACTTCTGAGTCACTGAAGTGCTTTGACGGAAGTGACCTTGGTGATCACCTGTGACCTAACACCTCATTTCATGCATGAAAAGAGCAAGTGACTTAAGAGTGATGTTTCTGTAGCACAGCTGGACTTAGAAAGCCTCATTGTTTCAAGAGTCACTTTTAAAAACACACTTGTCTGCCTGGAAAATAAATAAAGGATCCAGTGGGCAACTGAACAAAGGAGGCTCCCTGAAAAAACCCCTTCCTCCATCAGAATGTTGCTTCTGGATGATATTTAGGTTTGTGCATTTAATTCAGGACTGTAACTTCTTACACTTTATACCATTTATAATTTGCACAGCATTTTCACACATAATCTTTTTTGAGCCATCAACTTACTGGAAGTAACCCAAATGTTGACAAGCTGGAGCTCAAATCTTACTCCTTTGGGCCAGGAAGTCACTTACTTCCCCTGTTTCTTCATTAGTTAAATGAAACTGTAAGTGTCTCTCTCACTATTGTGAAGATTAAATAAGGTTATTGATATGAGCGTCTGAAACAATATGGCACTTAGTGAAAGTTTTGTGTATTTTAAATTTTCTCTTGTTTATATTACATCTATGTCACATGTCAGCAAACAGATTTGAAAGACATTGAGTAAACTCATGAACACACACCCTGCATATACCTATTAGCTGTAAAAACCACATGAATCCATTACACTTATTGTTTCTTTTTCCACGCCTTTTAAATTCACTTCTTCCAAGGAAGAGCGACCTCATGCTTCAGTTTTGAAACTCAGCTTGCCTCTGCTGGGGTCAGGACTTCAGAACCAGCTATCTTCAGGGATTGAGCAGCTATGTCCAAGATTCCACCCACCTCCCCACCACCACAAACAAACAAACAGATACCTTATGGTTCACTGCTGTGAGCTCAGACCTGGGGCTGCCCTTGGAAGGAATGTGAGGAGCAGGTATGGCTTGCCCAGCAAGTTGCAGCCTGCCTTCTGAGCCTTCTGAGGAGGCTCAACTGATTTCCTTGTGTAGGTCACCAGGACTGTATCCAGTGTTGCTCTTTCTGTCATTGAAGCAATTTTTTAGAGAACACCCATTTCTCTCTCTGCTTACATATTTTTTTTTTGCTTTATCTTTTTCCAAGTGGAATCACAGAATGTAATGTCAGAGCTGGAAAAAGCTTAGAGGGTCATTCATTTCAATATTCTGATTCTATAGATGAAGACACTGAATCTCTCAGAGGAGAATGGATTTACCCAAATCAGACAGAGGGGGCAGAGCCACCGGAGAGCTTTAACACCCTGACTCTATCGTGTCTAATATTGCACTTGCCTCCTTGGTTAGTCTGCTGATGATGTATTTAGTAAATAGTCACTCTTGTTAGAACTAGAGCAAGGTCCCCCGAGAACATGGGGAGAAAATACTAGTTATGTGTGGGTTCTTTCTAACTTAATGTGAACAGACCTTCCACTGCACTTTCTGAAGGAGACATCTTTCCACAGACTTCTGTTATTAGGGTGGCTAGAGCAACCTTGGAAGCCTCCTGTTTATATAAAACAAAGGACCCTTTGAGAACTGAGTAGATTTCCTTTACAATTACTAGCAGGTCTTGGTGGACATCTTCCAGTTGTAATTTCCCTCCTGGAACCATTCCCTGCCATTACTAAATATCATTAGAGGTTTCATTATTGCCTTTTATAGTGAGCTCAAAGAAGGAATTGTTGGGAGGGGTGGTGATGGGTAGGGTGGCGGGGCCCATTCGCTGTAAGGGAATCATACTGTAAACAGGGGGATTGTGTCCCCTGGCACCACAGTAAGCCATATGTCTTCAATTTCAGTAGAAATTCTCAGGTCCATGCTGTACAAGGAGGGAAAATCAATCTGAGTAAGAAGGGAAAGAGAAATGATCCAGAGTGATAGCCTGGACACATTAGCCAGCAGTTTATCAGCAGGCAGTTCAGCTCACCAAGGCATCTTGTCTCCTTGCAAGGAAAGGGATCTGGCCTAGATAAGCATTAACTATTTGAAATCCTTGTACCCACCTTTCTCCTATACTGGATGTAGCTGAGTCTCTTCGGGGGCCTCAGCACTCTCAACTCCCTTGTTATCTGATACTGTTGGAGGAAATGTCCTGGCCACCCAAATATTTTGATGTGAAGCACATTGTCATATGTGATGGAAACAACATGATATAGAAGGAGGGAAACTATGCCAGCAGATGAGGCTTCAAGTCCTTGTTCTTGCTTTCCAGCTATATGACCTTGAATATGACAGTTCACCTCCCTGAACGTCATATTTGCATTATAAAATAGGTCTAATAATATCCGCTCACTGTAGCTTATAAAGCTCCTGGCTCATCTGACCTCAATGGAACTGGGGTGAACTTGACTGAGCAGCCAGTTTGACCAGTGTTGGCTCTAGCTGGAGTGCAAAGGCCCCAGTGATTGTGAGTGGTTACCCTGAAGTAAGCACAAGCAGGACAGTCTGCATCATCAAAGATGCCCAGTATTGGTCATTTATTTGTTCCTTTAAATATTTTTTGTCTTATTTGATGCCAGATATCATACTAGTTTGGGGGAACACATGACGAACTGCTCTGTTGCTTTTATTTTTTCTTACCATTGTGGGATTTCCACAATATTTTCAATGGGGAAACATCCACGTGTGAAGCTTGACGGGAGGCCTGCTGGTCCTGTTCCCTGGCAGGTGGAATATGGGCATGTGACATGGCTCAGCCAATTGAACTCTCCTGCCTGGGACAGAAATCTAGAGGAAAGGAAGCCACAAATCAGGCCAATTGAGAAATTTTCTTATGACAGTGTTGGCTTTGTCAAGAGCACAGCTGCTCCATGAGTGCCAAAGTCCAGTGGTAGAAACCTTGGTAGAAGATCACAATTGGATTGCCCCAGAGCTTGACACTGGCCACATTCCCTGCTGCCCAGGCAACCTTAAGTCCTGGTCATTTTCTGTGTCTGGTCGCCAGCTTTCCCACTGATTCTGTGAACTTAATCCAAATGCTCCAATAAATTCCTTTTAAGTTTAGCTCCAATCCTTTGCTATTGCTTACAACGAAGAATCCTGACTGGTACAGTCTCTGCCTTTAATGAATGTGAAGGCTACAGCATAGACAGTCATTAACTACACAATCATGTAAGTAAGGAAGCAATTTAAAAATGAGTTGTGTGCTCTCAAGAAAAAAAGCAAATATGAATGTTCTGTTTCTGACTTTCTATTTCCATATCAAGGAATTTATCTTAAGGACATGAACAGTGATGTAAGCAAGATTCTCATGTACAACATGTTGCATGCAGCACTTTTTATAATAGTAAAAAGGTGAAAATAAATAATAACTACAGGAGGGTGATTATATAGTTTCACAACTCCTTAAGACCCAGTGTGTTTCAGAATTCAGAAATGTTCGGATTTTAGAAGAATCATTTGGTGCATGTTTTTTCATCTCTTCAGCAGGGTCTGTGACAGCATCTCTAATCAATACATTTAGATTTCTGTCACAAAACATTAACCGTCACACTAAGTGGTATAAATAGACCATAAATAGGCTTAGGTCACTTCAGGTCAGTTTTACTGCCAAACTTTTAAAACAGCTCTTGGATTTTCAGGTTTTTGGATTTGTGGTGTTGGGACTCAGAGATCAATATCCCAAAATTTAGTGCTTTGTACATGCTAAACTGAAAAAGGAGGCTCAAGGTCTTTCTGACTTCTTTCTCCATCTCTGCCCTCAACCTCCATCTCCACTAAAGCATGCAATAAATTGCTCTCCAAAGCTTCTTTCTCTGCCCAAAGTCCAGACTTACCAAAGAAGAAAACAATTACCTTCAGTCCCTTCCTTGAAGTTTCATTAACTAAACCCGTATCACAGGGAGGAAGAATAATGTCTGTCAACAAACCTGGACAGACTTTTGTCACACCTCATCCTTCACTCTGGGCCCAACAGAGCATTGTATGCTCTTCAAGTCCATTGACTTCCCCTCCCATACCTGTTTTGCCAGGATCCCAGCCCCCCATTCTTTCTGTAACCTCAAGATGGTATACAAACTTCTGCACCCCACTAGGGGTTTGGGTTCTCATTCTGAAGACTCTCATGCATATATGTTAAATACGTTTGTATGCCTTTTGTCCAATTAATCAGCCTTTGTAAGCTGATTTTTCAGGGAACATTCAGCAGGTGAAAAGGAGCTTCCCTTGTCCCCAACAGTGGATAAGGGATTGTGGATCTGTATATGTTGTGGTATAATCCTTGAGGACTTTCTAGTATGGGAAAATGCTCACAATATACTGTTAAGTGAGGGAAAAGTCACAAAATTACATGGCTCCACTTCATTTTTTAAAAACGGGAAGAAACTTGTTATTTTAAATGCAAAATTTGTTGTTTTAAATCCAAATTGATTGTAACTGCTTTCATTTTCTCTTTTATTTTTTGTCTTTCTTTTTTTAAACTTCAAGGGAATGGTATAATTTTAATCAGTGGAGAAATCAATTGTTCTACTACACTCAGTCTTATTGCCCTCTTCTCCCTTTGAAGAGCCTGCTAGGGTGGAGGAAAGGAAAACCTGCTCTCTCCAGGCACCTCCTGTTCGGTGAGGCAGGGTCTGAGCCTTCCTTTATGCAAAGAGAGTCCCTTTGCTTGGGTGAGGAGCTAAAGATCCTTAACTGCTCTGCATAAAGACTTGGGATTGGTGGCTGGAGCCCAGTTCCTGGGGAGGCTGAGGCAGGAGAGTTGCTTGAGCCCAGGAGTTCTGGGCTGCTGTGCACTGTGTTGATTGGATGACCGCACCAAGTTCAGCATCAATATGGAGAACTCCTGGGAGTGGGGGACTACTAGGTTGCCTAAAAGGAGAGAAGAACCGGCCCAGGTCAGAAATGGGGCAAATCAAAACTATCGCGCTGATCAGTAGAGGGATCACGCCTTTGAATGGACACTGCATTCCAGCCTAGGCAACATGGCAGATCCCAACGCTTTTAAAAGGAAACAACAAAAAAGACATGGGAAGAAATGTTTTGGAATTGGATGGAGGCTAGGTAGTGGGGGGAAAGGAAGGATCACTTGGCAGAAGATTGGTCCATGAATTAATATTCTGGGGCTTCCATAGCAAACTACTACAAACTCAGTGGCTTAAAATAACAAAAATTAATTTCTTTCCTGAAGAAATTAGAAAGTTTGGAATCAAGGCTCTAGGGAAGAATCCTTCCTTGTATCCTCTAGCTTCTGGGGGTTTGGGGCAGTCTCTGGCCTGCGGCAGCATAACTCCAGTCTCTGTTTTCTTCCCATAGCTGTCTTCCCTCTGTGAGCATCTCTGTGTCCAAATCTTTGGCTTCTCATAAGGACACTAGTCGCCAAATGAGGGCCCACCCTAATCCAGTATGAACGGATCCTAACTTGATTACATCTGCAAAGACCCCATTCCAATAAGATCACATACACAAATTCTAGGTGAACATGAATTAGGGAGGTTACTCTTCAACCGAGATCATGAAGTGGCTACATTATCTGGGGTATACACCCCTGGGGTTTGTTGTTGCATGCCAGGAAAATTTAGGACATGGACACACAAGAGGCATTTAGGAGCAAAGGTTTAATAGGTAGAAAAGAAGAGGAAGAGAAACGGCTTCCTCTATGGAGGAAAGGGTCTCGAAGAGGAAGGACCGGTTGGTGGTGAATCCCCCAAGTTTTGTAGTCCAGTTTGAGGAGGCGGTGTCTGATTTACCTAGGTCTCATAGATTGGTTCACTCAGGTATGACGGTTACATAGTGCACGAGGAAGGCTGGTTGCCCCACCCTAACCTTATGCAAAGTAGCTTTCCAGTTGACCCACACCATCTTGTCTGGTCCTTTACAGTACATGCGGCTGGCAGAGGAGGGAAGATGGAGCCGCAATCTTCAAAATGTCTAGTTCTTAGGTCCTGCCATCATTCACCCATGCAAGTTCCCAGCTTGCAGGTTGCTCTTGGTTAGAAAATGATTTAGGGCTGCTTTTCTTTAAAAAGGAAAGCCATGCCCTTGCTGTCTGACTAAGTGATTTCTCCTTAACTCCTGTATCAATCAGACCCCTAATTTGTGACTTGACTAATAAAAAGGAATTCTAATGTTTCATTTATTTTAAAGGTTATGTCTGCTGAATGAATGAATGATGTATATGGAACTGTGATATAAACACCTTTTGGTCTTTTCCTCTAAATTTTCAGTTTAAGTTGGCTAAGCAAGTGTGCTATATGGGTAGTGTTGCTTATATGAAAATTAAAGAAAAGGAATCTCTTTAGGCTTCGATCTAGATCTTCAGAAAATGCTCAAAGAACTAACAGACTGGGTTCTCTCTTTAGTCTAACCAGACTGCTAAACACTATTAAAGCAATAATCTTCATCCTCCATGTGTATAATTATCTTCTTCAAATAATTTCCTTTGATCAGCCTGGGGAGTTTTTAAAACAATTATTACAGTTTCATTTAGAACTCCCTAAGTAAAAGCAATTACTAGCTTTTATGCTAAAAATTAATCAGAACATATTACAATTGTCTAGTAGCCATTCAAAACACACTTGCACATAATTTACGACAATTTTGAAAACCAAATGAAGATTTAAATTTATGAATGAACAGACAACTCACTTCATTACATCACATTAGAAATGGGAATATAGCAATGAACAGAACTTTTTTTCTGCCCTCGAAGATCTTACAGCTCAGTGTGGTAGTGGTGGTGGAACAGGAGAATAAATGAAACGAGTAATTACAGTGGTATGGGGTGAGTGTTATGAGGAAATACAGGGCTATATGAGAACATCCAGCAAGGGGAACTGATAGAAGCTGGAGTGGAAGTAGGGATCAATTTAGGGAAGATGTGCTAGAGGAAGTTCTCCTTAAGCTGAGACCTGAGGATAAACAGGAACTTGTCACGTGTAAGAAGAGGAAAGGGAAATGGATTGAGGAGGGAACTAGATGTGCAATAACTGTGTTAGCAAGCTCTATTCAGCAATGAGTGCTAGGAATTCAACTCAAACAAGTTTAAGCAAAGAGAAAATATGTTGATTTGTATAACTGGAAGGTGAAGGGGAGGTGTTAACTTTAGTCATGGCTGGATCCAAGGGTTCAAATAGTGTTGTCAGGACTCTCTTAATATCTTCATGTTTTTAAAGCAGATGTATTAATTAGAATTCTTCAGAAAAACAGAACCAACAGGATAGTGAGTGAGTGAGTGAGTAAGAAAATTATTCTGAGGCATTGGCTCATGTGATTATGAAGGCTAAGAGGTCCTCCATCTGCCATGTGTAAGTTGGAGGCCCAGGAAAGCCAATGGTGAGTTTTAGTTCAAGCCTGAAAGCCTGAGAACCAGAAGAGCCAGGGCTGTAAATCCTAGTCCAAGTCTGAAGGCCCAAGAACCAAGAGTGCCAATGACTGAGGGCAGGAGAAGATGGATGTCATAGCTGAAACAGGGAGAATGAATTCATCTTTCTTCCACTTTCTTATTTTACTGGGTCCCTCAACAGACTGAACAAGGCCACCCACATTAGTGAGGATTATTTCTTTACTCTCTACCAATTCAAATGGTAATCTCTTCCAGAAACATCCCAGAGCCACTCCTAAAAATAATATTTTACCAGCTATCTGGGTATCCCTTAGCCCAGTCAAATTAACCATCATATTAACCATAAAATTAACTATCACAATAAACTATTTTTTAGAGCAGTTTTAGGTTCACAGCAAAATTTAGCAAAAGGCACAGAGATTTCTCATATAACCCCTGCCCTTCTACACACGGCCTCCCCCATTATCAACAGCCTTCACCAGAATGGTAGATTTCTCACAATTGATAAACCTAAAATGACACATTATTGTCATTTGGAGTACATCGTTTCTATTAGGGCCCCATCTTAGTGGTGTACATTTCATGGATTTGCACAAATGTATGTCATGTGTCTACCATTGCAGTATCACATAGAGTGGTTTTCCAGCCCTAAAATAATTCCTCTGGGCTTTGCCTCTTCATCCCTCACGTTCCCCTAACTGTGCCAACAATTGATCTTTTTGTTGTCTCTATAATTTTGCCTTTTCCAGAATGTCATGTAGTTGGAATTATACAGTATGTCACCTTTTCAGATTGGCTTCTTGAATTTAGTAATACGCATTTATGTTTCTCCCATGCCCTTTTCTTTTAAAACATTATTCATTTATTTATTATTTTATTTAGTGATGAGATCTCATTATGTTGCCCAGGCTGGACTTGAATTCATGGGCTCAAGCCATCCTCTCACCTCAGCCTCTCAAGCAGCTGGGACTATAGGCATGTGCCACCACACCCAACCTGTCATGTCTTTAATGGCTTAATAGCCTAATTCTTTTCATTGCTGCATAACATTCCATTGTCTTTATGTACTGCAGCTTTTTTATCCACTCAGCTACTGAAGGACATCTTTATTGCTTCCAAGTTTTTGCAATTGTGAATAAACCTACAGTAAACATCTGTGTGCACGTTTTTGTGTGGGCATGTTTTCAACTTCTTCGGGTAACTATCAGGGAGTGCAACTGTTGGATCATTGATAAAAGTAGTATATTTAGTTTGATAAGAAGCTGTTCTTTCAAAGTGGCTGTGCCATTTTTACATTCCTACCAGCAATGAATGAGAATTCCAGTTGCTTCACAGCTTCACCAGCATTTGATGTTATCAATGTACTGCATTTTGGCCATTCTAATAGGTGTGTAGTGGTATCTCATTGTTGTTTGACTTGCATTTTCCTGATGACATATGATGTAGGACATCTTTTTATGTGCTTGTTTATCATCTATATTTCTTCTTTGGTAAGATATCTGTTAAGGACTTTGACCCATTTTTAATCAGATTTTTTGTGTTTATCTTGTTGAGTTTTAAGAGTTCTTTGTCTATTTTGATAACATTTTAGAAACAGATGTGTCTCTTGCAAATACTTTCCCAATCTGTCACTTTTCTTTTAACTCTGCTGACAGTATCTTTTTCAGGGCAGAAAATTTTAATTTCAATAAAGTCCATCTTATAATTGTTTTTTACATGGATCATGCCTTTGGTGTTGCACTTAACAAGTCATTGCCAAATGCAAGGTCATCTAGATTTTCTCCTAGGCTGGAGCAACACAGTGAGAAATCTTTTTTTTTTTTTTTTTTTTTTTTTTTTTTTTTTTTTTTTTTTTTTTTGAGATGGAGCCTCACTCTGTTGCCCAGGCTGGAGTGCAGTGGCATGATCTCGGCTTATCACAACCTCAGCCTCCCAGGTTCAAGTGATTCTCCTGCCTCAGCTTCCCGAATAGCTGGGACTACAGGTACATGCCACAATGTGTGGTTAATTTTTTTTCTATTTTCTGTAGAGACAGGGTTCACTGTGTTGGCCAGGACGGTCTCAATCTCCTGACCTTGTGATCCGCCCACCTCAGCCTCCCAAAGTGCTGGGATTATAGGCGTGAGCCACTGCACCTGGCCAAGAAAATCTATTGTTATACTTTGGCATTTTACAATGGAGTTTTATAGTTTTGCATTTACATTTACATCTATAATCCATTTTTAGTTAATTTTTGTGAAGAGTGTAAGGTCTGTGTCTAGACTGTTTTTTTTGGTATGTGGATATCTAATTGTTCCCGCACCATTTTTTGAAAAGACTTATCTTTTCTCCATTGTATTACCTTTGCATCTTTGTCAAAGATCAGTTGACTGTGTTTCTGTGGGTCTAATTCTGTACTCTCATTTCTGTTCCTTTGGTCTATTTATCTGTTCTTTTGCCAATACACCACTGTCTTGGTTACTGTAGTTTCATAGTAAGTCTGGAAGTCCAGTAGTGTCAGTTCTCTAATTTTATTCACTTTTAATATTGTCTTGGGTACTCCAGGTCTTTTACTTTTACAATCAGTTTGTTAATATCCACAAAATAACTTGATGAGAGTTTCATTGAAATTACACTGAATCTACAGGTCAAGTTGGGAAGAACTGATGGACTATATATTAAGTCTTCCCATCCATGAATATGGAATATCTCTTATTTAGTTCTTTGATTTCTTTCATTAAAATTGTATACTTTTTCTCATATAGATCTTGTACTTAAAAAGAAAAATTTATACATAAGTATTTCATTTTGAGTGGTGCTAATGTAAATGGCATTGTGCTTTTAATTTTAAATTTCACTTGTTTATTGCTGGCAGGTAGGAAAGTAATTGACTTGCATATTAATCTTGTACCCTGCAACCTTGCTTTAGCTGACATTTCAGGAGGATTTTTTTCTTTTTTTGGTTAATTCTTTTGGATTTTGTCTTTAGATGAACATGGCATCCACAACAAAGACAATTTTATTTCTTCCTTCCCAATCTATATACCTTTCATTTCTTGTTCTCATTGTATTGCATTAGTTTTGATTTCTAGTACAATGTTGAAAAGCAGTGGTGAGAGGGGACATCCTTGTCTTGTTCCTGATTTTAGCGGGAAAGTGTCTAGTATTTCACCATTAAGTATGATGTTAGCTGTAGACCTTTGGTAGAGATTCTTTATCAAGTTTAGGAAGTTTCCTTCTGTTCCTAGTTTACTGAGAGGTTTTTTGTTTTTTTGTTTGTTTTTTATAAATAGATACAGGATTTTGTCAAATGCTCGTTCTGCATGTATTAATATGATCATGTGACTTTCCTTCTTTAGCTTGCTGCTGTAATAAATTACATTAATTGATTTTTAAGTGTTGACCTATGAATATCTAGAATAATTCCCACTTGGTTGTGCTATATGATCCCTGTTATAATTGTTGTATTCAATATGGTGGCATTTTACTGAAGAATTTTGCATTTATGTTCATGAAAGATATTTGCTGACAGTTTAATTTTCTTATAATGTCTTTGTCTGGTTTTGGTATTAGGAAAATGCTGGGCTTATAAAATGAGTTAGGAAGTATTCCCTTTGTTTTTATCTTCTGAAACAGATTGTAAAGAATTAGTATAATTTCTTCCTTAAATGTTTGGTAGAATTCACCATTAAATCCACTTTGGCCTGGGGTTTTCTGTTATGGAAGGTTATTAAATATTGGCTCAGTTTCCTTAATAGATATAAGTTTATTCTGATTGTCTGTTTCTTAATATCTTCATCTGCTCTTGACTTCATTTTATTTTCTAGGACAATATTTTCCTTATCATGGTAAAAATACATATCAGTAGTCCTTGTCTCACATTCTCCTGATTTAAGAGCCACACAGCAGAATTTTTATCTCCTTCAATGATAAAATATATTAGTCTAATTGGTCTGTTTTGTCCATGTGGTAGTTTGGAGAGTGTCCCAAAACTTACATCTATCTGAAACTACAGAATAGTGATCTTATTTGTTGGGAGGCAGAGGCAGGAGAATTGTTTGAACCAGGGAGGTGGAGGCTGCAGTGAGCCAAGATCATGCCACTGCATTTCAGCCTGAGTGACAGAGCGAGACTTCATCTCAAAAAAAAAAAAAAAAAAAAAAAAGGTGATCTTATTTGGAAATAGAGTCTTTGTAGATGTTAACTGAGTTAATGATCTTGTGGGCCTACATCCAATGACTACTGTCCTTATAAGAGGAGAGACACTGAGACACCCAGAGAACAGGGCTATGTGAAGATGGAGGCAGAGATTAGAGTGATGCATCCACAAGCTAAGGGGCTTACTTATATTGGTTTCGTGGTTTCAGCTTGGGATGTGGAGTCAGGCCAACCTGTACTCAGCGTAACCACTTACAATCTTTTAGTAGGAGTGACATAAGCACGAAGTGCCCCAGGTATGCAGAAGTAGGATAGCTCCCCAGGCCTGGTGCAGATACATGCCAGACTTGCCAGAGTAGGTGATTGTGCCCTGTGTTTTGAAGAGTGAATTAGCCAGGTATTGACAGAAAAAGGCATTTGTAGCAGATGCCACTGGTGTCTACTCACATTATCCTTTATATTGGTGTCTGGCCCATATTTCTGCACATACTGGTTCAACCTGCAACTGCCAGAACCTGAAGCTCCTTGCTTGGGTCTTTCTTTGTCTTATAGGAGGTCTCTCTACATGCTCATGCAGGAGGCTGGAAGTGTCATAGAATAAATCATTCCTTGGACACCCCTCAACCAATGCTACTGGCAGGAATGATGGTTAAATAGCCCAGCTTCCCCATCCTCACTTGGTAAAACTCTGTGGACTGTTTTACACAGTCTCCTAGCATTCCTCAGAGGGACGACTCTCTGTTGGCCCCCTTTGGTAACTAGTTTGTTAATGTATTCTTTATTAGCACTCTTTCCTTGCCTGTCTGCTCACCAGTGTGTGCTTCCTAGGATCCCCTCCCAAATACATTACTTATATTTGAATCCTTGTGCTTGTCACATTCATATCCTTGTCTTGCACATGCTACTCTTTCTGTGTGAGTTGCTAATAGGGAGTTCTCCTTGAGAGACATACAGAAAGAATAGCATGTACAAGAACATGGAAATTTAAGCATGGACACCTCAAATTCCAGAGGTTATCCAAATTATTTGGAAGTCTGCTGCCTGGTCTAGTGATCTAATAGATGAAGAGTTACCTGTGCTTATAAATAAGTAGATACCGTGATGTGATGGCCCATGTTTTATTTTGGGAACTGTTTAGGTTGAGAAGAGGAGTAGGGGATTGCCATTTTCCCTGGAGCACCAGGTTCTGTAGGGTATCTGGCACATAGTGTAGCCTCCATAGTATTATTGAAATCATGGATTTGTTTGTTATGTCAAAATTAGTGTGTTAAAATGCCTGTAATATAAACTATGGACTTGGGATGATTATAGCATGTTAATTTTAACAAATGTACCACCCTTGGTGGTGGGGGAGGCTGTGTCCATATGGGGATAGGGAGTAGATGGAAATCCTTTCACTTTCTGCTCAGTTTTGCTGTGATCCTAAAACTTCTCTAAAAAATAACTCTTAGTGATTAGAAACAAAAAACCCGGTACTTATGCATAATAGATGCTTGTTAAATAGAACTGAGGCTCCATGGAAAGGTAAAGGAACGCCTTTCTTTGAACAGGCATTGTGCCACTTGGTAGTGATATATGAGGAGGGGAACTGTGCCCCAGTGGTGTGTGCTCTTTAGTTAAAGCTCAAGGTTGTGAACTGAGTTGTTAGTGAGAGCAAAATGATAGGAATAGCTTAAATGTCCATCAACTGTAATAAAGTAAACGACATGAAATCTTTTCCAGAGGACATCATGCAGTGCTTAAAATGGATTAAATTGATCTATAAGTATTGATAAAGACATTTCTCCAAGGCATGTTGTGCAACTGATAACCTGGAAGTTACAGAAAATATTCATAGTGTGATACCATTATGTTAAAAAAATCAGCCAAAATATGCTGCATATCTTTGGTTAAGATGGGGACTCCACAGCAGATGGGGTGGGAGTTGTGAGGTGATTTTTAAGTCCTTTCCAGCTCTGAGATTGTAATCCTAAGAAGTAAAGTTTATAGTTCCTTTAAAAAATATACTGCTTTGACCCATATAAGAAAAGTGTAAGACTTTATGTAGAGACATAAAAGAAGACCTGGATAAATGGAGATGTACATGTTTCCTTGATTGGTAGTCAACCTTGCAAAGATATACATTTCACCCAAATTAATCCAAGATAAAAACCACAATAACAGAATCAAAATCCCAATGGTTTTCTTTTTTTGGAAGGGAGCTGAAAAAAATTGTTCAAAAGCTCATCTTGAAGGTCAAATGTATAAGAGCCAGACAATATTGGAAAACAAAATGTATATTACAAAGTTACAATAATAAATAGAAAGAATCATGCACTAGCTCCAGAACAGACCAAGAGAAAAAAGGGAAACTGCAGAAACATGTGTAGATATTCACAGGAATTTAGCATTATTGTAAACAGTGATGCTTTAAGTCAGTCAGGATGGGTTAAATTAATTGTTGAGACAGAGTTACTTTGGTAGTTCTAACCATGGGGAGGGCACATGCATATATCCTTTGTAAAAATTCCACTGGCCTAATCACTCAGAAAATACTTTAGGTATTTTTATTTTTTTTGAGACAGAGTTTCACTCTTGTTGCCCAGACTGGAGTATAATGGTGCAATCTCAGCTCACTGCAACCTCTGCCTCCCAGGTTCAAGAAATTCTTCTACCTCAGCCTGGCTAATTTTTTGTATTTTTAGTAGAGACAGTTTCTCCATGTTGGTCAGGGTGGTCTTGAACTCCCAGCCTCAGGTGATCTGCCTGCCTCGGCCTCCCAAAGTGCTGGGATTACAGGTGTGAGCCACTGTGCCCAGCCTAGGTTATTTTTTTCCTCCTATTTTATGCTGAAATAAATTCCTAGTAGATTAAAGATTTTAAAAGATTTAAGAAAGAACAAAGTCATTAAAGTTCTAGAAGAAAATACTGATAAATATTTAATCTTAAGTTTGAGACAGACAGTAGATAGGATCTCAGAGGCAGATGGATATTTTTGACTGTATCAAAATTTTAGCAATTAAGTATATTTTTCACCTGAATCAACAAAGTTGAAAGAGAAACTTCAAGTGGGGAAAATATTTGCTACATAAATGACAGACAATTCTTAAACGTCTAAAAAAATTTTATAAGTCTATAAAATACAAATGAATATATTACAGAAAAATGGGTTAAGGGCATGAACAGGCAATTTACTAAAGAAGAAATCCAAACATTATACAAGCATGAAAAAGCATTTACCTTATTAGGAATCAAAGGAATGTACATCAAAACAACAATGAGGAAGTTTTATCTCATCAATCTTCTAAATATTTAAAGTAATTTTAATCTTGCTTTTCAAGTGGGTTACTTATTAAAATGTTAACTGGTTATTTTGGTATAGTAAGGCTAAGGGTGATTTTTTTTTTAATTTTTGTTTTGCTTTTCTACGGTATTAGTATTTCACTTGTGCAATAAATTGAAATACTAATAGTTGCACCAACACTTAGAAAAATGCTTGCCTGACATCTCTGAAGAACTGATCTCTGAGGAGTGAGAAGGGTATGTCCAAGGTGAGACCTTTCCCCATGGCCTTCCGTGGAGCTCGCTGAGCCATACTGAATTATCCCACACCCAATTTCCGGAGCTGTGTCCTGGTGGCTGCTGTTTAGACAAGAGGAATGAGGCTGGAGACAGGGAGACCAGTCAGGATACTAGTGTACTAATAATTTTGACGGCAATTTGTAAAAACATCACACTGGAACTTGGTGTGATCATTCTCTTTAAGCAAAAAATTTACTTTAAAATGGCAGATTTATTCATGGTATGTTGGAAGAAGGGCTGGAATGACACAAGAAATAAAAAGAAGTTAAATATGTGGTTGAAGAAGGCGCTGGGCTGATTTTTGTTGGAGTAGAACGTTTAAATGAAGATGCTGAAATTCGCTGTGTTGGAGTGATTTCGAATTCACAATCAGTCATTTCAACCCTTTTGAACAGTCATGCCTGGCACATATTCAAGAAAAATGAAAGGTCACTTCAGTCAAGGTGCCACCCATACGTTGCAGCCTTCCAATATGTGACCCTCATCAAATCCTGTGGCTATTTCACCTGGTTCTCATCCTGAATCTACATCATCAGAGGTCTGGTTGTTGTGTGTTGAACATCTGCCTAAACCTATTATAAGACAAGCTATGCCTCATAATTGTTCAGTTACTCTCTTCTTTAACTCAGTATTCAACATCCTGCACTTCCTATAGGAGGTGTGAATGAATGTCTTTCTGTGTCATAGCATTTAATACAGTTTTCCACTAGAGAAGACTGAATTGTTTTAGGCTGGGTTCCCTGGAAACAGATTCTGAGATAAATCTTTGTATGCAGGGTTATAGGGGAGAGATCTCAGGAACAACATTAATTTATTTATTCATTTATTTATTTACAAACAGAGTCTTGCTCTATCACCCAGCTGGAGTGCAGCAGTGCGATCTCAGCTCACTGCAACCTCCACCTTTCAGGTTCAAGTGATTCTCCTGCTTTAGCCTTCTGAGTAGCTGGGACTATAGGCATGAGCCACCACACCTGGT
>NW_016107478.1:3818050-3849230 GCF_001604975.1 Cebus imitator | reverse complement strand
GCCTCGGCCTCCCAAGTTGCTGGGATTACAGGTATGAGCCACTGTGCTCGGCCAAGGAACAACACTTATAAGCGAGTAAGGGAAAGTAGACTGGGTGGAGGGAGAAGTGGAGTCTCGTGGAGGGCTCTCCAGCTGGGATGGCCTTGCAGTGTTACCCTCAGCTGAAGCATAGGAGTCAGGACTGTGTACTCCCAATCAATGTTTTTTGGGTAAGTGCTGTCGCTGGGCAGAAGGCCTATCCTTGGATGAAGCAGGTATCTCCAGCCAAGGGAAATCTCCAGGGAGGTAGGTAGCTGCCAGCATGAGAACCTCAGTAAGTGGGGATCTGCTGGCGCAGCACAGCATTGACTTTAGGTGTTACAGCCAAAGTCCAACTTCACGATGTTGTCACAGGACAGTCTTCACATAACCCTTCAAACAACCCTCCTACCGTGAGTGCTCAGTAAAGAACATCTTCAAAAACTTCCCACACTTCATTAAGCTGTGCTTGAAATGAAGCCCTTTTCCCAAGGGCATAGCCAAAGGAAATTATTAATGTCAGTCCTCTGAATTCAGATGGGATAAACAGCTTGGGAAATTTGACAAAAGCAAAACTTGTAAGAGTCGCCAGATATAGGTGATGGGGAGGAAGGAAGCAAATCACACTGCCATGTGTGTACCTATGCAACAATCTTGTATGTTCTTCACATGTACCCCAAAACCTAAAATACAATTTAAAAAGTAGCAAATCAATATAGGAAGGTTGGTTCTGTGAATAGAATCTGATCATGTGTCTCAGTCAGTTCAGGTTGCTTCAACAAAGTACGGTAGATGGATTGGCTTCAGTAACAAACTTTTTTTCTTACAGTTTGGGAGGCTGGATGTTTGAGATGAAGATGCTGGCATGGTTGGATTTGGTGAGAACTCTCTTCCTGTTTATGGATAGCTGTCTTGTTATATCCTCTCATGTCAGAGAGAGAGAGAGAGATCTCTGATCTCTTTATCTCCTTATAGACACTAATCTCATTTATGAGAGCTCCACCCCCATGACTTAATTACCTCCTAAAGGCCCCCATTTCCAAATACTTTAATATTGGGAATTTAGGGGTCAACATATGTATTTCAGAGGGATGCAAACATTCAATCCATAGCACATTGCTTAAAGACTTGTTGAAAGGGCAGCACAAAGATGTATGGCCAGGACAGAAGACTTATTCAAACTCTAAATTCTCCAGCAGCTGTGGCTGTGAAAATATGCAGCTTACATCTGTTCTGGGGAGCATGGTTGACTGCTAGGCCCTGCCTCTGACCTTCTGGCTCCCCTGCATTTGTAACAAGCGCATGCTCCCCATAGGCTCTTAGCCAATGATTACCCATGGCGTGAACACTAGTGGATGTCCATCTCTGCAAAATATAGAACTCCTCCTGCAGGAATTTTGGCTGAAGGACTCCTCATTTTCAAAACCTTCTTAGAACTGTGCTACAACCTGAGGTGCTTCTTATCCAGTCTTTCTTCTTTCCCTCTCTCCTTTAACCAAGGTTATGATCTGAGGGCCCTTCATGTCTATTCCTGCTCCCGCTTCATTATCCTTCCCAGGATTTTGCACCCAGTAAGTATGTCTTGCACATGATTCCGCCTTAGCATCTGTTTCTTAGGGGGCCTACATTGATAGAGGTGGACTAGAAGGGGCTGAGAAGAAGATGGTAAGATCGGACTCCATGTTTGGGTCCCCTTCCACGAACACTCTCGTGGAAGCCATCTTTCTCTTTCCTGGATTTCCCCTCTGGGGTCCCCTTCCACACTCTCTGGTGGAAGTCTGTCTTCTCCTCCTAAACTCCATCTCTATTCCCTTCCACTCAGTGTGGAAGCTGCTTTCCTCTCCTGGATCCCATCTTTCTGGATTCTCTCACTCAGCATGAGAGTTAGCTGTTTCTCTCTCTCTCCTCCTGTTTCTCTCTCTCTCTTTCCCTAAATGAATCACTTTCTACAAAAAAAAGAAGAAGAAGAAGAAGAAGAAGAAGATGGTAGGATCAGCTTTGAGAGTGGCTCACTAACTGCCCAGTAGGCTACAATAACTCCATCTTGAGTAACGTGGGGTTGTGGGTAGTGTTTGGCACAAGATAGTGGCCCATGTGTGGATTTCAGTGATGGCAACTTGGGAAAATGGCCCAGTGGAGGTCAATGCCATTTAAGTGGGATAGTTAAGGCACTTGAAAGATGGAGGGAGCAATGTCTGAAAGAACAGTGCAAGTGGGCTGGTTATTGCTGCATTGTGCAGATGCCCTGCATGGGAAAATGAGAAAGTGAGGTCATTAGTAAAACAGCTAAGGCTGAGTGAGAGTCAGAAGTCTCCTTGGTAGGTAACAGAGAGGTTCTTCTCTCCTGTAGTGGAGGAGTGTGGATAGCAGAGGAGCAAAAGAGATTTTCATGATCAGAGTTGCAGAGCCCCAGAGATGTTCAAATGCTTAGCCTAGGCAGGTCTGGGCCCTGGTTGGGGGAAAATTTGGAACCATGAAGCGTGAAATGGGACAACCTGATAGAATCCCTGAGGATACTGACTCTGCAGACCCTAAGAGCTTGCAGAGGTGGCTGACCCTTCCCTAGTCAAAGCTAACACTTCCCTCATGTGAGATGGCAGTGTGGAAGCCTCTAGCATAAGGAATAAACAGGTGCCTACTCAGGAGCTGCCCCATCTCCTCTTAGATATCTGCCAAGGTGATAACTCAGATTAAATCCCAGCACCACCCAGCTGGGGATGTGTTGGGCCTGTTAAGGGAGGGAAAAGATTGCATAATGTAGGAGCTAAAATAATTACCTAGCATGTACCAGCAGGAGCCAGGAGAGGACCCCTGGAATTGGATTTCTGAAGGTGCTTGATCAAAGTGACAGGAACAAACTTGGCTAAATAAACATTCACTGTCTTGGGGGCACTTTCTCGGGATTTGGGACTCTAGAAGATGGGGTAAACTCATGGCTAGGTGACTATTAGAAGCTGAAAGAAAGCCATGGTCCATGCAGAGTAAAGCAAGAATGTCTGAATTGCCCTTGCAAATGGTAGAGGAAGGACAGAAGGAGCTGAAGGAAGTGGACTTGCCTGAATTTATTGTGTAGAGCCAGAAGGCCAGGCAGAGAAGAATGCTGCACAGGAGGCCCAGAGGACGCCTCATATACTATGGCAATGGGGAACACACTGGCGAGAGGGCACTAGCATCACTAAGAAGTTCAGGGAAGGCTCTCCTCTGAAGGGGAGGGATGACGGTGAGAGGCGATCACAAGGCTGGGTTTGATAATATCTACTGGAATAATAGTATCCTAAAGTAGTAGAAGCCAGGTGGTGGCTTTAACCATGAGGAGCCCAGAGGATGTAATTTCTGTAACACCTGGCAAGGGCAGAGGAGCAGCCAAGGGGTGTGATCCACAGAAGTTGTGGAGGGCTTTAATGGCATAAGATCTCCCTGGGGGAAAAACAGATGGACAGCCAACAAGGGTGTTGCTTAATATCTACAACTGGAAGAAAAGAAGCCATTTACCCCATGCAGGGACTAATTGCTTAATAAAAAGCACTGCTCATTGCTCAAGTCTCAGAACCAAGCCTAACTTCACACTGAGACCACAGAATCTGTGACTTAAGAGGTTGTTGGGTCCCTAGAAAGAATCCTGCAATACTGAAACAAATATTTACTGTAATGATTATTCTTTGGTCTGTGTCCCATGCCCATTTTCTCAACTGATTATATGTTGAGGAAAGGGGAATACCCAGACATTTCACAGGTGTTACCCAGACACCCAATGTGTGTAACACACATGGCTCCTCTCTAAGTGTGGGGGCTTATAGGGATCAGGTAATAAGCAGAGGCCTAAATAATGTCCAGCTTACAGTGGGTCCAGGAATACATGGACCCATCCTGTAGTCATTTCCTTAGTTCCCGAGTGCATAATTGCAAGTACCTATCGGGCAACTGGAGCAATCTCCACATTGATAAGAAGCTCAAGATCCTTGGTCTTGAATTATCATGGCGGGGAGAGCCACCAGGAAGCTTCTGAAGCTGTTCTTGCCAAGTCAAGATAATAAATCAAAACGAACATTTCATCCGAGGGGATAGGGGATGACGATAGAGATTAATGCCATAATTAAAGACCTAAAGTATACAAGGGTGGTTGGTCATCCTTATCCTCTCTTTATTTAACTTGCCAGTCTGGCCCCTTTGGAAATCAGGCGGGCCCAGGAGAATGACATAACGGCTCTTTGCAGTCCAAAAGGAGCTGGATCACCTGGAAATTCGAGAACACACCCATCTATTACACCAATTGAGGGAATGTGTTCTCTTTCCCGGTCCACAAGGGGGCGTAGTTTTAAGGGCAAGGCGCCATGGCCCCTCCCATCTCTCTCCATCGGGAGATTTAACGGTTGATGTTTTAATTTTGTCAGGCTCGAGAAGGGGTCAAAAGTCAATCACTCCAGCTGCTTTCATTGGCCAGAGGTCTTAGAGAAGGTGGGGGTTCCTCCCAGGTTAAACGTCCCCTTCTCCCACACGCCTTCAGACTCCGTGTTTGGATCCCCTTCTACCCTGGTGGTAGCCATCTTTCTCTCCTGGATTTCCCGCCCCCCCACCCCACCCCACCCCACCCCAGTCCCCCTCCACACTCTCTCGTGGAAGCTGTCTTCCCGTTCTAAGCTCCATCTCTCTCTCAATTCCCTTCCACTCAGTGTGGAAGCTGCTTTCCTCTCCTGGATTCCATCTTTCTGGATTCTCTCGCTCAGTGTGAGAGGAGCTTTCCTTCTCTGGTTTCCCCCTCTGGGACCCCTTCTCACTCAGTGTGAGAGCGGCTTTTCTTTCTCTCACTCGGTGTGAGTTAGCTGTTTCTTTCTCTTTCTCCTACCTAAATAAATCACTTCCTACAAACACTTTTGAGTCCGGCGTTTACTTCTATCAGGGCACTGCTCCGTGGTCTCCTCTCCCATTCTGGGGAACGACACATCAAGAACCTGGAGAAACGTCCTCTCAGGGGAACTGAGGGCTCCCCTAAGCCCCTGAACCCCAACATTACACATTGACATCACGCTGATCAAGCAGGATGAGCAAGAGGTGGCTAGCATGCTGGAAACTTTGATAAGTCACGTGTACTCCAGAGGTTGGGAGATACATCCCATGAAGACTGAAGGACCTCCTACTTCAGTTTTTTTAGGGTTCCAGTGGTCAGGGGTTCCAGACTATCCCTTTCAAAATAAAAGGCAAATTATAAAATACATATAAAAGAAACAATAACTTACAAATCTTCCCAAAGAGATACTGTACTTAGAATTGTTCAGTGTTTATGTCCTTTGAGATGTTTTCATTGTGCATAGAGTATAAACATAATAAACTAATATAGGACCTCACTGCTCATCCATCACAATACAATCTTTTGCTTGTTTATTTGTACACTTTTTTTATTGCCTGCCTTTCCTCACTGTGATACAAATTTCACAAAAGTCAGGTCTGTCTTGTTTACTGCCACATCCCCGACACTTAAAATGTAGTTGATGCTCAATAAATATGTTTTGGTGAAATGAATCAAACATACTATACACATCATTTTGTAGCCAGCTACTTTCAACTAACTTCCAGACACTTAAGATTATACTTAATCTTTTTAAAAATGAGTCCCTCCAAAAATCATATGAAAGCACCGTTCCCACATTCCAAAGTATTTCTATGAACGCAGATTTAGAACCAGGAAGCCTTCGTCTTTTGGCAGCCTTTGGAGTCTCTCCCCTTTTGGCCAGTACTGCCGTAGAGTCTACAACGGACACAGCTTTGCATGGATCATTCTTTAGAGGACCCAACTCACCACGGACGGGGGTAAGTGGTCCCCATGCATGCAGCCCAGCCGAGGGCCACGTTCTCTCCTTCAGCCACACGGGGGCGCTAGAACGCCACAGTCCGCGCGGGGACCGGGGCCGCTGGGAGAAGACTCTGGGCGGCTGTATTGACTGCCGGGTGTAGGCGGAGCGAAGGGCGCCCAGACCGGTACGGAGGGCAGGAAGTGCGGGTGCGCGCCTGCGCATAGGTCGGGTCGGCGGTGTCCCCGCTTTCGCTTCTGCTAGAGTCAGTCCTCACGGTGACGCCTTTCCCCAGCTTTTCCGAGTAGGACCGTGTGGAGGGGAGGAGGCAAAGTGCGGGAGCGGGGAGGGGGGCGGAGCGTAGAGCGCCTGTGGGGGCGCCGCGGCGAGGAGTGGGGATGCGTGGGGAGGGGTACAGCAGGGGGCGTGGGTGGACGGCGAGGCTGCGTGGAGGGGCGGGACGCGGGGCCCCGGGGCGGGAGAGGGAGGGGATCTGTCCTGGGAGAGCCCGGTTCTCCCCTCGCCCGGCCAGCGGCACGCCGGGGATCGTGTGTGTCTGGCGCCGTGGCAGTACTTTCAGGGGCCGCCTACCCTCGCCCTCAGCCCGCCCTCCTCAGCGGCTCTGCTCTCAGAGCGGTGTTTCTCATCCGCGAGGATTCAGGCGCCGCACCCGGCACCCCAGCCAGAGGGGACCGCCTCCGCCCGGCTGGGGCCTCCGTCTCTTCCCCGCCCCGACCCCGACTCTCCAGGAGAAATTGAACACGTTTCCTGCCTCAACTCGGCTGTGCAAACCGGAACGTTCCCCGTCTAAGCAGTTCCGGGGAGTTTTAACAATTTCCTCGTCAACTCGTTTACAGAACCCACTGTATACTCTTTAAATATTGCCTGTGTGTGGAGCAACAGTTTTATTGTGCCCTGCAATCCTCAACAAGAAATTGTAGTCCAGGGAGATGAAAATCCCTTATTTGGCATTCAGGCGTTGATCAAGGTCATGCCACCTTCGCTAAAAGGATTTAGGTTCATCTCTGTCATTCTCAGCCAGGGTGAAGGGGAGTAGTCTGACATTTGGAAGCTTAAGAACCAAGTCTGCTGCCGACCAATTCTTTTTTAAAGCCTTCCATCATGTGTGTACTTTGCTTGAATGATTATTTTAAAGTACATGTCCTATTTTTGCCAATCCGACAGCTGTTTCCATAGAAACTGGAGAAGAAATAGTCATTTTCAGCAAGAGTTGTTAAAACTGTCTTCCAGGCTTCAGCTGTGAGTGCCAGTGAGTGCTGCACTTGCTCATTCTGAGATGGTACTTAAAGAATTAAAGATCTGAAATGTTCTTAGAGGCTAACAATCCAAATTGTTTAATTTTCTCACATCATTAATTTTGTAATCCTAGAAGTCTGCCAGCTATGTTTGTTGACCTGCCACAGCTCTTTGAAGAGAACGTGTCAGCCCTGATTTTTTTTTTCTTGTATGCTCTGTCGTCTAGTGATTGGCTTCGTGAAAATGCATGAAAAGATTTCTTCCTTCATTCTTTACCCTTTTTTAAGGATAAACGGGATTACAAACTATCAGGCACTGTTTCTAGTCAAAATGACACTTAGTTGTCAGTGATAGAAATGATAATGATTTTAATTATATACGGGTGGTGTTGAGGCTTTTGTTTATGCCTTCTGTGTCAGTGGGATTCTTTTTAAAAATTTTCACTCAAGTCATGAGAAATGAGAAGGAGTTTGCTTGTCATGAGCAGAGCTAAGGAGTGTAAATAGATGTGCATAGCCATAGGGTCCTTTTTCTGAGGACTGTAAGTAAATCAGGGGGTTTGGAATTTAGGAATGGGTGAAGGAGGCTTGGGGAAGGTGCTTCGAGGAGTATTAGGAGGGCCTGGTTTACCCTATGAAGGAGTTTATGGAAGCCATGGAAAACCAATGGAAGTGCAGGCGTGGTGGCTCATGACTGTGATCCCAGCACTTCACAATGCAATGCCATCATTTGATCCCAGGAGTTAAAAACCAGCCTGGGCAACATAGTGCCACACCGTGTCTACAGAAAAAATTTTAAAAGATTAGCAGGACTGGCTGGTTGCGGTAGCTGAGGCCTGTAATGCCAGCACTTTTAGGAGGCCAAGGTGGGCAGGCCACTTAAGACCAGGAGTTCAAGACCAGCCTAGGCAACGTGGTGAAACCCTGTCTCAACTAAAAATACAAAAATTAGCCAGGCATGGTGGTGCACGCCTGTAATCACAGCTACTCAGGAGGCTGAGGCACAAGAATCACTTGAATCCAAGAGGCGAGGTTGCATTTGCAGTGAGCCGAGAAGGCACCACTGTACTCCAGCCTGAGTGATGACAGAGTGAGACCCTGTCTCGAAAAGGAAGAAAATAAAAGGAAATTACAGAAATAGTTGCAACCGGGTGTGGTGGCTCACACCTGGAATCCCAGCGCTTTGGGAGGCTGAGGTGGGCGGATCACCTGAGGTTGGGGGTTCAAGACCACCCTGACCAGCATGGAGAAAACCCCATCTTTACTAAAAATACAAAATTAGCTGGGTGTGGTGGTGCATGCCTGTTATCCCAGCTACTCGGGAAGCTGAGGCAGTAGAATCGCTTGAACCCGAAGGCAGAGGAGAATCGCTTGAACCCGGAGGCAGAGGTTGCTGTGAGCTGAGATAGCTCCATTGCACTCCAGCCTGGGTAACAAGAGCGAAATTCCAACTCAAAAAAAAAAAAAAAAAAGAAAAAGTTGCCTGAGTGGTGGCTTAAAAAGTAATAATACATCCTGTGGAAGTTTGAACTGCACAGAAATATGTAAGGTGAAAATACTAATAATCCCTTTCAACCACCACCCTCCCATTCAAAACAGTTGTGAATAGTTGTATTTATTTTTGTATATACTAGCATATTTTATCATTACTATTTTTGCAAATTGTGGAGGGTTTTTAAAATCTATTTTATTCTCTGCAGTATCTCTAACATCCATAATGAGGCCTAGCATTTAGTGGGCACTCATTAAATATTTTTAGAATAAATGAATGGTAATACAGTTCAGATGTCAAAAACACAAAATCTGAATGTTTGGTCAAGGTTGTTAAAATTAAGTTTAAGTTCTTTGCCAGCATTTAAAAATTGATAAAAATCTGAAATTCTGGTTTTACTTGAAAGTTTTGAATCATTTGGTCACTGCAAGTTCAAATTCCATCATACCGGTTGTACCTCCTTTAGATGGGCATGAATCCACATTCACATCAGTATCACTTTGCTGATACTCACCTATACTGGACCCTACAAACCTGTGCTGTGCAGTACAGTAGACACTAGCCACATATGGCCATTGAACTTAGTTAAAAATTTTATTCCTCAGATGCGCTAGTCATTTCAAATGCTCAGTAGCCGCATGTAGGGACTACCTTATTGAACAGTGCAGCTGCGAACATTTCCATCATTGCAGAAAGGTCTTCTTTAGACATTTGAGTTTGCTACCTCTGCTATACGGAAGTTTTCAGGTAGCATTTATTATTATTTTTAAATTTGCATATCCCTTTGCCATAGATTGCTCTCTTTTAAATCTTCTAAAGATTTATAGACCACTATGTCATGTTTTAAAATTTTTTTATTTTAATTTTTTAATTTTTTTTTTTGAGATGGAGTCTTGCTGTGCTGCCCAGGCTGGAGTGCAGTGGCACGATCTCAGCTCACTGCATCCTCCACCTCCCGGGTTCAATTGATTCTCCTGCCTCAGCATCCAGAGTAGCTGGAATTACAGGCAAGTGTCACTGTGCCTGGCTAATTTTGTGTGTGTGTGTATTTTTAGTAGAGGCGGGATTTCACCATGTGGCCACACTGGCCTCGAACCCCTGACCTCATGATCCACCTGCTTCGGCCTCCTAAAGTGCTGGGATTACAGGCATGAGCCACCATGCCCGGCCCCATATCATCTTTTAAATGGTTACTTGGTATTTATCAGGGTAAGACTATGTAAATATTTGGGGTAGGATTCTGTATGTAAATTGTGGGGGTAGGTTTGCGTTTTAGAAAGAGTGCTTTAGGTCTAGTTTGGGGTCAAACTGGAGTAAGAGGGGTTGGTGGTGAAATAGACAGGGAGATAAGGTGTGTAGTGCAACAACATAAGACCACAAGCCCAGGAAGGGCTAGAATGAGATAAGGAGGTGGAATTGACATGACTGATTTAATGTGGGCCGAGATATTTTGGATGCTGAAGTTGCCGTAGAGATAATCCAGTATTTCTGGAACTGATTAAATGTTGAAAATTTGTAAATTTGGCTTTGCAGATTGTAGAAGGATCCCTCAGCTAGTTCTAGTAAACGACGTGTATAATATTAAAAAGCTATCGATTTACGAAAACAAATGTGTAGCTGTTTTATACCATGTAAATGTCTTAGAGATCATTTGCAGAATATAGAAACTCACTGAAGAAAGAGCATTAGTTTTGGGATAAAGTAAAAGCTCAAGAAGCTCAAATAAATTTAGGAAATACATTGATTTCATGGGAGTCAGGGAGGTTTTATTCTCTAATGCTCTCTTTGGCTTTGTAGTCTCTCACTTACCTTCTGTCTACACATACATACCATTGTCTTTTCTGTGGATCCACTTTTTTTTTTTTTTTTTTTTTTTTTTTTTTTTTTTGCTTACATATTGCTTTTTTTGGGCATAGCACCTGCTGTAGACCCAGCTTGCACATGCCCTTATGTTCCTGTGCAGAATACTGTTTTACGTAAAATCTTTTTAGTGTCAAATCCCAACTCCTAGCTCTGTAGCTTCTGGTAGGGGTTGTTGGGGATGAATGTGGTCATCTAGGCCCATCCCCTAAACTGAGGCTGTAAGATGCACATTTGAAAAAGGAGTTGTGCTTGGTCAAGTGTCTGAAGCTTATCTACTACAGTAAATCATCAGATTTGAGGGAAAGGAAAGGCTTGTGTTGTTTTTGCAGTTTGACTTCTAGAAGACTTTACATTTAAACCTTAATATACTTTCCCATTTAAAATGGTTCTTTCAATTTGTTTTTTGTCTTTCTGCATCTGCCAATAAATGGCATGAAAAATAATTGCTGCCTTCCTGAACTCTTCAGCTACTCATGGATATCTCTTTAAAAATGCATACAGTATGTAGTATTTAGTAACTGAATTTTATTATCCCCTAATAGTTTTACTTAGGTTCAGTTTTATAATCTCAACTAGATTATAACATCCATGAGGCCAGGACTATATTCTGTGCTGCGTAACTCTCATGCCATCTAGCCAATGAAAACCTTACTAGCTACTCCAGTATGCATTTTGAAATGATTTCTGGGCATAAAATTATTTTACCACTTTTCATGTTGGTTCAGAAAAGTAAAAACAAAGTAGCTTGTTTATAATGTCAAATTAATATATATCACCTTAGACTTTACTAATTTAAAATTGGTAGTATTTCAGAAAGGGTTAATTCAAAGTTAATGTTTAACTTAGCATGCCCTTTATTCACATTATACATTAACAATGCAAGGGCTGAATGTATAAATTACATAAAAAATAAATTTGAGTAATTTAAAAATAGTTTGATGTATAGGTAGTACTATTTATTAAAACTGGTAGTCCTGAAGCATCTTTCTAGATAATATTGTATGAGTTTAGGTTGAGTTTTACATATTTTTTCTATAACTTTTATATGAAGATTTTGAAACATGCAGAAAAAATTGAGGAAAAATTTAAGGAACATGTATATAACTATCACTTAGGTACAATGATTGCTGATATTCTATTTAGTGATTTTATGTCCCCATCCTCTGTGTGTGTGTGCACATTTGCTGTACAATTTGAAAGAGTTTTGTTTATCATAAATCCTTCACCACGTATCCCAGCAATAAATATTCACCGACATAATCACAATATTATTATCACCTAAGAAAATAAGTAATAATTACCTAAAACAACTTAAAAGTCAATTCATATTTAGATTCTCTCAATCTGTTATTTATTATTTATTTATTTATTTATTTTGAGACAAGTTCCCATTCTGCGGCCCAGGCCAGAGTGTAGTGGCACAGTTTTGGCTCATTGCAGTCTCCACCTCCTGGGTTCAAGCGCTTCTCCTGCCTCAGCCTCCTGAGTAGCTGGGATTGCAGGCAAGCGCCAATCTTTGGAATCTGCTCCACTGCCCCTTTTTTCCTCCCACTCCTCAAGCAGTCACTGATCTCTCTGTCACTCTGGATTAGTTTGCCTATTTTGCAGTTTATATTACAGAGATGGAATCAGAGGATATACCTTTTTGTGTTTTTCTTTCTTTTTTTTTTTTGAGACAGAGCCTTGCTCCGCCATTGCCCAGGCTGGAGTGCAGTGGCACGATCTCGGGTCACTGTGACCTCTGCCTCCCAGGTTCAAGTGACTCTCCTGCCTCAGCCTCCCGAGTAGCTGGGATTATAGGTGAGCACCACCACACCAGGCTAATTTTTGTATTTTTAGTAGGGACGGGGTTTCATCTTCTTGGTCAGGCTGGTCTCTAACTCCCGGCCTCACGTGATCCATCTGCCTCAGCCTCCCAAAGTGCTGGGATTACAGATGTGTGCCACTGTGACCAGCCTTTTTTGTGTTTTCCAATGAATTTATACAGTTCATCTAAGATGTCAAGTTTAAGATTTTATCGTTTATCGATTTTAAGAAATTGTGTGCCTTGCAGTTTTTTTTCTTTTGTGTAGGGTTTGTTAAACTTTGTGGGTTTGTAGTTTTCATCAAGTTTGGAAAATTTTTGGCCATTATTTCAAGTATTTTTTTTCTGTCAGCACTCCCGCTCCCCCCCCCACCTTTTTGGGGACTTCAGTTAGATGAATATTGGGCCACTTGAAGTTATTACGTATCTCATTGAGGCTCTGTGCCTTTTTTTTTCATTGTATTTTCTCTCTGCATTTCATTTTAGATGGTTTCTATTGATACGTCTTCAAGGTCACAAATCTTCATTTCTACAACATTAATCTGTTATTAGTTTCATCCAGTATGTTTTCCATCTTAGATCTTACAGTTTTCTTGTCTAAAAGTTTAGTGTAGGCGTTTTAAAGAAATGTATTACATATCTCTACATAACATGCTCATATTTTCCTTTAGCTTCTTAAACATGTGGAATATAGTTATAATAACTAACGTTCTTGTCTACTAATGCTGTTATTTGTTTATTTAGGAGTTAGTTTCCACTGATTGAAATTTCTTCTAATTATGGATCACATATATTGCTTCTTGCATGCTTGGTGATTTTTACTTGTAAATTGTACCTTGTTAAGTGCTAAATAGTTTTGTGTCCTGATACTGGTTCATTAATTTGTTGTTGTTGTTGTTTGTTTGTTTTTTTGTGAGATGCAGTTGCTGCTTGGAAGCATTTGACTTTTTGGGTGTTGCTTTTAATGTTTGTTCGGTGGGACCAGAGCAGCTTTTGGCCTAGGACTAATCTTTCTCTAATGTTGAGGCAATACCCTTCTGAGTACTCTACCCATGAGTGATAAGGTTTTCCACTCTGATGGGGGGGGATAGGCACTATATTGTGCCCTGTGTGAGCCCTGTATATCGTTCCCTCCAGTCTTTTCAGTTGGTCCTTTCCCAGCTCCAGGGGATTTTCTTACGCATATGCCCAGACAGGACTCAGCGGAATATGAGAAGGTAATTCTCTGCAGAGCTCTGGAGTTCTTTCTCAGTGCAGCTCGTCTTCTCTTGTCTTTTGTGCTGTGAGCTCTAGCAGCCTTGGTTTACTTGACCTCCCAGCTTTATCGTTTCGATTTAGGGAAACTGGGCTCCACCTAGGTTTACCCTATCTGCATTGTGACCTGGAAGCACTCTCCAGGCAATGAGCTAGGGCAATTGGTTGTCATAGTCTTTGTTTCCCATCTCTCAGGAATCCCTGTTCTTTACCACCTAATGTCCAGGGCATTTTGTAAGTCAGATTTTACTTTTCGGTTTCATGCTTCCCCCCAGTTACTGCAAACTGATAAAGTTTTACTGTTGTTTTTATCTAATCCATTTCTTATTGCTCGAATAATTTGCCATTAAAATAAAAATGGCCCTTTCCTAACTAAAAATTAAAAATGAAATGAAAAAAATTCAAGCCTCTAAAGTACACATTGCATAGTAAATGTAATGTTATGTATACTCTGGTTTATCTTGCTAGAAGGCGTTGCTGTAGGGGTGATGAGTTGAAACCCAAGGTAATTTAGCCAGAGATGTGTTAGAACAACTGACACACCTATTTGATAAGTGTTATATTCCCAGTTTGGTAAGTAAATATTTTCTGCAGATATTAACAGTTCATTTTTTGTGTTTCAGGTAATCAAGTAAAAAGTATGAGCTTCATCAGTGGATTGCAGTCTGCTGTTAGAAACCATGTTTTCTTCCGGTTTAATTCACGGGCTAACTGGAGAAAATGTAACACGTCAGCATCAACCTCACAGGGCTGTCACCAAGTACAAGTTAACCATATAGTAAATAAGTCTCAGGGACTGGGAGTAAATCAGTGTGATAGGTGGACTTTTCTACCTGGAAACTTTCATTTTTATAGGACTTTTAACAACAAAAAAACAGGATACCTCTCAAGTACCAAAAGTAAGGAAATTTGGATGAATGCCAGCAAATATACTGTATGGAAGGACTCTTTTTCAAGACAGCTATTAATAAAAAAAGTTACAGCGGTTCCTAGTCTGTTAGTATTGCATCCTCGAAGCCCTTCTCCTATAAGAGCTGTTAGGAATTTCCACACCTCTCCACGGTTTCAAGCTGCTCCGGTTCCTCTCTTGTTGATGATTCTTAAACCAGTGCAGAAGTTACTTGCAATCATTGTAGGCAGGTAAAATGCTTTTTTTAGAAAAATAAACTTTTGTATTAACTTTTTGCATTAATATTTTGTGTTATATTAACTTTTAGAAACTAAACTTTTTTATTTATAAAACTGGACTTTTAAAGAAACCTCATTAGATCCCCTCTCTCTCCCCCTTTAGCTCAAAACAAAGTTTCTAAACAATAGATCCTACTCAGTTTTGTTATGTATGATTTAATAACCTTGAAACAGGATTAGGACCTATTGTTGCATATTAATTTATGGTATAGAAATTTGATCTCTTTAAAAAGTTATTCTTACATATCGTATAGACATTTAGAAAATCTTATATTTATGATTGCAGAATCTTAAGATATATGGATCAGAAATGTTGGTTATAGCTCATATATAAGAAGAGTACTTACATTTTTTTTTTAATTTGTGCAATTTGAGGCAGTAAATCATAAAACTGAGGAACTTTGCTTATATAAGGATGGGCTCATTCCTAGTTAACTCTTAAATCATTAATGCTTCTCTTTTTTTTTCTGTTCCTAACACACCTTTGTTTTTTCTTGGTGGTCCTTTATAATAGTATTTTCACAGCTTGGTAGTACTTTAATCTTTTTTCTCATTTGTTTCATGGAGATTGAAGAAAGCTAATCACTGTTTCCTTAGAAAGCTTTCTTGTGTTTGATGACTGTGAAGCTCCTTCTAGCCTTCTTAATTTCCACATGAACCAAACCAGCTTGCTTTTGATCAAAAACCAATAACTTCTATTTGTAATTTATTGTGTTCTTCATGATTTGGTGTTGGCATCCGGAAGAGATACAGCTGTTTTGGCTCTTGGTTGAAGTAATACGCTCATCCCAGATTCTTGGGATGATTTCTGATATGTTCTCATTCTTTTAAATGATTTATTTTTTAACTTTTTGTTTTTGTTACTATTGTTAATCACCTAAAATTTTTCATTTAGAATGAAAAATGTCTTTCATACATTTTAAATAAATGATAATGTCACGTAAGGTTTTAAATAGGAAATAAGTACACTTGATAGTTTGTTGTATGTCCCTTTACATTGAAACACTTTGTGTAAAGAGGCATTGGGGTGTGTCACTTCACAAAATAGAGATAACTTTAAGAAGTTATTTTGTAAATTTCTGTCAAGAGAATGATGTATGAATTCTAAATTTTTGTTGTTATTTTATAGATCAACACACAAGAAAAAATTTAGCCTCAGTATTGAAAACATTGCTTGTTGTCAAAATGTATCTGAACACTGCTAAGCAGTAGAGAGTATTACTGCTTGATAGAAATTGGACCTTCTCAGATGTAATCTATAAAATCTCCTACTTTCTTATATAACGAGTACTTATGATCTTATTATTATCTTTCCTTTTTCATGTTCTAAAGAGGATAGTGGAGTTTCTGCTACTGAGCACTATTTATTTCCAAAATCAGTGCTGAGGTAGTTTCCCTTGTACCTTGAAGCACTGGCAGATTGTGTTGGAGGTCTGAGGAGAAGTGGGAAAAAATAGAATAGTGGTTTCAGGTATAGATTTATTGTACTGTAACCTCTTACATATTTATTTAGACAGTTATCCCTATTAAGTGGTTAAGTGGTCAGACTCTGGAATGTCATTGCCTTCATTGCTCGGTTTTCCTTCTATTACCTCTGTGGTCATGGACAAGTTACTTAACAGTTTTCTCTTCTGACACAGGGTTATTATGAAGATTAAATAAAATAGCATATATATATACATGCAAATACATCTAATACATGCAAAATACTCTACATATATACATATATAGAGAGTATATATATATGTATATATACACACATGTGTGTATAGATATATGTATGTACACAGACGTGTGTGTATATATATATATATACACACACGTACACACACATATATATATATCTATATATAATATAGATGTAAGGAACCAGCTCACATATATATGTGTATATATAGACACATACATACACATATATATGTATAGATACATACATATGTATTTTGCATGTATTAAATAGTAATGTTAACCAGTGGTAGTTATAGTAAACTAGCATCTCATTTAGTGTTTATCCTTAAAATAGCTGAGGAAGAAAATTTCGATGAGCCTTAGAATATTTAATTGTAAATTTACATAGTTAATTATTTTTCATCATTTAGCTAAGAACCTTGTTACTTGGAAAAGCCATGTGTTCAGCAAAATATATCACACAAATTCAAGTGTTTGAGGACATAAAATTCTAGTGTATGCATTTGAGCTTTAGTGATATGTGCTGGAATGATGATCAGAACTTTGAATTTTTCTTTTTGCTTTAGGGGCATAAGGAAATGGTGGCAGGCACTTCCCCCTAACAAGAAGGAACTATTTAAAGAAAGTATAAGGAAGAATAAATGGAAGCTAGTCCTTGGTTTGAGTAGTTTTGGATTGCTCTTTGTGGTGTTTTATTTTACTCATCTGGAAGTAAGTCCAATCACAGGAAGAAGCAAGCTGCTAATATTGGGGAAAGAGCAGTTCAGACTTTTATCAGAACTGGAATATGAAGCAGTAAGTAGTAAGAATTGTTTTTAATTAGACTGCTTAATATAACACTTAAAGTAGGAAAGTTTCTTAAATATGAAAGATACATTGCTTTTTAATTTTAGTATTTGATATGAAGTTAGCATTTTTTTTCCAAAAGGCCTCAGACCTTTCACACCTGGTATTACTGCTGCCTACATTGCTTTTCCTAGCATTCACCCAGCTAACTCCTGCTTAACACATCTCACCTTAAATGTCACTTTCTCAGGAAGGCCTTCCTTGATTATCCAGACTGGGTTACGCAGGGGAACTGGATGAGGCCCTAGGAGGTATCCTTCATACCGTCTGAATTATGAACCAGCTCATTTGTAATTGTGCCCATTGCTTGACCATACTAGGGTTAGGTCTCCTAGGCTTTTTTTCTCTGCGTGCTATACTTTTCCTTCAAAGTACTCATGAGAGTGACAATTATTTGCATAATTATTTATTTGATAGTCTGTTTCCCATATTAGATTAAGCTTCATGGGGGCAGGGATCTTACCTGTTTTGTTTATGGTTTTATTTTAATACACAGTGTGTAAGTATAGTGCTTAGTATATATGTATTGAATAAATAGATTTATAGTCAGAATTTTTTTACTTTGAAAATCAAGTAATATAAGACCGTTTTTTCTAAGCATCAGTTTTAGCAATTTATTATATTTTTTGAATCCAAACTGAAGTTGGAATTTAGAAGACTTACCTCTTTGGAAAGTATAATAATTTAGATAGTTAAACATTTTGTACCCTAGTGAGTTTCTTAGGGACAGAGGTCATCATTTTCTCTCCAGTTTATAGCACATATACATGTTATATGACCTGTCACTCAATATTTGTTGAATTCGTGTCCAGTAGCCTCACTCGACAGCTTTGGCATGGTTAAGTCTTTTTTTAAACCAGGCTGGACTGCAGTGGCAGGATCTTGGCTCACTGCAACCTCTGCCTTCAGGTTCAAGTTATTCTCCTGCCTCAGCCTCCTGAGTAGCTGGGACTACAGACACACACCACCATACCTGGCTAATTATTTTGTATTTTAGTAGAGATGGGGTTTCACCATGTTGGCTAGGCTGGTCTCGAACTCCTGACCTCAGGTAGTCCACTTGTCTTGGCCTCCCAAAATGCTGAGATTACAGGCGTGAGCCACCACACCCAGCACGTTTAAGTCTTTTTATTCCAAATCAACTTCTGAGTTTGTCAATGGAAAGCTACTATGAAAAAAGAAATAATGTTTTCTTAGTATAAAAATTTCTCTTAATCAAGGTAAGACCAATCTCATAGTAGACAATATACGGAGACTTGAGATGTTTCTTAGGATTTAGTCAGAGGCAAGTTTGAGGAAATTGTTCTGGAAAGATTGAGACAGGCCTAGTATTAGTGCATCTTTTACCACTCACATTCCTAATAAGACATTTAAAAAAATTCCGTATAGACATAGATACATTTGTCTTTTTTCTTATTTTAGCTACAATTATACTTGTGTGATAGGAAAATTTAAATACATGTTCTTATAGGGATATTATAAAGTGCTCTGATTACATATATTCTTGTTTTATTTACTTCAGGAGAGTTGATAATGGGGGTTTTTGTTTTAGGCAGTTCACATTGGTGAATTATGCTTTTTAAAAGTCTTTAAGATAAAGACTACTGGTAAGTTCATGTTCTATAATATAAAATAATATCTTTGTAATGCATCTCAAGGAGAAAAGTTACTAGCTTGTTGATTCTTTTTTTTTTTTTTGAAACAGAGTCTCACCTTGTCACCTAGGCTGGAGTGCAGTGGTGCTATCTCGGCTCGCTGCAGCCTCCGCCTCTCAATTGAAGCACCTATGCCTCAGTCTTCCAAGTAGCTGGGACTACAGGCATGCGCCACCATGCCTGGCTAATTTTTGTATTTTTAGCAGAGACAGGGTTTTATCATGTTGGCCGGGATGGTCTCAATCTGAACTCGTGATCCACCCGCCTCGGCCTCCCAAAGTGCTGGGATTACAGATATAAGCCACCGTGCCCATCCACTTGTTGATTCTTAAGTGAAAGAAAGTATACATTTTATGAAAGTTAAAGTAATATTTCAGAACATCTGTACTTATCTCAGTATGCTTGAAAGAGCTCTCATTAATATAACATCAGAAAAAGTATCTTCTATGGCGGCTAGTTTTAATCAGCATCATGTAGAGACAGTGATATGCTCATTAGTTCTGAGATTTCAGTAATTTCCTTTCAATTTGTGTGAATAAAACACCTTAAAATTAATGAAATATCTATTTTGGTAAAAGTTTAACTTTCTTTTTAAGTATAAAGTGTTTTTTTGTTCAATGCATTGTAAATGTAATTTTCTTGTGTGTTTTACTTAGATGAAATCTTAAGTTCTCTATGCAGTTTTTTTTTGTTTTTTTTTTTTTTTTTTTTTTTTGTTTTTTTTTTTTTTTTTTTTTTTTTTTTTGATATGGGGTCTTACCCTATCCCCCAGGTTAATGTTGGAGTGCAGTGGCGAGATCTCAGCTTACTGCAACTTCTGCCTCCCAGGATCTAGCAATCCTCCCACTTCAGCCTCCCACACAGCTGAACACAGGTGCATGCCACTATGCCTGGCTAATGTTTTGTGTTTTTGGTAGAGATGGAGTTTCACCATGTTGCCCAGGCTGGTCTTAAACTCCTGAGCTCAGGTGACCCTCCCGCCTTGGCCTCCCTTAGTGCTGGGATTACAGGTGTGAGCCATCTTGCCTGGCCTAGGCAGTGTTTTCTAAAATGTTTAGGAAAGTAGAAATAATACTTAAGTATTCATTTGAAGGTTAATCAAAAGAGCGAAATTTTGATGTCAATGTATTCAATCATAAAAAATATTAGTATTAGAATGTATTCCTTTGTGAGAACCCACATTGCCTTTGCATGAATAATTCAGATTTGAGAAATTTGAGTGCTTAATATATGCAGACTTTTATATAATTGAAAGTTACAGTGTTCAACAATAAGTAGCCATATAAGTTTCCGTGAAGCAGAGTAAACATTTTGTAGTGCTCTTTTGAAATAAGAAGTGATTTTTAATCTTTCAGTGGATGGAAGAATTTAAAAATCATATGCTGACTGAGAAAGATGCCCGATACCTGGCTGTTAAAGAAGTGCTTTGTCATCTAATTGAATCCAATAAAGATGTTCCAGGGATCTCTCAGATCAATTGGACTGTTCATGTGGTTGATTCCCCAGTTATTAATGCCTTTGTGCTTCCAGTAAGTAAATGTTCTCAAACTCATTGTAATTGTTAAATTTATTGTCCTTATTTTGTATTACCTTCTAATTGCTTATATTATTTTCTTTGTGGTGCAGAATGGACAAATGTTTGTTTTCACTGGATTTTTAAATAGTGTAACCGATATTCATCAACTTTCTTTCCTTCTGGGCCATGAAATAGCACATGCAGTACTTGGACATGCTGTAAGTACCTAAAATGAATGTTCAGGTTTGGAAAAACTGCTTTGAAGTTAACAAGTAAAGTCTTTTAAAGAATTGATTTTTTTTCATTTTTTTTTTTTAATGGTGGAATTTTAGTTTTGAGGAATTGCTTTAATCTGCTACTTCAAAAAATGTGTTTGACTAATTTTGAGAATTTTTATGGTCTTTAGTATTTGATACTGAATAATTAAATTTCTCTTAAATACTATTTTTATCACTGCTCTCTTTTGCTAAAAAGTAATTATTCTCAACCCCTAATTATTTCAAATTAAATTTTAAAATTTCTATAATTATTAATATACTTGTAATCTAGTCAGAAAATTAATTGTGGGGAAGTGATATTACTATTTAAATGGGTAAATCATCTTTTTTTATTCATTCTCAGAGGATAGCTTGGAGCATCGTTGAAAATGTCTAGAATGATGTGTCATGTATAATTAATGCAGAGTAATAATGATACCTTGCTGTTTTGCAGTTTACTCAGCTTTTTAGCATATGTAGCTTCTCATTCATAATTTTAATACCTAATGAGGTATGTATTTATTATTACTGTTTTATATAAGAGAAAACCAATGTTTAGAAAGATTCAGTAACATGACTAACCTGACAAAGTAACTGAATTGGGACTTTAACCTGGGTCTTCTGTATGTTAGTCCAGGGTTTCTTCCTTTCACCACAGCTCCCTGGTTTTTAGCAGCACTTTTCTTATAGATCATAGAATTCGAATTGGTGTATGCTCCTGTGAATAGATATCTGTTCATCTTGATATGAGTTAAAGAAAATAACACATCTGTTTCACACATTTTTAAATTGTTACTCATTTAAAAATGTGAATGGCTCTTTTGTCTACATTAGAGAGAAGTATTATTTTAATTGTAAACACAAAGGTAAAAAGTGAAATGACTGAAATGCTAAATCAGAAATACAAGTAACGTTAACAACTTCAAATGGAAATGATAATGATTCTAATCCTTCTAAAAGTCATCTCAAATTCTACCTATTCCTTAGAGTAGTAATAAGATGAGGTGTTTTTCTGAAGCATCAAGAGTAATTACCTCCTTTTTTTCTTGCAAAACATTTTTTCTTGACTATGTGTAGTAGCTTACACCTGTAATCCCAGCACTTTTGGAGGCTGAGGCAGGAGGATTGCTTGAGCCCAGGAGTTTGAGACTGGCCTGGGCAACATAGACTCTGTCTGTATAAAAAAAATTTAAAAATTAGTTGAGCGTGGTGGCTCATGCCTGTAGTTCCAGCTGCTCTGGAGCCTGAGGCAGGAGGATTGCTTGAGCCTGGGAGAGCAAGGCTACAGTGAGCCATGATTGCACCACTGCACTCCAGTCTGGGTGACAGAGTGAGACACTGTCTCAAAGAAAAAAAAAAAATCTTTTTTTCTTAAACAAATACACACTAAGCAGTAGAAATAGTGTTATTATATGCATTCTAATATCTTTCAAGTAATGGCTTCATAACTGCAAAATCAATCAGTTTTGTCCATTTTAGCATTGGAAAGGTGTTACCATTCAGTCCATTTGATTTTCAGGCATCTAGTTCAGTGCCTCCTATTCAGTGTATCGTCAGCTCTATCAGTGCGGAAACAATAGATGAGATGTAAAAAGCAAACAGCAGCCTTAAAATGGAAAATAGTTAATATGTTTTTGCAGAGATCTGAAATATTGTCAGCACTAGATTTTGTCTTTTGGGAGTCTCAATTTTTATTTTATCTAGGCTTTTAGGTTTTCTTCATTCTACAAATACAGGTTTTTTTGTGTGTATTTCTAGTTTTCTAAGACTGTATAATAGCAATTATATTCTTTATTAACAAGAGCTTTCTCTTCTATAACGACTTCCTTATTTTGAGTTTCACTTTCTCATGTTAAAATAATTTCATAATTGTTTTTCAAAACACACAGTTGTGTTTTGAGGCAAAGTAATGTGACACATATAATGAGGTAAAGTATGTTTTGTGAGGGCACAATATTTGTTAAGGGACAATATTCTAAGTCATTGTTTTTAGTTTTCAGGCATTTTTCATACATTCAAATAAGGATTGCTATTTTATCAGTTTCAGCTGATAATCGTTAACATTTACAACATTAACATTTACTCATCAACTTTAATGGCAAATCATGAACAATCCAGTTCATTAAACTTATATTTAGATATTACTACTCAAAACAACTATTTTACGAAAAATCTTTTTTGGTAACTGATATAAGTACATACAAAAATTCATAGAACCCGATTCTCTCAAGAGAAGTACTAGACTTAAAAATTACAAACTTGTATAAATGAATAATGTTTCATATATTAGGTCTTGAAGATCAGAATACCTTTATTTAAAATAAACTTCCAGTCTTTTTCTGAGTTTTTTCTTGTTGTGTTTCTTATGTTAGGTAGTGTTTAATCTTTATCCAAAAACATTAGTAAAATAAAACATGTATTTGATTTTTTTAAATGATGCAACTAAATTAAAAACTAAAACTTACTGGGTTTGATTTCTGGTTCTTTAGTAATAGCTGTGTGAATTTGGGCAACTCTTTTAACCGCTGTCTCAGTTTCATTATTATAAATATAGGGATAATTGTACCTATTTCACAAGGTTATTATGCTTGTTAATATAAGAAACTTCAGGGTAATATCTCACTAATAGTAAGTGGCTCAGTAGATACTAGTTAAATGAATGAATAGGTATGTAAGTAAACAAAGGAAGTGAAAAACAGACCAGGAAAGAATAAGCAAAAGAAGAAAAAGAGAACTCTCAATCTTAGGTGGAGGTCAGGTAATTGTAACACTTAATGAACTAGAAAATGTAAGCATATACTATCTTGATGTATGAAATGTAAATTTTATTATTTCCATTATTCTCAGGCAGAAAAGGCTGGCATGGTTCATTTATTGGATTTCCTAGGTATGATTTTCCTCACAATGATTTGGGCCATTTGTCCTCGGGATAGTTTGGCCCTTTTGGGCCAGTGGATACAGTCTAAATTGCAAGAGGTAAGCCTGAGACAACTTGAGTTTATCATAGTCTGTGGTGAGGATATTTTAATACTACCGTAAAGCAGCAAATCACCTTTTACTTTGAAATACGGGTACTAATTTTTGGTGTCTTATGTTTTCTCATTTTTGGGGGATATTCTTATGTATGAATATTTAAATTAAGGAATGCTGCATCTCTCAAATGATGGGCATGGATGAGTTAGAAGGGCTTGGAAACTTGTGGCTAATATAATTTTAAAAAATATATTTATTGGTTTTGCAGAGAGAAAACCCAGTCACTGACCCTTCCTTTCGTAGTAACTGAATGACTCCCCCTACCCCAAAATTCAGCCATCCCTTGGTATGCAGTACTTCTCATGGATACTAAAATCTGAGTATGCTCAAATCCTTGATAAAAAATGGCATGGCATGTGCATGTAACTATGCACATCCTCTCATATACTTTATCCCTAGATTACTTGTAATTCAATGTAAATGTTATGTAAATAGTTATTTTACTATATATATTTTTGTTTGTTTTTATTGTTTTTGTAAATATTTTCTATCCAAATTGGTTGAATCCACCAGATGCATAATCCACAGATACAGAGAACCAACTATATTTGCATTTTGATGGGGCACTATTAAAACCTTTGAACTTTAATGGGCACAGAATTGGCTAAAGCTGCTTTACCACCCTTCCTTCCTTACTCTGTTAAACTATCATTGCTTTGTAAATATTGAAAGGAAAGTCTTACTACGTGTTTGTTAACTTTTGTTTTTAGTGCTTATGTATAATAATCATCTCAAAAATTTATTAAGTGCCTCATTTTGTTCAAAACACTGTACTACTGAAAGTAGATTTGCCATCTTTATAACTACTTTGTTAACCATGATTATTTTATTTTATGTCTTTCTTTGAATATTTCCTCTTGTCCCCGGAGGTTTGATTGTTTATGAACAGTCTGCTATTTGTTTATTTAATGATTTGTGGAGCACCCATCAGAGTGCCATCTGGGTGCTGTTTAAATCTAATGTGCAAAATTCAGGGAGACAAACTGTTTTTGAGGTTGGATAACTTAGTCTGTTACTCACTATTGCCATATCATTTGGTTCATTTATATTGAAGTAAGGGTTCTTAAAGAGAAAACAAAAGAATGGCTATTGCATAGGTTATAGGACCTCATATTTTGAATTCTGTTTCTGTCACTGCCTGCCGGGAAATTAAAAGAATTAATGTAGTTATGTTCCCCATCTATCTATAGATTGCTTTTTCTGTAATGGAATCAGCAGAGTTGATCATAAGAAAGATAACATGTAGCTATTTCTTTCTTGAAATACTTGATAAATTTACCACTTCATTGTAATTCTTCAGTGAAAATAAAGTAGGAATGATTCTATTTGAATTTTTTTCCCTAAATCAAGTCCTCTCAATAATTTTGGTGACAAGTAGAGGTTTTTCTCTAGAAAGTTGCTCACTGTGATTGGAGAGCTAAGAGGAATGTTGATAGTGAAGTCATTTAGGAGTGGGAATTGCTGACACTCATTTGTCGTGAGGACTGAGTGATACATTTAAAGCAGGATTTCTCAATCTCAGCACCACTGACACTTTGGACTGGATAATTCTTTGTTGCAGGGGAGTTGTCCTGTGCACTGTAGGATGTTTAGTAGCATTTCTGACTCCCATCCCCTGGATGCCAATAGCTCTCCTTCCTCTCAGTTATGACAGTCATAAATATTTCCAAACACTTATAAATGTCCCTGGAGGACAAAATCACACTAAGTTTAGAATCATTTATATAAAGCACTTAGCATAGTACCTGGCACAAAGTAAGGACTCAATAAATATGAACTGTTATGTTTGCTTGGCACTGTTACTAGTTCCGTGTTACATAAGTTACTACTGGACTTAGTGGGGTTAAACAGTTAGCTCAGGGTTAACAATAAGTTAGCAGTATTTGGACTTGAACTTAAGTTTTTCTTCTTTTAAAGTCAAAGTTTTAAATCCATATGCTATCAATAGACTTGATGGGGGCACCTGCAGCCTGTCATGAAGAGTGAAAGCAGTATATGAGATACTTTATCGACCTAAAACAGACATGATTGAAAAGTAAGAAAGTCTTTCTAATGGTCACATACTGTATATCAGATTTATTATATTATTTCAGGCCATCACAGACATGTGGCTATCTTTGAAAGATTGCTTCCCCAATTAATAGCTCTTTTCTCAAAAGTCATCCCTATTGATTCATCTCCTACAAAGTTTTAGTACTTACTGAAAATTAGAATTTAACTGGAAAGCATTCATATAAATACAAGTAATTAGGAAAATTAAAGTTACTATATCTATGTGTGTTTTTTATTGAAGTCAGAAGAAAATTTCATTTTTCCAGCTAATCAATACTTAGAAAAGAAAAAGAAAATTAAGTTAATTTATCAAAGAAAGAGCATTCTGCTATATGGTTAATTTTTGTACTGAAATAAATTGTCTAGTAGTGTCATTGGTTATTACATACCTATATTTTCTTGATTTCATTTTTAAACTGCAAGGTCAAAATATTCCTTGACCATATTAAAAGCCTTCATCAATAAACTTTCTTAGTGAATCCTGTACTCAGTAGGTAGAGACTATAATTGGAAAAATAGAAGTAAATTACTTATACTACAGACTGTCTAGAAATTTATAGGCATGACTTCTATTCTTATCATGTTTTTAAAGTATTAATTTCTAATCAAGAAAATAAAGACTGTGTTTATATTTTATATCATGGAGTTATTTTAATGTTAATAGACAGAGTATAAGAACTTTATACTCCGTGAAACATTTTAAAAATACCTCTCCTTGTTACTCCCTTTGTAATCAAATAAATTGTCTTAATGGAGATTTTCTGTCCTGTTTCTTCTTAGTATATGTTTAATAGACCATACAGCAGAAAATTGGAGGCTGAAGCTGACAAAATTGGACTGTTGCTTGCTGCAAAGGTAAAGTGTTTAGTAGTTGAGAATACACAGTGCCCTTCATAGGCTAAAAGATAAATGTGTGTTATTTTAATGATGCTTGGCATGAGCAGAGAATAATAGTTGGACTGTATTAACCCTTTATGTAATTTCTGTTAATTTAGAAATTTGAAAGATTATGGACCTTGAAAGAATGTATAACTGAAGATACTGAATTCCCTTCTATATGTGAAGCTGTATTATGCCTTAGACAGAATCCATAAGATTGTAGTAATTTTTAGGTTCTATTAAAAGGAAGTTTTTTTTGATTGGAAATAATTTTTTGCATGTATACATTTTTTGATGATAGACATGAAACATATAAATTGAAAATTTAAAACATTTGGTTATGTAATGTGTTATCCGCTCTGGCCTTTTAACGTTTGTGCCCTCTGGAAAGCTAATGCTATATTTATTTTACTCGAATACTCCAATGTTTCACTTCTTGCTTCTCTGATCTAAGGAGGCTTTTTTTTTTTTTTTTTTTTTTGAGACAGCGTCTCACTCTGTCACCCAAGCTGGAGTGCAGTAGCGCGATCTCGGCTCACTGCAACCTACGCCCTAAGGAGGCTTTTTGAGTAAACAAGATGATAGGTGGTTTCCCCCCACTTGAAGATAGGTTAATCCTGTTGTAGCTATGATCTTGGCTAAGCAAACTTAGTTTCTGTCATTTAAATAAACAGTAGAAGAACCAGACATTTAGGTTATTTTTGTTGTGGCAGATGGCTTTTTTTTTGCTAGCCAAAGAGAGCACCTCTGGGCCTTTACTTTTATTTAAGTTGATTTTGCTCCCATCTACTGAACAGGACACCTGGCAGCTATTTTTAATCACCTGTGATAACTTGAGTATAGCGTTTAAGATACACTACATTTTAAAAAAGCAAAACTGCATTTTAAAAAATGAGTGAAAGCAATGCCACTTCCCATATTAAATTCAAATTTTATTTGATCCTTTGTTATGTTTCTGGTAGTTATTAAAACTATTAATCATTTTATTTGAATCTTTCATAAGTTTTATGGATTTAATTTCATAAATCAAGGTATTACTCCTTCACAAAAGCAAAAGCAGTTCTTTAAATGTTAAATAAGTATGGTTAAGGTAATTATCAGACTGCATACACTGAGAAATTCCCAAATAAGAGGGCCACAGAATGTCTGTATCAAGAATTTCCTAATTTTTTTTTTTTTTTTTTTTTTTTATGGAGTTTCCTTTTGTTACCCAGGCTGGAGTGCAATGGCACAATCTTGGATCACTGCAACCTCCGCCTCCTGGGTTCAAGCGATTCTCTTGTCTCAGCCTCCCAAGTAGCTGGGACTATAGGCATTAGCCCAGCCAGTTTTTGTATTTTTAGTGGAGACAGTGTTTCGCCATGTTGGCCAGGATGGTCTCAATCTCCTGACCTTGTGATCCGCCTGCCTCAGCCTCTCAAAGTGCTGGGATTACAGGTGCGAGCCACTGTGCCTGGCCAAATTTCCTAATTTTAATGTACTGTAGTCTGTCAAATTTTCCCTGTATGTTAAGTGTGTTCTGTGTTCTGGTTAGGAAATCTTTGTTTATCTCAGTAAGTTATTCCTGCTTTATTTCTAAGAAACTTTACTATTATTTTTTAAATGTATAATACGAAGAAGAGGGCATCATCTTTTTTTCCCCATATGGATAGCTAATAGATGCAGCACTGTTCATTGGAAAATGTCATCTTTTTTTCATTGGACTTCAGTGTCTCTTTGTCATAAAGGTGGAAGTATATGTGGGGTATTTTTCTAGATGCACTATTCTGTTCCATTGCCTATTGTTTATGTTTCGGCCAATACCATATTATCACTATAACCTGAAGCTTCTGTCCTCTAGTGTTCTGCAGAATTGATTTGACTATGTACCTTTGCATTTCTATATACATTTTAGGAACAGCTTGTTAAATTATACATACATAGAAAAACACATGATTTTTTGATTGGAATTACATTGCATTTCTACATTAATTTGGGGACACTTGACTAGTGCCTATAGTATTGATTCTTCCCATCCATGAATATGATATATCTTTCCATTTGTTTAGATGTTTAATTTTTCTCGATGTTTTGAAATTTTTTTTGTATGTAGGAATTACACATCTTTTGTTAGGTTTATTGCTAAGTGTTTGATATCATGATAAAGAGTGTCCTTTTTAAAGCAAACTGCTTTTAAAAAAATACAATTGCTTTTTATAACTGACCTTGTACCCAACAACCTTTATTTCTTCCTTTCCAATCTGTATACAGTTGACTCTTGAACAGCATGTTTTTGAGCTGTGTAGATCCACTTATACACAGGATTTTTTTCAGTAAATACATTGGAAAGTTTTTTGGAAATTTGCAACAATTTGAAAAAACAGATGAACCACGTAGCCTAGAAATATTGAAAAAGTTAAGAAAAAGGTATGTCATGAATGAATAAAATACATGTATATATTCATGTTTTATAATTTGCTACCGTAAAATGCAAATCTTTTATGAAAATTTATCAAAACTTGTGCATACACGGACCATACATAGTGCCATTTGCAGTTGGGAGAAATGTAAACAAGTGTAAAGATGCAGTATTAAATCATAACTGCATTGTGTTAACTGTAGTACCTATTGCACTGCTCTTATAATTTTGTATTTACTTCCTGTTGCTATTGCAGTGATCTCAAGTGTTGTGAATATCTGCTTAAAACACCATGAGATGCTAATCATCTCCATATGAGCAGCTTTCTTTCCAATAAATTGAGTATCTCAGTAAATGGTCTCTTGCAACTATTGCATATTTTCCATCATGTTTCGTGCAATGCTGTAAATGCCTTGAATAACCCATATGAGTTGCTGCTAGTGATACTGGAAATGCTTCCAAGAAGTAAACTCATGACATTACAAGAAAAAGTTGAGTTGCTTGGTATATACAGTAGGTTGAGCTCTGCAGCTGTGGTTGCCTGCCATTTCAAAATAAATGAATCCAGAGTAAGGACCATTTAATAAAAGAAAAGAAAATTTGTGAAGCCATAGCTGCAGCTATGCCAGAAAGCATGAAAACCTTGGACTTTTTGCAAAAGTCTCTATCTTGTGTAGAAAATGTACCTTTTATGTGGGTGCAGGATTGCTGTAAGAAAGGCTTGTATATAGACTCTAATATGATTCAGGAAAAAGTAAAGTCACTACATTATGACCAAAACAAAGGGAAGATGCAAGATCTAAAGCTGGATAATTTAATGCCAGCGAAGGATGGTTTGATAGTTTTGGAGATTTGACTTGAAAATGTCAAGATAACAGGAGAAGCAGCTTCTGCTGACCAAGAGGAAACAGGTGTGTTTCCAGATGCTTTAAGAAAATCATTGAGAAGAAAGAATATCTGCCTGAACAGGTTTTTAATGCAGACGAAAGTGTCCTATTCTAGAAAAAAGATAATGCCACAAAGGACATTTAATTAGTAAGGAAGAGAAGTGAGCATCAAGATTTAAGGTGGAAAGGGATATGCTAACTCTGTGGAAATGGAATTGGATTTCTAAGTACTTTTCTAATCTATAAAGGGGGTACCCCTGAGCCTCTAAGGAAAAAGATTATACCAGCTGCCAGTCTTTTGGTTGTATAACAAAAAGGCCTGCTACACAATGAGAATACTTTTTCTGGATTGGTGCCATCCATGCTTTGTTCTAAAGTCAAGAAGCATCTTGCCAGTAAGGACTGCCATTTCTTCTTACATTCTCAATGCCTCTGGCCACTTAGAACCCCATGAGTTCAACACTGAAAGCATCTAAGTGGTCTACTTGCCCCCAAACATGGCATTCCTAATTAAGTCTCTGATCAGAGGACCATAAGGACCTTTAAGGGTCATTGCAACAGGATAATTTATGGAAAAGATCGTCAGTGCTGTGAAGGGGAACCCCGATAGAACATCACGAAAGCCTGTAAGGATTACACCATTTAAGATTCCATCATTGTTATAGAAAAAGCCATGAAAGCCATCAAACCTAAAATAATAAATTGTTGATGAAGCAAACTGTCCAGATGTTGTGTGTGACTACACAGATGACTTGATGGGGATGAGTGATTCCAAAATGGTGCCAGGTAAAAAAGACATAGTAGTGCCAGAAAACAAATTGACATTAGACAGTCTAGCAGAAGGATTCTGATTATTCAAGACTACTTTTGACTTATTTTACAATAGAAATTACAAAGTATTTCCATTAGGTTACACTAAGTGTGCCTGCCTCTCCTGTCTCCCATTCTACCTCTGCCACCCCTGAGACCACAGGACCAGCTCTCCCCTTCCTTCTCAGTCTACTCAATGTGAAGACAAGGATGGAGACATGATGGTCCACTTCTACTTAATGAATAGTAAATATATTTTCTCTTCCTTATGGCTCTCTTAATAACATTTTCTTTTCTCTAGCTTTATTGTAAGAATACAGTATATAACACATATACAAAACATGTTAATTTACTGTGTTACTGGCAAGGTCAACAGTAGACTATTAGTAGTTAGGTTTTCGTTATATGTGGATTTTTGACGGCACAGAGGGGTCAGTGCCTATAACCTCTGTGTTGTTCAAGGGTCAACTGTACTTTTTTTTTTTTTTTTTTTTTTT
>NW_016107478.1:3791292-3816865 GCF_001604975.1 Cebus imitator | reverse complement strand
CCTAGTACGTACAATTAAGGCCATATGTTTTCCTCTGAGAGCATCTTTACTTGTCATGTTGCAAGTGGTGATATGTTATTTTTTCTTAAGTTTAAAATGTATTCTTATTTTCACCATGGTTTCTTCCTTGACTCATGGGTTATTTAGAAGTATATGGCTTAGTTTTTGGACATTTGATAATTTTTAAAGTTAACTTTTGTTTTTGATTTCTGGCTTAGTTACACTCTGGTTGGATAGTACACTGAATGTTTGGAATCCTTTGAAAATTGTTGGATCTTGCTTTGTGGCTCAGTATGTGATCAATTTTGTTGAAATGATGTGCACTTGAAAGTGAATCCTGCCATTGTGGGTGCAGTGGCCTATAGATGTCAGGTTTTTCAAGTTTGTTGATTTTGTTGTTTCAGATCTTCTGTGTTCTTGCTGAATTTTTTTTTTTTTTCCTTTTTTTGTAGTTATCAAGAGAGGTTTGTTAGTATTTCACTATGGTCGTAGATTTTTCTTTTTTTCCTTTTAGTGCTACCAATTTTTGCCTTGTACATCTTAAAAGTATCTTTAGTATACACACTTAGGATTGGTAGATTTTCCTAGTGGATTGATCCTTTTCTCAATATAAAATCACTGTCTCTAGTAATACTTATTGTCTAATGTCCACTTTTTTCTTTTAGTGTTGTTATTTCAGCTTTTTTTCAGTTAGTACTCGCATGATAAATCTTTAATATTCTCTTATTTTTAAACTTTCTGTGTTCTTACATGTGTATCTCTTGTAAGCAGAACGTTATTGTTTTTATCTTTGCCTTTTTGGGGGAAAAGTTAGTCTATTTAATTTGTATTTCTTATTTATAATTAATAATGTGGAACATTTTTATGTGTCTATTGGCTCTTCGTTTCTATTCCTTTGTGAATTATCTTCTCAGATATTTTTCCCATTTTCAAATTGGGGAAAGATGTTTGTGTTCTTATTCTTGAGTCGTAAGAGTTTTTCACATATGTGCTAGGTACAAGTTCTTTGTCAGATATGTGTCTTGCAAATATTTTATTTGATTCTGTGACTTGCTATTTTATTTTTAATTTTTTTCAACTTTTAGGTTTCAGGGTACATACGCAGATCTATTACATGGGTAAATTGCTTGTTGCTGAGGTTTGGTATACAAATGATCCTGTCCCCCAGATAGTGAGCATATTACCCAATAGGTGGTTTTTTCAACCCTTGCTCCCCTCTTGCCCTCCTCCCTCTAGTGGTCTCCAGCATCTTTTCTCATCCTTATGTCTATGTGGAGTCAATGTTTAGCTCCCACTTATGAGTGAGAACATGCAGTAGGCTAATCACTTAAACTCTAATTGCCCATGTATCAGCATGTATGTTTTCCACTACCTGTCTTGAAGTTCATGAAGCTTATTTTTAGCTGTATTTGTTCTACATTAAATTCATATTTGAGTTTTAAATTTTAGTTACTTTGTCTTTTCATTCTAGAATATCCCTTTGATTCTCTTTTATAAATTTCAATTCTCTGGGGAAGTTCTCCATTTTTGTCATATGTTTCTTTGTTTATTATTTTTGAATATGTTAATCATATTTTTTATAAAAATTCATGTTAACTCTATTATCTGCATTATCCCTGGGTCTGTTTCTCTTGTCTGTTTTTGCCTTTGGTTTTGTTTCTTGGCTTGGTTGCTTATTTTTTATTGAATGCTGGGTATTTCCTGTAGACAGTTCTGTTGGCTCTGAATTTTATATATATATGTATATATATATATATATAAATATATATATATATATATATATATACATATATATATATATTTTTTTTCCATCAGAAGCATCCTCCCTGTAGTCCAGTGGTCACTTAGAGCATAGCAGATATCTTCACTCATTCAGAGCCTGAGCTGAGTTTGCATAGGCTGGGATGATGAGCTCTACTCTGAGATTATAGGACAGTGATCTAGCTCTTTCTTTGGGGAACCTTCCCATAGAATATATATTTGCTTTTTCTCTGTGGTCATTTAAATGTCTTCAGATGAATTCTGTAAAAATTGGCTGTTGGATATCCCATTTACCCTGATGTGATTACTACACATTTCATGCCTATATCAAAATAGCTCATGTGATCCATAAATTTATTAACTGCTAAGTGCCCACAAAAATGAAAAATAAAAAACAAGCAAAAAACATTGGTTTGTCATTGTTTGAGGATTGGCAATGGAAAAGGGAGTAGGGTTTTCCTGTTCACTGTGGAGACCTTTAGAAATTCTCTGTTAACGAACCTTATACCTCCACCCTTCTTTCTTGGATGTCAAATACTATACCTTTCTGGAGTCTCTGTAGTGTGGGGTGATTAATCAATTGCCAAAGAAGCAAGCAATAACTGTAGAGATAATGCATGAACTCTGGAACTATACTGCCTAAGTTTGAGAATCTGCTCTAGAGAGAGTACTAGCTGTGTGATTATTATCAAGTTATTTATTCTTTTTGCGCTTCAACTTTCCTCATCTGTAGGATAGGAACAGTACTTGGACCTATCTCATACACTTAATATAATTAAAATTCATAGAGCTCCTGTCTTTTAATCACTTATCTTCAGATGACTGCTATCTCCTCTTTATTTCACAAGTACAGTATCTCAAACCCAGTATGTTCAATATTAAATTCTTAATTTCTTCTCACGTGTTTTTCTTCTGGTATTCCTTTTCCCAATAAATACACTACCCTCTATTCAGTTGCTTTGGGAAAAAACCTGGAGTCCTCCTTAGTTCTTCCTTCTTTGTCATTTACATTTAATTTTTTCATCAAGTCTTGGCAATTCTATCTATAAACTATATCTCCGTATGTTACTCATGAAGTCTCTTTCAAAGTAGGCAGCCCACTTTCTAGGGTTCTCTGCTGCTCCTCTGCTATTGGCTATGAGTGATTTTATTTGGCATATTTACATTTTTATAGGAGTACTTTTAATTTTTCATTTGGAAAGCATTTATCATTATATAAATTATCAGAATGATTAATATAGAGTTAGTAATAACTGGTAGGGCTGACATATAAATTAAGCATAGAATAAGGAGCTGTTCGTTTATCAGCTGACAAAAGATGTCCTGTTAAGCATTTGATTTTTGGGGGTATGAATATTTGTCACTGTAAAGAGCTTTTGACACTTTACAGTCGTTATAGAAATTACTTTTTAAAAATTTCACAAGCAACTAAGCTATAAGTTTTAGTTTTTTCATGACAATTTCTTAAGTTTGGAAAAGAAAACTGATTTCCTTTTAGTGGTTCTGAACTGGGGTAGCCTTCTAGGATGACATTGTGTATGATTGTTTTTGATTGTCACAGTGATTGGGGTGGTGTGGGGAATTATGAGTGTTTAATGGGAGAGGAGCGGGGTAATAAATATTCTATAGAGGCTTGGAAAGCACTCACTGGGAGTAATCCCCAAAGCCTGTTAAGTGGCCCTTTTGGGAAACATGGCCTGCTGGTTTCTTCAAGTAGCCTAAGATAACTTTGCCAATAGCACCATCTAGTGAGGGCATTAGGTAATAAGCAAAATCTACTTTTCATCACAGAAATGAGAAAATTTCAAATTCTAAACTTTATTTAAAATAGTAAATTGTAGAACCATAGACAGGAAGGAAAATTGGAGCTAATTTAATGTACCTTCTCATTTTACAGATATGAAAACCAGAGTCCAAAGATGTGAAGTGATTTATCTAATAATCTATAACCTAGTTAGTAGGAAGAGCCTTAGTTCTTGTTTTTCAGGTTGGTATTCTGAGCTTTCGTCACAGCAGACTATCCTTGTGTTTTATTTGGGTTACTGTTTTAGGTTCTTTGCTTAATGATTCTTTTAAGAAAGAAAAGAACCAGTAAGTAATGAGACCATCTTATTTAATAGGTATGTTGTAAAGTAACTTTCATAATACATACATTATTTTGAACTTAATTTTATCACCTGGAGAAATGAGACAGGCTTTTGTGTATTCATGTGATTTTTCATTGCTATGATTTGAGCTGTTCAGTCTTATGATAAAACTTTACCTAAGACAGAGGGAAAAAAGTAACATGAAAACTTAATTTATTATATTGATGGGTTAACTGACATGCTGGCAATCAAAAGATGCAAAAAATTGAGCAGAAAATTAAAATTAAATGAACAACAAATGTCTTTCATTTCTGTGTTGGAGCACATGAAATATTTTTGATAAGTTTTCTCTCAGTGTGAGGGATTGGCAAATACTGAGAATGGTTTAGCTGAGATTATTTTAAGATTATGTTGCATTTAGTTGGAAAAGAGCAGTTTTAAATTATTAACTAGAAAAATATTGTTTAGAGAATAGGTGGGTTACAAAATAAAATGAGATTTAAGAAGTGATGCCATCAGCAATATTGGAAAATGATGAACCTATGGAAGTATGTGAGACTGAAATGAACTAGTTTCTGGTAGATGATGACAATAATGATAGTTGTGTATAATGATAACATTTTTAATGTGCTGAGCACTGTCCTGAGTGTATTACATGTGTTCACTATTTGATCTTCATAACAACTTTGTGAGGTATGGGTAAAACTGAGGGATGGAAAAGTTAAGTAACTTGGCAAAGCTCTCACAGACAGTAAGATTTTCCCCTCCCATGGTGGAGGAACATTCATTTCTGAAAGGGAACTTTCTTATTTTTGCCTGCTGGAAATAATTTTGGTTTTCTGCGGTATCGCTTCTAAAATAATGATCATTTTTATATCTGTTTTGGCACCTTTAAATCTTATAAGAGCCTTAGTGTATTTTTCTAGCTGTAGGAGCCCAACTTCCCCTGCCATAATCCTTTGTAGTATTGCCTCAGATGATTATTTTACCTGTCACGTGTCTTTGTGGAATACAGGAGAGGATGCCACACTGACTGGGATGAGTGTAGGGTGTCAGTGGTTTCCTAAAAAAAGATTCAGATTCATTGTGTCAGGATTTACCTCTTGAGGGGGGTGATGGCTAACAGCTTTGTTGGAGCGTCTAATGAATATAGACAGCACAATTCAGAGATACTTCTCATCTTTGCATTTCTAATGAAAATGTTGGCTACAGGTAACAGTACAGTTAGGCTTTTACTTGGTCTGGATCTATTTATACATATTTCTCCTCTGTTGTTTTGGCATTGGGAAATGTTGAAATTAAAAGAATAATTTTTATACTGCTGTACTCTTTAAGAATATCATATCCCACTGAGTTTCTAATTTAATAGTAGCAAATTCTCAATTAACATGTTCCTTAATGTATATTCATATACATTTATATTCTACTCTGGATTGTACTAGAACCTTCTTTTAAATCATGACATCATCACTTAGGGCCAGACATAGCATCTTGCCATTACCGTAGGCCTCTGATCGCTCACCAGGAGAAAAGAAGGGTAGAAATAGTGTCAACTGTGTTCTGAGTCCTGGACTGGCTGACTTCTTTGTAAGAATTACCACATTTTAGCTTGATAATTCACTGCTTTAATTTAGTTTTACAGATGAATCTGAGACTCCTAGAGACTAAATTATTGACCCAGGGGCACAAACTCGGTCACCAAACTACTTAGGTTCAAATTATGGCTCTGTCACTTACTGGCTGTGTGAGCTTTGTCAAGTTATGTAGTCACCATGGATCTTGGTTTCCTCATCTAATCTGTAAAGAGAGAGTCATAACAGTACTTACCTGATTAGGTTATTGGGAGGATTAAATGAGTTACTATATGTGTTAATATTTGTAATACACTTACAACAGTGCCTGACATGTAGTGTCATATAAATGACTGTTAAATAAAATAATTGATATTTTGAACTCAGATATTTCTGGTTCTAAAACCTGTAGTCTTCCCATTATCTTAGTTTACTGTCTCAAGAAATATTCTAGGGCCAAAGTATTTCACTGACACATATTTTCTTATGTTTCTCTGGCCAATGGTAGCCATTATTTATTCTGTTTTAAGAAGGAAAAGTTATCTAGAGTCTAATTTCTTTCTTTATGTACTTAGAGTTGCTTAATAAGTTACTTAGTTCACTTAAGTAATTTTATTGAAGCAATGAGTTACTCTGAATTTGTTGCTGTATTAGTTCATTTTCACACTGCTGTAAAGAAATACCCAATGCTGGATAATTTATAAAGGAAAGAGGTTTAATTGACTCACAGTTCTGCATGTTTGGGGAGGCCTCAGGAAACTTAGCATCATGGTGGGAGGCGAAGCAGGTACATCTTACATGACGGCAGGAGAAACAGTACGTAAGAGTAGGGAAAACTGCCTTACAAAACCGTCAGATCCCATGAGAACTCACCCACTATCACAAGAATGGCATGGGGGAACTGTCCTTATAATCCACTCACCTCCTACCAGGTCCCTCCCTCAACACATGGGAATTACAATTTGGATTACCATTGTTAACAAGATTTGGGTAGGGACACAGCAAAACCATATCAGTTGCTTAATAAGTTCTTAGTTTTCTTCAGTAATTTTCTTGAAGCAAATGAATTAGACTTTTGATACATTGAATATTTATTTAAAGAATATCTTTATTTTGGGCTGTAATTGTTACTTTTTTTCTCTTTTTTAGTAAGAACATTTAACATGGCATCTACCCTCTTAAATTTTTGATTGTACAATATATACTTAACTATAGGCACATGTTGTATATCAGATCTCTAGATTTTATTCATTTTGCGTAACGTAGACTTTATATCCATTGAATAGCAACTCCTCATTTCCTCCTACTTCCAGTCTCTGACAAACACTATTCTGTTCTCTGTTTCTACAAGCTTGCTGCTTTAGATACATACCCCTTGTAAGTGGAATCATGCAGCATTTGTCCATTTGTGACTGGCTTGTTTTACTTAGCTTAATGTCCTCAAGGTTTATACATATTGTTGCATATGACAGGATTTCCTTCTTTTTTAGGGCCAAAAAATATTTCAATGTATGTTTATACCACATTTTCTTAATCTGGTCATTCGCTGATGAACATTGAGGTTGTTTCCACATCTGGGCTTTGTGAATAATGCTGCAATGAGCGTGGCTGCAAATCCCTTTGAGACCCTGATTTCAACTCTTGGATAAATATCTAGAAGTGGAATTGCTGAATCATAATGGTAATTCTTTTTAAAAAGTTTTTTAGTAATATTCATACTGTTTTTCGTAAAGGCCACACCATTTTATATTCTCACTGACAGAGGACAAGAGTTCCAGTTTCTTCACATCCTTGCCAACACTTACCTCCTTTTTTTTTTTTTTTTTTTTAAATAATAACTGTATTAGTTTGCATTCCCACTAACAGTGTGTGAGGGTTCCCCTTTTTTCCCCCATCCTCAACAATACTTTTTTTTTTTTTTTTGATAATAGACATCTTAACAGGTGTGAGGTGATATTTCACTGTGACTTCGGTTTGCATTTCCCTGATGACTAGCAATATTGAACATTTTTTCTAATACCTGTTACTATTTTCAAATGTCTTTTTTGAAAAAATGTCTATTCAGGTTCTTTGCCCATTAAAAAAAATATATATATGTATATGTATATATATATATATATATATAATTGCACTTTAGGTTCTGGGGTACATGTGAAGAACATACAGGATTATTGCATAGGTACATACATGGCAATGTGGTTTGCTGCCTCCATCCCCATCACCTATATCTCGCATTTTTGCCCATGTTATCCCTCCCCAACTCCCTAACCCTCACTCTCCCTCCCCTAATTCCCCCCAACAGAGCTCAGTGTGTGATGCTGCCCTCCCTGTGTCCATGTGTTCTCATTGCTCAACACCCACCTATGAGTGTTTGATTTTCTGTTCTTGTGTCAGTTTGCTGAGAATGATGGTTTCCAGGTTCATCCATGTCCCTACAAAGGACACAAACTCATCATTTTTTATGGCTGCATAGTATTCCATGGTGTATATGTGCGACATTTTCTCTGTCCAGTCTATCATTGATGGACATTTGGGTTGTTTCCAAGTCTTTGCTGTTGTAAACAGTGCTTCAGTGAACATATGTGTGCATGTGGTTTTATAATAGAACGATTTATAATCCTTTGGATATATACCCACTAATGGGATTGCTGGGTCAAATGGAATTTCTGTTTCTAGGTCCTTGAGGAATCACCACACTGCCTTCCAAAATGGTTGAACTAATTTACACCCCACCAACAGTGTAAAAGTGTTCCTGTTTCTCCACAACCTCTCCAGCATTTGTTGTCTCCAGATTTTTTGATGATCGCCGTTCTAATTGGTGTGAGATGGTATCTCAATGTGGATTTGATTTGCATTTCTCTAATGACCAGTGATGATGAGCATTTTTTCATATGTTTGTTGGCCTCATATATGTCTTTTGTAAAGTGTCTGTTCATATCCTTTACCCACTTTTGAATGGGCTTGTTTGTTTCTTTCTTGTAAATCTGTTTCAGTTCTTTGTAGATCCTGGATATTAGCCCTTTGTCAGATGGGTAGATTGCAAAGATTTTTTCCCATTCTGTTGGTTGCCAGTTCACTCTAATGATTGTTTCTTTTGCTATACAGAAGCTCTGGAGTTTAATTAGATCCCATTTGTCTATTTTGGCTTTGTTGCCAATGCTTTTGGTGTTTTAGTCATGCAGTCCTTGCCTATGCCTATGTCCTGAATGGTTTTGCCTAGGTTTTCTTCTAGGGTTTTTATGGTGTTGGGTCTTATGTTTAAGTCTTTAATACATCTGGAGTTAATTATAGTGTAAGGTGTCAGGAAGGCGTCTAGTTTCTGCTTTCTGCACATGGCTAGCCAGTTTTCCCAACACCATTTATTAAACAGGGAATCCTTTCCCCATGGCTTGTTTTTGTCTGGTTTGTCAAAGATCAGATGGTTTTAGATCTGTGGTGTTGCCTCTGAGGCCTCTGTTCTGTTCCATTGGTCTATATCTCTGTTTTGGTACCAGTAACATGCTGTTTTGATTACTGTAGCCTTGTAGTGTAGTTTGAAGTCAGGTAGTGTGATGCCTTTGTCTTTGTTCTTTTTATTTAGGATTGTCTTGGCTATGCAGGCTCTCTTTTGGTTCCATGTGAAGTTTAAGGTCGTTTTTTCAGTTCTGTGAAGAGGGTCATAGATAGCTTGATCGGGATAGCGTTGAATCTATAAATTACTGTGGACGGTATGGCCATTTTCACAATATTGATTCTTCCTAACCATGAGCATGGAATGTTTTTCCATCTATTTGTGTCCTCTCTTACTTCCGTGATCAGTGGTTTGTAGTTCTCCTTGAAGAAGTCCTTTACATTCTTTGTTAGTTGTATTCCTAGGTATTTTATTCTCTTTGTAGCAATTGTGAATGGCAGTTCGTTCTTGATTTGGCTCTCTTTAAGTCTGTTATTGGTGTATAGGAATGCTTGTGATTTTTGTGCATTGATTTTGTATCCTGAGACTGCTGAAGTTGCTTATCGGTTTCAGGAGAATTTGGGCTGAGACAATGGGGTCTTCTAAATATACAATCATGTCATCTGCAAATAGAGACAGTTTGACTTCTTCCTTTGCTAATTGAATACCCTTTATTTGTTTTTCTTGCCTGATTGCTCTGGCTAGAATTTCCAATACTGTATTGAGTAGGAGTGGTGAGAGAGGGCATCCTTGTCTAGTGCCAGATTTCAAAGGGAATGCTTCCAGTTTTTGCCCATTCAGTATGATATTGGCTGTGGGTTTGTTGTAAATAGCTTTTATTATTTTGAAATATGTTCTGTCGATACCTAGTTTATTGATAGTTTTTAGCATAAATGGCTATATAATTTTGTCAAAGGCCTTCTCTGCATCTATTGAGATAATCATGTGGTTTTTGTCTTTGGTTCTGTTTATGTGGTGAATTACGTTTATAGACTTGCGTATGTTGAAGCAGCTTTGCATCTGCAGGATGAAGCCTACTTCATCGTAATGGATAAGGTTTTTGATGTGCTGTTGCAATTGGTTTGCCAGTATTTTATGGAAGAGTTTTGCATCAATGTTCATCATGGATATTGGCCTGAAGTTTTCTTTTCTTGTTGAGTCTCTGCTGGATTTTGGTATCAGGATGATGTTTGTCTCATAAAATGATTTGGGAAGTATTCCCTCTTTTTGGATTGTTTGGAATAGTTTCAGAAGGAAGCTTTTTGCATGTCTGGTGGAATTCAGCTGTGAACCCATCTGGACCTGGGCTTCTTTTGGTTGGTAGGCTATTAATTGCTGCCTCAACTTCAGCTCTTGTTATTGGTCTATTTAGGGTTTCAACTTCTTCCTGGTTTAGGCTTGGGAGGGTGCAGGTGTCCAGGAATTTATCCATTTCTTCCAGGTTTATTGGTTTATGTGCATAGACTTGTTTGTAGTAATCTCTGATGGTGGTTTGTATTTCTGTGAAATCTGTGGTGATATCCCCTTTACCATTTTTTTTTTTTGCATCTATTTGATTCTTCTCTCTTTTCTTTTTTTATTAATCTGGCTGGTGGTCTGTCTATTTTGTTGATCTTTTCAAAAAACGAGCTCCTGGATTTATTGATTTTTTGGAGGGTTTTTTGTATCTATATCTCCTTCAGTACTGCTTTGATCTTACTTATTTCTTGTCTCCTGCTAGCTTTTGAGTGTTTCTGATCCTGCTCCTCTAGCTCTTTCAATTTTGATGATAGGGTGTCAATTTTAGATCTTTCCTTGCTTCTCATGTGGGCATTTATTGCTATAAAGTTTCCTCTAGACACTACTTTAAATGTGTCCCAGAGATTCTGGTACGTTGTGTCTTCGTTCTCATTGGTTTCGAAAAACATCCTTGTGTGGGTGGATCACAAGGTCAAGAGTTCTTTTCTTTAAGGATGTTGAATATTGGCCCCCACTCTCTTCTGGCTTGTAGGGTTTCTGCAGAGAGATCCACTGTGAGTCTGATGGGCTTCCCTTTGTGGATAACCCGAACTTTCTCTCTGGCTGCCCTTAGCATTTTTTCCTTCATTTCAACCCTGGTGATTCTGACAATTATGTGCCTTGGGATTGCTCTACTTGAGGAATATCTTTGTGGTGTTCTCTGTGTTTCCTGGACTTGAATATTGGCCTGCCTTGCTAGACTGGGGAAGTTCTCCTGGATAATATCCTGAAGAGTGTTTTTCAGCTTGGATTCATTCTCTTCGTCACATTCAGGTACACCTATCAAACGTAGATTAGGTCTTTTCACATAATCCTGTATTTCTTGGAGGCTTTGTTCATTTCTTTTTACCCTTTTTTCTCTATTCTTGCCTTCTCGTTTTATTTCATTGAGTTGATCTTCAATCTCTGATATCCTTTCTTTGGTTAGGCCGATTTGGCTATTGAAACTTGTGTATGCTTCACGAAGTTCTCGTGTTGTGTTTTTCAGCTCCATCAGTTCATTTATATTCCTCTCTAGGCTGTTTATTACCATTAGCATTTCGTCAAACCTTTTTTCAACGTTCTTAGTTTCTTTGCATTGGGTTAGAACCTGTTCTTTTAGCTCAGAGAAGTTTGTTATTACCCACCTTCAGAAGTCTGTTTCTGTCAGTTCATCGGACTCATTCTTCATCCTGCCTTATTCCCTTGCTGGGGAGGCGTTGTGATCCCTTGGAGGAGGAGAGGCATGCTGGTTTTGGGTATTTTCATCCTTTTTGTGCTGGTTTCTTTCCATATTTGTGGATTTAGCTACCTGTGGTCTTTGTGGTTGTTGACTTTCAGATAGGATCTCTGAGTGGACACCTTTTTGTTGATGTTGAAGTTATTTCTTTCTGTTTTTTAGTTTTCCTTCAAACAGTCAGGTCCCTCTTCTATAGGACTAACGGAGGTTCGCTCTAGACCCTGCTTGCCTGTGGATTGCCTGCAGCAGCTGCAGAGCAGTAAGGGTTGCTGCCAATTTCTTCTTCTGTTATCTTTGTCCCAGAAGGATATCTGCCAGATGTCAGCCTGAGCTCTCCTTTATGAGGTGTCTCTTTGGATATATGGGGGTTGGGGATCTGCTTGAGGAGACAGCCTGTCCCTTATAGGAGCTCAAGTGCTGAGCTGTGAGCTCTGTTGTTCCATTCAGAGCTGCTGGGCCGGTACGTTTAAGTCTGCTGCAGCGGAACTCATAAACGCTTTTTTTTTTTTCCCCCAGATCCTCTGTCCTAGGAAGTTGGGGCTTTATTTATAAGTTCCTAATGAGGTGTTGCCTTTTTTCAGGGATGCCCTGACCAGCAAGGAGGTAGCCTCCTCACAGTCTGCCAGCAGAGGCATTGCTGAGCTGCTGTGGGCTCTGCCCAGCTGCTGTGTCAACTTCCTTGCAGTTTTGTTTATAGAGGAATAGTTAGAACTGCCTCAGTAATGGCAGTCTGTGTCAGTAATGGTGGACTGTCTCTGTAATGGCAGACTGCCTCAGTAATGGTGGATTGCCTCAGTAATGGTGGACTCCCTCGGTAATGGCAGACTGCCTTGGTAATGGTGGACTACCTTGGTAATGGTGGAGTGCCTCGGTAGTGGTGGACTGTCTCGGTAGTGGTGGACTGTCTCGGTAATGTCGGATGCCCTTCCCCCCAGAGAGCTGGACTGTCCCGTGTCCAGCTGTGCTTGCTGTGAAACTCTCAGTCTAGAGCATTTCAGATTGCTGGTCTTTGTGGGGGTGGGACCGGCCAAGCCAGATCACCTGGCTCCCTGTTGCAGCCCCCTTTTTTTCAGTTCAATGGTTGACTCTGTCTCCCAGGCGTTCCACGCGCCAGTTGAAGCTGCGCTCAGATTTGTGTGAGTTTTTGTGCGGAGTCCCGCTGCACCAGCTAAAACAGCCATGCTGGAGACTTGTGGCGCTTTTCCGCCCAGGAATCTCCTGGTCTGTGGGCAGTAAAAATTCATTTGGAAATGTGTTGATCACTCACCCTCTGCATTTTCACTGGGAACTGCAATTCAGAGCTGTTTCTATTTGGCCATCTTGGACCTTCTCCCCCTTTGCCCATTTTTAAATTGGGTTTTTAGTTTTTTTGCTATTGAGTTGTAGAAATTCCTTATGTATTTTAGAAATTAACTCTTTATTAGATATTTGGTATACAAATGGTTTCTCCCATTCCATAGATTGCCTTTTCACTCTGTTTCCTTTACTGTGCAGAGCTTTTTGGTTTGATGTAGTTCCACTCGTCTATTTTTGCCTTTCATTTTCTGTATTTTTGGTGTCATATTTACAAAATCATTGCCAAGACCAAAGTCATGAAACTTTTCCCTTATATTTTCTTCTAGGAGTTTTATAGTTTTAGATCTTATGTTTACGTCTTTAATCCATTTTTAGTAGGTTTTTGTATGTAGTGTAAGATAAGGGTCCACTTTCATTCTTTTGCATGTGGATATTCAGTTTTTCTTGCACCATTTGTTGAAGAAACTGCTGTTTCTTCATTGTGAAGGGTGTGTGTGTGTTTGTGTGTATGCATGTGTGTGTTTTTGAGTAGGGTTTTGCTCTGTCATCCAGGCTGGGGTACAGGGCATGATCACAGCTTAATGCAGCCTCGACTTCCCATGCTCAGGTGATCCTCCTACCTCAGCCTCCTGGTCCACAGGCATGTACCACCACACCTGGCTAATTTTTTGTAGAGACGATTTCACCATATTGCCCAGGTTGGTCTTGGACTCCTGGTCTCACGCAATCCATGTGCCTCAGCCTCCTAAAGTGCTGGGATCACAGATATGAGCCACTATGCCTGGCCTCCCATTGTGTATTTTTGGTAGCCTTGTTAAAGATCTGTATTTCTGTGGGCTTAACTTCAAGTTCTCTGTTATTTTCTGTTGACTGAGTGGTTGTCTTTATGCAAATACTATACTGTTTCAATTACTGTAGCTTTGCAATATATTTTGAAATCAGGAAGCATGATGTGTCTAGTCTTCCTCGTCTTGAAGATTGCTTTGGCTATTTTGGGTCAGTTGTGGTTCCATATGAATTTTAGGATTGTTTTTTCTGTTTCTATAAGAAAAATGGCAATGGGATTTTCATAGAGATCTCATTGAATCTGTAGATCACCTTGGGTAGTATGGATATTTTAACAATATTAAGTCTTACAATCCATGAACATGGGATGTCTTTCCATTTATTGGAGTTGTCTTTAATTTCTTTCATCAGTTTTTAAAAATAGTTTTTACTGTATAAGCCTTTCACCTCCTTAGTTTGGTTTAATAAGTATTTTATTCTTTTTAATGTTTTTGTAAGTGGAATATTTTCTTAATTTCCTGTTTGGATAGTTTGTTGTTAGTGTGTGGAACATAACTGATTTTCGTATGCTGATTTTTGTACCCTAACTTTATTGACTTTGTTAGTTCTAGCAGGGTTTTTGTGTGTGTGGAGTCTTTAGTTTTCTACTTATAAGATTATATCACCTGAAAAGATAAATCATTTTATTTCTTTCTTTCTGATTTCAATGCCTTTTATTTCTTTCTCTTGCCTAATTGCCCTGGCTAGGACTTCCAGTGCTATGTTGAATAGAAGTGGCAAGATTGGACATCCTTGCCTTGTTCCTGCACTTAGAGGAAAAAAATTTTGTTTTCCACTATGAAATGTGATGCTAGCTGTGGACTTTTCATATATAACCATAATTATCTTGAGATAATTTTTTTCTATTTCTAGTATTCGAGAGTTTTTATCATGAAAGAGTGTTTAATTTTGTCAAGTGATTTTTCTACATCTATAGAGATGATCATGTGATTTTTTATTCTGTTACTGTGGTGTATCACATTAATACATTAATTGATTTTTGTGTGTTGAGCCATTCTTGATTACCAGGAAAAAAAATCCTCCTTGGTCATAAGGTGTGATTCCTTTTAATGTGCTCTTGAATTTGGTTTGCTAGTATTTTGTTAAGAATTTTTGCATTTATGTTCATCAGGGATATTGGCCTGTAATTTTTTTGCTATTGTCTTTGGCATAGGTATCAGGTTAATGCTGGCCTCATAGAATAAATTTGGAAGTTTTCCCTCCTCAATTTTTTGGAAGAGTTTGAGAGTGATTGACATTAATTCTTTAAATGTTTTTGGTAGCATTCACCAGTGAAGTCATCTGGTTCTGGGCTTTTCTTTGTTGGGAGGTTTTTTTTATTATTGATTCAATCCCATTAGTTATAGATCTGTTCATATTTTCTGTTTTTTTATTATTCAGTCTTGGTGGGTTATATATTTCTTGGAGTTTATCCATTTCTTCTAAGTTATCCAATTTGTGGGAGGAAAATTGTTCAGATTAGTCTCTTAATGATCCTTTGTATGGTATCAGTTATAATGTTATGTTGTAATGTGTCCTCTTTCATTTCTGATTTTGTTGACTTAAATCTTCTTTTTTCTTAATTACTCTGAAGATTTGTCAGTTTTGTAAATTTTTTCCAAAAAGCTCTTAGTTTCAAGTTTTTTCCTATTTTTTAAATTCTCGCCTTTATTTCTGCTTCAATCTTTATTATTTCCTTCCTTCTGCTAACTTTGGGCTTCTTTTTTTTCAGATCCTACAGGTATAAGATTAGGTTATTTGTTTTCTTTCTTCTTTTATAAAATGTAGGTGTTTATCACTATAAACTATCCTCTTAGAACCGCTTTTGCTGTAGCCCATCGGTTTTGTTATATTGTGTTTTCATTTTCATTTGTCTTAAGATGATTTTCCTTTCTTTTTTTCCTTTGACCCATAGGCTGTTCAGGAGTGTGTTGTTTGAGAGTATGCTTCAGAATTTCTGTTTGGTACTTTTTTACATTTTCTGAGTCTTTGTTGAAATTCTGACGTTGTTCATGCGTTGTTCTGACCTCATTGAGTGTCTTTATGAAGGTTATTTTGAATTCTCTTGTCAGATAAATAATATATTTCCCTTTCATTAGGGTCAGTTTCTGAAGATTTATCTTGTTCTTTTGTTACATATTTTTCTGTTTATTTTTTGACTCTTATCGTTGATATCTACACATTAGGAAAAACAGCAACCTCTCTTAGTCTTTACAGACTCTTTGTACGGGAGAAGATCTTCACTAGTCAGCACAGCAGAGATTCTGAGAATCTCTCAAACTTTCATGCTAGTACAAACTGCTGTTTTTGTTCTTAGCAGTCCCTAGGCATCTAGGGTCCTATCTAGTCCATCTGGTCCATATGCTGTGTCCTATCAGTGCTCCAAGGCAGATGAGACAGAAGCCAGTCCCTTGGGCAGCCCTCAGAAATGTTAGAATGTTGGACATGTGATCTACCGTTTCTCCCCCATCCCTGCCCTGGGAGAGGCTGGGCTTTGGAGTTTTTCTCCAACTCACTTGATGCTGAACCTTAGAGAGAGAGTATGGCAACTGCTTGTGTGCTTATTCAAACTGCTGTTGCTGTTATTACTGGCCCCCTGTCATCTAGAGTGTTCTAGATTCCATCAGTGCTACAAGGGTGGCAAGACAAAAGCCAGTTCCTAGGGCAGCTCTTAGAAAAGTTGGAATGTTAGATACACAAGCCAACTTTTTCCTTCCTTAAGGAGTGGTGGGGAGCTGCAGGTGTTCTTATGATCATGTGGTGCCATATCGGAGGTACATAATAGCTCTTGGAGATTATGGTGAGAGGGTATCTGCAATTTTTTACGAGGTTTGATGTGGCTTGCGTCATACTTGTGCAGGTGCAGAGCATTGTACCTAGTTTCAGGATTTCTCACAAAGGGAATTTGTATATTATTTTTGAATCAGAGTGTTCATATGGGGAAGGAGGGTTCAGGGCTTCCTATTTTTCCATCTTGCTGATGTCCACCCTGTTACTTATTTTTCCTAAGTTGGAAAAATGTAAATCAGATACTCATTTTGGAAACACAATTATCTGACTTAATGGGTCTTTGAACTGGGTTTGAGAAATATAGACAAACTCAACACTCTTATCTTAACATTAAAGTAGACATCTCAAGTCCCTTTTTGATATTTTTAGTTTGGAATACTTTCTAGTCTGTTGGGATAATTAATTTCTTTTTCTATTTCTGCATATCAAATATTGCTTTAAAGATTTCCTTCAACTGTGTTACTTAGAGATTGAATAAGGAAATGTTTTGTCTTTTGATTAACAGTTTTAGGCTTAAAAAATTAGATAAGTATGCTTTTTGCTTATATAGCAGATAGACTTCATATTAGATAATTCATGAATTTGTAGTCCATTGAAATGTTTATCTTCCAGTTTTCAGAGGGTTTTTTTGTTTGTGTTAGAATTCTTTCAAATGATTTTATATTTTAATGGATTATTTTAGAAGAATACTTGTTACTCTCAGCTTGTATTTTTATTGTGAATGTGATTACCTATTATTTAGGTGCATATTCCCCTGTGTATTTCTAATTCAACATCAAATAATTATTTCTGTGTGGGTAGTTATGTTACAAACATATTTTATACATAAGCACACACACATCTTGCATATATAGATTTGTACTTATGTGTACAAACATGAATCATATTTATGTTTGTGATATACATTTATCTTGTATATTCCTGTTTATATACATATAAATATGTATATCCATATCTTTGCAGCAGTGTATAAAGTACCTTAACTTCTTTTCAACTTAAAATACTCAGAGATCTTAAAGAATTATATTTCTTTAAATATTTAATAAGATTTACTTGCATTTAAAACTTCTTTATGTATTTTGCTAACATTTGGAAATGTTTTAATGGTATTTGTTAAGAAATTATGTAGGATGGTTGTTGACTAGCATGCAGTGTTCTATTAATATATTTGCCTTTGTGGTTTCACAATTACATTATTATAAGCATTTTTGAGAGAACATTTTAGTTAATATAATACATATATATTTTTCTTAGTTTTAATCAAAAGTAAAATGGTTGGGAAATATAATTACTTGTTTTCCAGTTACGTCTTATAGAAAGAATAAGTTAAGAAATGTGAATAAATTGAACAAATTAAGAAAATATTAATAATCCACCTTATGGAGGATTTTAAAATAATTTTAATTATACAATAATGTATTTTAATATATTTAAATTAATATATTTTAATAAAAGTCCTGCTCCCTCTCCACTATCAAATACCTCAGGTACATTCTTAGGGTAGCTACTATTAAACATTTCTTAAATAGCTTTCCAGATATGTTCTGGGCATATACAATTATATATGTCTGGGTATATATATTTGAGCGTATGATGGAATTGTGCATACACATACACAAAATCTACATATAGTCTTTTAAAAAGTACTAATGTACTTTTATATTGTACTTTTACAAGATATTGTATTTTATAAGGTATAATATGAATTAAGTATATTCTCCATATACATTGAGAAAAGTGGGTAAATTGATGTACACAATAAAAATGTCTTTTAAGTTTATTTGAAGTTTTTTTTCTGATCTAGTGGCATAGAAGTAAAGTTTTTTAATGTTTTAATAGGTTATATTTTAAAAACCTTATTTTTATGAAAACAAATTTTTAATTTGTGTATAATATTTTACCCTTAATAGATGTTCTTTATATCCATCATACTGAAAATAGTGGGTTATCTTTGGGGAGCAGGATTATTATGAATGTTGTATGTGGGGAGGGCAGGCATTCTCTTATTTCTGTACTGTGATATCATATTGTTTGAGGTGGGTCTTTTTCTAAGCAATGATTATGTTCTACTTTTATTAAAATGATGATAGAAAATGATTTTAAAGCATGTGGTGACATAAAGTCATGTTTTTAAAAAAATATTCTCAAAACTGAGCTCATTGTGTGGCTTTACTAATTTTGGTTTTAGGCTTGTGTGGACATAAGAGCCAGTTCAGTGTTTTGGCAGCAAATGGAGTTTGTTGATAGCCTGCATGGCCAACCCAAGATGCCAGAATGGTTATCTACACACCCTTCTCATGGCAATCGAGTTGAGCACTTGGATAGACTTATACCTCAGGTGAGCTGACACCACAGAAGGAAGGATGTCATTTTTACCGTATCATTTATTTGTAATGCTGTCACTTCTTTTGCTTTGTAAGAAGAGTTCTAGTCTATTAATTGTTTTGATTACTATAATTATGGATGATTAGTTTTCAAAAAGTTTGACTGAAAAGCAAAATTCTGCTTGTCCACAAGTCTTAGAGAATAAATTACTGTGTATGGTTGACCTTTCTTACTAGTGAAGGTTTAACCCCTTTAATATGAGACTCTAATTTTAACTGACTTGATGAAAGTTTAAAACTCAAGGCATATTACGTTTTTTAAACATTGATGATAATTTAATTTTTCCTTGGTTATTTAAGCTTTTTGTTAAAAAATACCAGTTAATGAGTTGTGTAAAAGTTTTGAGTCAAGTGGATATTAATTGTAGTAGTGATGTTGGAATTTGTTTTTGTTTTTGTTTTTTAGGAAAAATCTCTTCATGTTAGTTTGTTTCTGGTTTTTTTTTTTTATAAAGATAAGAGGGAACCATTTGCTCTCTGGCTTTTCTTTTTGTAGAATTCATTGGTAGGTCAAGCTGAGGCAGCTTTCTTCCAAGTAGTTTTCAGTATCCTCTGAAAGTCTTTTGATTTGTTGACATCATTCCCGATGTGTTTCATGGTTTCCATATCAGTACAAAATGGATATTAGGCATCTCTGAGCCAGCTTACACGCCCTTTTCTATCTCACTCGTATTAAATTTTGGTGGGTTGTTACGAAAGCAGCACATTTTTTTTTTTTAGCAATTTAAGAATTGGTACTGGGCCATGTGCTAATGGATAGCACAACAGCGCCAAGTATATTATAGAAATATCTTTCTCATGCCTGTAGTCCTAGCACTTTGGGAGGCCAAGGTGGGTGAATCACCTGAGGTCAGGAGTTTGAGACCAGCCTGGCCAACTGGCGAAACCGCGTTTCTACTAAAAATACAAAAATTAGCTGGGCATGGTGGTGTGCGCCTGTAATAGCCACTCAGGAGGCTGAGGCAGGAGAATCACTTGAACCCTGAAGGCAGAGGTTGCAGTGAGCCGAGATCACGCCATTGCACTCCTGTCTGGGTGACAGAGTGAGACTCTGTCTCAAAAAAAAAAAAAAAAAAAAAAAATAAGACTCTGTCTCAAAAAAAAAAAAAAAAAAAAAAGTCTTTTTTAGTATGACTTCAAATTCAGCCCAACAAATGAACAAATATTGAGTACCTCTTAAAAGAAAGAAATGATGCTAGATGTGGGGTATACAAAGAGGAATAAGACATGGTTATTGATATTTACAGGATGCTAAGATACATAAAAAATGATTTTTAATACAAGGATGTGATTTATTCTAAGAAAAATAAAAATTTAGTGGTATGCAGTTTGAAGGAAGATGAATCTGCATCTAGTTTGGGATAAGAAACTAGTGCAAGATTTATCCATTCATTTTATCAATATTTATTGATACTTATTGATAATCTACTACTCTATATTCTCTTGCTAGGGAATGAACAAAGAACACAACAGTCTCTTCTCTTGGAGTGAACGTTCTAGTTAAGTAAAGCAAATAAGAAACAAACATACAGTATGCCAAGTAATAATAAGCACTTTGGGAAAAAATAAAGCAGGTGAAAGGTATTAGAGAAGGGCAGGCAGCAGAGAAGGGGTACTAGTCTATGTTCTGTTGTCAAGGAAGGCCTCACTGATCAGAGTCTGGAAGGAAGCACGGGAACAAGTCCGTAGCTGTCTAGAGGGAGAGGGAGCCTTTCAGGCTGAGGAAGCTGCTGACGTAGAGGACCTGAAGTGAGAGTGTGTTTGATGTGTTCAAGGAGTAGCAAGGAAGACATTGGGGCTGAAGGGAGTAAAAGAGAGGAAGAACAGTTTAAGATGAGGTGAAGGGGGACCAGACCACGAAGGTTCTTCTAAGCCATTATAAGAACTTGACTTTCACTTCAAGTGATGGGGAAGCTAGTCGAGGATATTGATCAGAGGAGTGACTTGATTTGACTAATGTTTTACTGTGATCACTGGCATGGAGTAGACTGTAGTGGGGCAAAGATGGAGCCAGGGAGATTATTTAGGAGACTCTTATCATAATCCTGGTAACAGATGACGGTGGCTTGGACCAAAATATCTGGTAGCAGAAAAGGGAGAGAGAATTGGTCAGATTCTGGATATTTTTTGAGGAGTGATGACAGGATTTGTTGGTAGTTTAGGCATACTTTGTGCCTTTTGTGAGCACTGAGGACAGTTGAGCATGGCTTCTTAACACCTATTTTAGTTTGTTCAGGTTGTTATAACAAAATACCATAGCCTGGGTGGCTTATGAACAACAGAAACTTACTTCTCACAGTTGGGGAGGCTCTGACGTCTTAGATCCAGTTTCCAACAGATTTGATGTGTGGTGAGGGCCCACTTCCCAGCTTATAAACGTCCATCTTCTCCTTATAACCTCACATGCTAAAAGGGGCAAGAGAGTTCTCAATAGCCTCTTATATAAGGGCACTAACCCATTTATGAGGGCTCCACCCTTATGACCTAATCGCCTCCCAAAGGCCCTCACCTCCTGATGCCATCACATTGGGACCTGGAATTTCAACATATGAATTCTGGGGGGACACAGGCATTCAGTCTATATCAGCACCTATCTTAACTAGATTTAATTTATATTCTTAACTTGAAGAAAACATATTTGAGAAAGAAATAGCAGTGAAATTTACCTGATATAATATGTAGTAATTATTCCTCTTTAAAGGGTAGTATAGGCGTGGGACATCATGTATTTCATCAGTAACTGATTGGTACTGAGGATCACTGACTATAAGAGGTTTCTTCATGCTATCCAAGGCCCCAGAGACTTTATTGCACCCTGGAAGGCCTGCCTATCTCTAATGGCATAGTAACAGTATAATTTTCTCCTGGATTTTTTTTCTTTTTCTTTTTGCTCAATGAAATTCTAAAAATATGTGGTTCGTTTAAATTGGATAATGAATTCTGTTAGCCAACTTTTAATGTGAAGACTTCTAAATTCTGAATTGTCATTTCATCATCAAATTACTGAGCATTTTTGGAGAGGTAAAATCTGTGCTTTAGAGAAGTCGTTAATAATGAATTGATTAGTGAGTAGGAAGAAAAATGGCTAAAGAAACAAATGTTATTTGGGAGTCAATGATGAAGACAAAGACATGAGACATTTTTCTTCTAAAAATAAACTATCCTAGTTCAGAAACTTAATTTGAAAACCTCATATGATTTCTAATATTCCCCACCCCAAGTGATTAAATTCAATTTGAAGGTAATAAAACTTTATTGCAATATTGGGAATAACTGAGTGGTTGAAGTGAAACTGTTAGTACACAGGTATATTGTTAATTAGAATACACAGTCATAACTCAAAGATTGGAATTCCCTATTATCATAGTCTAATTTCTATAATGAAAGAAGGCAGTTTCTCAGACAGTATATAGAATTAAGTGAGTCTTTATACTACTACTACATTTTAAAATTATATTTTATGTAGCATTTTTTTTTCTACTCAAGTGAGTACATTATGTTCTATGTAAGGATTCTGCCCTTCGACATCTCTAGCAGTTTGGTGAAGTGATGTTCCCCGCAAAGGCAGTTGTGAATATAGCACTAGAGTGCACAGACAAGTCCAGGCCAGAGATGAAGATTTCAGAGTTTCAGAGTCATCTTAAAAAAAAAGCGATAGTTGAAGCAATGAAAATGGATGAGTTCATGTAGGAAGTTATTAGAGAAAAAGTTCAAAGTAACAGTATTACATATTTTCCACATTTATGGGTGAGAGGAAGACAGAGCCTGTGTTGGGTCAGATTCATAGAAGGAGAACCAAGAAAGTAGGATTCTGTGATTAGAACACAAATTTTGATCATTTGATTTTTAAACTTTAGCTTATTGAAGATTGTGTATTTTTATTTCTTATTAGATCCCTTGAATAGCGTCACAAAAATATATTGTTTCTTACTGTAGCTTATCAACTTTTAAGATGTTTTAAATATATACTTTATGCATTCCACAAATATTTATTGATCATCTGTTATATGCCAGGTTGTAGGTGATATGAATAGACAAAAATCCCTGTCCTCACGAAGCTTATTCTGCAATAAAGGGAGACAGTAAATTCGGTACTGGCGGCAGGAGTAGGGAGCAAAGGAGAGGGAGAGACAGCTCTCTCATGTCTCTTCTCATAAAACTACTAATCCTGTTGGATCAGGACCCCACCCTTAAGACCTCATTAAACCTTAGTCACTTCCTTTAAGGCCTTATTTCCAAATATAGTTACACTGGAGGTTGGGACTTCAAAATATGAATTTTATAGGAACACATGAGTCCTTAGTAGACAGTTATGTGTGAGCAGAGATGGGAGGGGTGCTGGAATACCAGTGTAAAATGAGGTCAGTCATCAACCAGAGAAGGTTTGACTGAAAAGCTGATACTTGAACACAGACTTGAAATAAGTGAAGGAGCCAGGCTTGTGGCTGTCTTGGGGAAGGGTTCAAGGCCATGGCGCAGGAGCAACAACAAGAAAACCAGTGTGGGTTTAATGGGGTGAGCAAGGGAATGGAGAGGGCGTGGGCCTTATCGCCCCTGTAGGGACTTTGGCTTTTGTTCACAGAGATGGGACTCTAGTGGAGGGATTTGAGCAGAGGACTGGAGGAGTGACAGGGTCGCTTATGTTTGAAAAGGATGTGACCTACAAAGCAGTGCAATAATATAGTTTTGGATCATTTTAGCATAGTGTATTGTTCAGAAAATAGATCGGTTCCTTTTTTGCTTTGTTTTTAAGTCAAGATAACACCTCACATTAGAAAAAAAAGCAAACCTTTTTTCACATTTGCATTTTTTAAAATGTGAATTTCAAGATAAAACATGTAGATTGCCTGGTTAAATATAATCTTGTGATGTACTAACATTTAAAAAGGATAAATACAGGTTTGTAGTAATATTAGTTGTAGTTAATAAGCTGATATGTTATAATTTTATGTACTTGAAATGATCAGTTAAACACATATTCCATATATTTTGATTATCATAACAACTCGGGTGAAAAAATGAAGAGCAGATGTTGTATCAATTTGTTGATGTTTAATAGTATGACAATTTTAAAATTATAATTACCCTGTTCAGACTTTATATATATATTATAATTTGCCCTTGAAAGAGACACCTTATTTAACTTTTTTCTATAAGGATTGTTATAAAACATGATTCAAATATTTATTTTAAAACTGAAAGCATTTAGAACTGGATTTCTTATTCTCCATTTATCAATGCTGTTTCTACCATCCCCTCTTCATTGGATGAAGGGTATGGAGAATGATAGAACATATAGGAAAAATATTTAATTTGAACTTATTCATTGTTTAGGGTTACGTTTATAATCATAATTTGAATAGGATATTTTTTTAAATGTTTTAGAGCTTTCAATGCCAGTTTTATTCAGAAACTTGAAAAATCTTTATCAAATTCACTTCATTCAATTTTTAGATATCAGAATCACTTGATGGCTATATTCATATTAATCTCATTTTATTTAGTATCCTTTACACTTTCAGGAAGCTAGGGATTTGGACTCATGTGTAAATCATTCTTATGCGTTTATAATTGGACAAAGTAAATGAATAAATCATTAATATTTTACATCTCATGACCAGAAAATATGAGAGTGTTTAAAATTGAAGTGAAATGTCGTTGTTGGCCAATGTACACAAACATACACCGTACACCTTACAGAATTTCATTTTGTCTGACATAGAGAGTGTTGAGGAAGGCAAATATCATAGCAGCTACTGTAATTGAATTGGCCTCTGAATCATATAAAGCCAGGAAGCCTGACAGTAACATTGTCTAAACCCTTAAAAAAAAATTATGGTACATGTGATGTGTATCTATTTGAAGCTGAAATGAATGGGCTATTAGAAAAAAATTGCTTTTGAGGGAAAAAGGGAAAGTAATGATATTTTTAGAAAAACATGCTAAAAAAAATAGAGGTGATTTTTTTTCCCCTTGAAATGTCTTCCTTTCTGTTTTCAAAGAAAGCTTTTAATCCAATCATGAAAACTCTCTGGCATTAATTTTTTCCATTTTTTTCTTTTTTTAAAAAAACTTACTTTTATTTTTTTGTGAAAAAGTAGTTGCTGTTTTACTTGATATGTAGTGCCTGCCAGAGTACTGATGTATATTAGCAGTTGTTTCGTAAATACTTTAGTTGTTACTGGGAATAAATATAGCTAGTTATTTTTTTAATGCAAGTGTTTATTTTTTAATTTCTTAAATTGTATATATTTATGGAGTCCAGTGTGGTGTTTCAGTATATGTACACATTGTGTAATGGTTAAATCAAGCCAGTTAACATATTCATCACCTCACATGCTTATTCTTTGTGGCAAGAATGTTTAAAATCTATTCCCTGAGCAATTTTCAAGTATACAGTACATTTTTATTAACTATAGTAACAGTGCTGTACAGTAGATCTCCAGAAGTTATTTCTCCTAACTGAAACGTTATACTTTTTAATATTTATTTATTTATCTATTTATCTGTCTGTTCATCTGTCTCTAGCTTTGTCCCCCAGGCTGGAGTGCAGCGGTGTGATCATAGTTCACCGTAGCTTTGAATTCCTGGGCTAAAGTGATTCTCCCACCTCAGCCTCCAGAGTAGCTAGGGCGTAGGAATATGCCACGATGCCTGTTTTTTCATTTCTTTTCTTTTCATTCTTTCTCTCTCTCTCTCTCCTTTTCTTTTTT
>NW_016107478.1:3782391-3787702 GCF_001604975.1 Cebus imitator | reverse complement strand
AAGGAATATAGTTTCTATTTATTTATTTTTCTTATACTTTAAGTTCTGGGATACATGTGCAGAATGTGGAGGTTTTTTACATAGGTATATACATGCCATGGTGGTTTGCTGCACCCATCAACACATCATCTACATTAGGTATTTCTCCTAATGCTATTCCTCCCCTACCCTGCCACCACCCCCGACAGGCCCTGGTATGTAATGTTCCCCTCCCTCTGTCCATGTGTTTTCATTGTTCAGCTCCCACTTACGAGTGAGAACATGTGGTGTTTCGTTTTCTATTCTTGTGTTAGTTTGCTGAGAATGATGGTTTCCAGCTTCATTCATGTCCCTGCGAAGGTCATGAACTCATCCTGAAAAAGGAATATGTTTTCAAATACACACATATCTTTCATGAAAATATTGATCATAAAACTTAGACAAAAATATCTGTACATAATTTAAAAATGTAATATTCTCACTCATATGACGATGCAAAGGTATAAGAATGATATAGTGGACTTTGGGTACTGAGGAGAAATAGTGAGAAGGGAGTTAGGGATAAAAGATTTATACATTGGGTACTGTGTACACTGCTTGAGTGATGGGTGCACCAAAACCTCAGAAATTACCACTGAAGAACTTACTCATGTAACCAAACACAACCTGTTTCCCAAAAACCCATTGAAATAATAAATACATACATATATACATACACACATACAAAAAGTTTTGGTTCCAGTCATCAGAACATAATAGCAAAACTAATATAATAAAAATTAAAAAATGGATAACCACATGAAAATTAAAATTCCACACATGTAAAGCAAGGGAGAAATCTATAGACAACAAGGGGATGCCTTAAATTCAATAAACTTTATAATGATGTAGTTATATTTTCATGAGCTTTTGCTAAATTTGTATTTTAAAAATTTTCTTAAATGTCTATATTAGAAAGAAAAAAGAAATATGGAAATATAAGTGTTTCAAATAGGGAAAATATTATATATAAGATTAAGCAGAAATAAGCAAAATGACAGTAGTTGATTCTTTGGGAAATTTAGTCAAAGTCATAATCATTAGCTTAGTTAGACAAAGTAAAGTGTAAATAGGATCAGGAGAAGAGGTACAGTAACATACAAGAAACTAAAATATTTGAGAGAATGTTATTTTTAGTTAGATGATTAATAGCTCAGGTCAGAATCAGAAGTAATTAAAGTGTGTTTGCATTGAGGGGGGCGGGGAATTGCCAGAGTAGATGCAGCTAGGAGTAGAAATTATAGCTAGAATGAAGCTCCTCAAATTAATTTTAGAAATAAGTGAGGTATAAATAAATCAAATTTTAAAAACTGTATTAGAAACCCATAGAGTCATAATAAACTAACAAAGAAAAGGATGCCTAACTAGAATGGAATTTCATTTGGAGAATTTTTTCAAAAGTTCAGAGAACAATTGCCTAGTTACTAATTAGTTCTACCTTCAAAGTATAGAAAGCTATGTTATTAAGTTTCTGATTCATCTTATGAGCATAAATGATTTTTTTTTTGACAATTTGATAAAAACAATAACTAAAAGAATTTATGGGCTGGGATCATTAATTGACAAACAGTACTATATTACGTTACAATAATTATTTACTGTGAGCAAGTTAATTATCCTCAGATGCATGAGAAGCATCATAAAAGAAAAGCTGTTAACACAGAAGAGGAAATTTAGCACTCATCTTCAATTTCTCTTTCCTTCACTTCCGTATCCTATTCATGAAAAAATCTTGTTGACTGTTCGACAAGTACGTTCAGAATCTGTGCCCTTCTCAACTTCACCACTGCTACTTTCCTCGTAAGTCACCATCATCTCCTCCCAAGTTACCGCAGTCATTTCCTGTTTTAATCTTCTGATGTCACGTTTCACCTCAACTCCTAACAACCTATTTTCAGTATGTAGCCAGAGTTATCATTTTAACGTCCTCTCCTTGCCTACAACCCTCTAATGGCTTCTCATCTAACTTAGAGTAAAAATCCAGACTCTTCCTAGGTCTTCCATTCATGTAATTTGGCCACTACTTAGCTCTCCAGTTTCTCCATATGCCCCTTTCGTTAGTCTTTCCTTGGTCTTGCCATTCCACGTCAAGGTAGTGTCCTCCTTACAGCTCCTCTACTTGCTGATTTCTCTGTCTGAAATATTCTTCCCTCAGTTCTTTAGGCAAATGTCACTGTCCTGGGGAGGCCTTCTCTGATCCCACAATCTCAAATAGCCTCGCTTCCATGTACTCACTGTCCACCACACCTCACTGTTTAGTTTCTTCATTCACTTACTGAAATTACCTCATTTGTTTATTGGCTTTTACCTTAGAATGTAAGGCCTTTGTACACTGCTATATCTATAGTACCTATGACAATTTGAGATGCTTAGTGAATATTTGTTAAATGATTGCATGATGTGTAATAATATAGTGGGTGAAAAGTAGAAAAATTGGCAGTAGAATTGAACAGTACCTCCACTCCCTTATAGAAATTTAGCATGTAGGAAATTAATAGTTGGTAANTAGAGATGCGATCTTGCCATGTTGCCCAGGCTGGTGAAACTTTGTACTTTTTGACCAATACCTCCCCATTCCTATTCCCCCATCCCCAGGCTATGGTAATCATTATTCTACTTGCAATTTCTCTGAGTTGAACTTTTTTAGATTCCACATATAAGTGAGACCATATAGTATTTTTCTTTCTGTACCTGGCTCATTTCACTTAGCATGATGTCTTCCAGTTATATCCATATTGTTGCAAATGATAGGATTTTTATCATGTTCATATGTTAGGAGTGTTTGATTATAAAATGTTTTCATAGGTTTGCTTGAAGACCTTTCCTAATTATTTTATCATTCCAGAGGATAATTGCCCTATGTCAAGGTGGCCTTAATTTTTAATATTCTATATTTATTTACTTTAAATTATTTACTTCCGTTATTTATACTTAATTACTTTAGAACACTTCAAAAACTAAGACTCCAATTTCCATTGCAGTGTTTGTGAAAGGAAATGAATTAAAGGATAATTTTTTAAATGGTGAAATCATGAATCATTCAAATATAAAATGAACACATCTCTGAGATTTTATTTAACTCATTAATGAGTGACCCATAATATGTTATAACTAGTTCAACAGAGAATTCAAGAAACATAGATATACATAGGCAGTAAGGAATGCTGAAGTGACTTAGGGATTTCCTTTATAGAGTTTTTGTTCTGTTAATAAATAGCCACGTAGGCATTATCCTTGTATTTCTTTTGTGTCTTTTAAAGTAGTTACCCACTAATCTCACCAATTTCTGTTAAATCTGTTGCATAGTGAGTCTTTGGATTAGGGTCATTGACACCCAACTCCTTAGGCCTTCTGAAAAGTATATGCTTGCTTTTAGAAATTAAGGAAGAGAGTTGGAAATAGAGGTGGTAGTAAAGAGACTAGTTTCATTTTCCAGGAGAAACATTTAAACCTCTCATAAGCTATTTAGATCTAAAAACATAGTCGTAAAATCAGGGGTGAAGTTATAGGAATGCAAAAATGTTTGAGGAAAATGGAAGACAGTGGAAAAAGTTTTTTGTTTTTAACTTTTAGTTTACCATTATTATAAATATTTAAAACACACGTCAAGATAGCAAATACTTTGAATAGCTTAATAAGCCCCTATTTTTCACTCACTGATATTCAACAGTATAATCCTTTTGTACACTTGCTTCATCTATCCCATCTCTGTTTTTCCTAGCAATATTTTGATATAAAGCCCAGATATCAGGGCATTTCACCCCTAATTGCTTTATAGGAAGGAAAAATAATTTTCTCTCTATGCTTCATAGTTCTTAGTTGAGATGAACCCCTGTATTAAAAGACAGACTGACAAGAGAGAAACGGAAGTTTATTAACATGTTTACTTCCTGTATACCTGGGAGATACGGAATGAATAATTCTCCAAGAGGTGGAGAATTATGTTAAAGAGGCATATTTGGGGTGGCATAGTCTAGTCTCCTCGAGTCATATTTTGGAATGATATGTCCTGAAGTCCATCAACTTTAGTATGCATTTGAGAAAGTAGTATCATTTTTTTCCATAATCATAACATTATGTCTAAGGAAACTCAGTAATTTCTTAAAATTAAATATTCTGTCTATATTCAGATTTCCTTATCTCAGCAGTTTTACAGTTGGCCTGTTTAAATTAGGATACTTCATGATCCACACATTGCATTTGGTCCTTACATCCCTAAAGTCCTTTTGTCTTTAGAACAGTGCCTCCCTCTCTTTTGTTTTGTTTGTTTTAAAACTTGTCATTGACTTGTTGAGTACATATGTACATATAATCCACATTGTAGATTATGGATTTACTTGATTGCTTCTTCATGATATTTCTAACTTGTTTCTATATGTCTGTAAATAGAAGTTAAATTTTGGGAAGGATATTTTACAGGTGATGCAACTATGCTTCATAGTGCTTTGCATTGGAATATTTGGTCATACTGAAGGCCATCAGTGGTTTGGCTGGTGATTGCCTGGTCCTTTGCTTGTAAAGGTGATTTTCTTCCTTGTGACTAGCAAGTGATTGTGTGGTGATCATTTAGCACCACCCTACAAATAATCAGTTTTCAAACAACCTGAGAAGTGTGTCTTCTCAAGAAATGTATGTAGACTTTATTTAGAACTCAGACCAGCCAAATTAACCCTAATAGAATAAAAGATGTTGCTGATACTTTTGTCTTATTCAAAAATAGATTTAAGTGTTAGGTAAGAGAGACTTTAAAAATCAGAGTAATAAGTTTACAAGACTTGGAAAAACAGAGTTGAAAGGGAAAATGAGGGTAATCTTGTTTAAAAGATTATTGAATATCTAAGTACCCTTAACTAATAACACTACAAGGACCCTCATGTAAACTAATTCAGCAACAGCAACCCAAAACAAAGCCTCTGAAATACTCATTGTTCCCAATTGAGATAAGCTTTAAAGAGCAGAAATATAAAAAACAAAACCAAATCTCAGCTCAAACTTAAACATTTTACTTTATTGGAGAGGACAGCCAAGGTGGCAAGATCATGGAAGCAGTGCCACCTGAAGCTGGCATGATAAGGTTGATTTAACTGCACTGAAAGTGACAGAAGCTGAAAGAACAACTTCACAAATGTAAGATACATCCATTTCAGAAAATTGTTAAACTTGTGAATTCAGCAGAGAACCTGTAAAATTTTCAGTGGAGGCTGTAAAGAGCAGAACTGATGCCCCAGAGCAAAGACTCATTGATGCGGAAGATAGAGGAACATAGCACAACCAAATTAAAATGCCGAAAGCA
>NW_016107478.1:3756522-3776956 GCF_001604975.1 Cebus imitator | reverse complement strand
TATTGGCTTTTACCTTAGAATGTAAGGCCTTTGTACACTGCTATATCTATAGTACCTATGACAATTTGAGATGCTTAGTGAATATTTGTTAAATGATTGCATGATGTGTAATAATAGGCAAGATAAGCAATACAATAGTGGGTGAAAAGTAGAAAAATTGGCAGTAGAATTGAACAGTACCTCCACTCCCTTATAGAAATTTAGCATGTAGGAAATTAATAGTTGGTAATGGGAGAAAGATGCTCACAGGAAATAGTAATGTAAAGATAACAGTGGTCTTTGGACTGTTGGGTTTTAATTCTCACTCAGCCATCTAACTTGAAGAAAGTTTCCTAATCCAACCTTCAGTTTTCTTCATATGTGAAATCAGGATAGGAACATCTCCTAGATATTGGATGTACATACGTGTGCATTTCTGTAGGTAAGGTCCTGCTGCCTTCTTTCCCTTGTCCCCTTCTCTTTGGCATAGACACTTTAAGTATTCTATGCCAAGCCCAAGGTTTCAAAAGTGGTTCAAGTTCCGTTGTCGATTTAGATAACGTGTAAAATACCTCCCACAGTGGAAGCACATAGAAAGTGAACAATAGATGTTTCTTTCACTTCTAGTTGTAGTCTTTAGGCTGGTAAATTCTATGTTTAACTTCAAATCTTCCTTAGGAGTCTCAGAACCATATATTCTTGCTATTAGAGTACATTTCTGCTTTTTCTTAAATGGTAAACTCCTAAGAGTATTTTCTCTATGACATTTATCGTAATGATTTATTCATAGCTAGTGTTCTATAAATGTTTGTTTACAATTTAGCATGCGTTTGTTAAGTGCCTATTATGTACAGTGCATGGAGTTAAACACAGAAAACAAAGTGAAGGAAGTGGAAAGGCATATTCTAGCTATATAGTGGGAAAATTTTGCTCACTTTGGAAGAGATGAAAGTATATTTAATAAAATAGATTAGAATTTATAAAAACAAAAGACATTGCCTCCCTGAAATGTAATAAGATAAATATGGAAAGGAAAGCAAAAAAGAAAAATAAGTTACTAAGACATCCAATAAAATCTTACTATGCAAAATAGATGAAGATTTGATAGAAATACGTATGGTCATAACAGGATTCTGCCTGATAGATAGTTGGAGAGGAGAAACAGTTCACATATGAATAAGTAGTGATAGAAAACCTGTGTGAAGAATATGTAGTGTTTCTAGCAATTAAAGAAACCTAGCTCAGATGTCTCCAGAGTACATTTATTCAGTAAAAAATTTACTCAAGAAACATCATTTGGTGCAAAAAAGCATGAGCACAAAAAATGTAGGGCAAAAGCAGTAAAAACAAAACAGGTTCTAAACCCAGCATTTTTACTTCCAGACCAGCTTTTTTTTTTTTTAAATAGTAGACTCTAGTTTTTATTTTTAGACTTTAAAGCCTCAACTTCTAGGTTGAGTGGAAGGTATAGAGATTTCCCTTATATGTCCGCCCCCACACACTCTCAGCCTCCCATACTATCAAAATCCCACGCCAGAGTGATAATATTAGTTACAATTGATGAATCTATGTTAACTCATCATTATCACCCAAAATCTATTAGGGTTCACTCTTGGTGCTGTATATTCAGTGCATTTTGATATATGTATAATGACATGTGTCCACCATTATAGTATCACGCAGAGTAGTTTTACTGCCTTAAAAATATACTCTATGCCTACTCATTCCTCCCTCCCCCAAGCCCCTGGCAACCACTGATCTTTTTACTGTCTCCATAGTTGTGCCTTTTCCAGAATATCATGTAGCCTTTTCAGATTGGTGTTTTTCACTTAGCAATATGCATTTAAAGTTCCTCATATCTTTTCATAGCTTGATAGTTAATTTCTTCTTAGATCTGAATAATATTCTTTTGTCTGGATATCCGGTAGTTTATCCATTCGCCTATTGAAGGACATCTTGGTTATTTCCAAGTTTTAGCAAATAAAGCTGTTAAAAACATTTACCAAGCCAGCTTTTTGTTCCTTGCCCAGCATTTAACTTCTCTGAGACTCAGTTTCCTCACATGTAAAATTGACCTGATATTTTGTAAGGATTCTGAGATTTGAAATTACGTAGTTACCTAGATAAAAGTAATGAAATCTTATGTGAATAACTATGAATAATTCAAGTATGGCTGTATTGCTGGTGACATTAAAGGTTGATATAGCCTTTCTGGTAGAAAGCAGTTTGGCCCTATATAATAAAAATTATAATCTATCTGCTCTTAACTCTTTGATTAGGTCATTCTATTTTGAGGGTTAGACTTCACATAACTCCAAATGGAGGTAAGAAAATAAGATTTTTTTTTTAAAACAAAGGTTTTTATAGCAGGGTAATTTATAAAAGCCAAATAGACACAACTGTGAGAACATTTCTAATGCCCAGTAATGGAGAAATACAAAGTAAATTGCATGAGAGCAGGGACCATGACTATTCTGACCGATGTGTACCTGGCATCTTACTCACTGTGGTGTTCTAAGTATCTGTTGTATCAAAAAGACTGAATAAGAGAATTTAAGGAAAAGAGAAGAGTTTTTACTGAATACCCAAAGATCAGAGGGGATGACATCCTATTCCTCTCTTTATTGCTTTGCATCTCTCATTGCCAAACTCAGCTGTGCCGGCTGGTACCTGCTGGACTCCATACTTTCCCCCTTTACTGATACCAGTGCAGTGCTTAGACATAGGCACTACACTGATACAGCAGCCACGACAGGTAAACTTCTCACTTGGGAAAGAAAATTAACATGTTGTAAAGGAGCTAAGGCAAGAGTGACTGCATGCCAGTTTTGCGGAGACAGTCTTGGCTTATGCCTGATGTCTCATTGTAAATCTCACTAGCATCTCCTTTCATTGTCAGAGGTATCCCCATTTGGACAGTAGGTCACTATTTAGCTGATGGTCTGACTTTCTGTTTACTTAAGTGCTGTAAGTGCTATAGTTGGGAAACGTTTTCTTGCTATGTCAATTCAGTTTACTTAAACGCTTACTTGACACTCAGTTGAAATGAGCAATATCTTAAATCTGCTGTGGAATACAAAGAAAAACAAGACAAGGCCCCTGCCACCAAAGAATTTCACGTTAAGTAATGCTTTTTCAAACCCTCTGCTTACTTTGGTAACTCATAGCCTCATCAGAGCTAGAAGTGCTCCTAGACCCAAGCTTCTCCCCGACCCCATTCACTTAGAGGACGCCTATCTGGCTTGCCTCTAACTACAAGTTCCCCTCTCCTGTGGGACTCAAGAACCAGTGCCCCTACCACACCCAACTCAAGGTACCTGGGATGATGGAATTCCTTGCCCAAACATGTTTGAGCCTGCTTTCAGGGCCCATGTGGACCTCTTCCTTGAACGCGTGCACGCAAGGCCCTTTACAGTGCCAGATAAGCTAGGGCTGGGAAAGGGGGCAGATGGCAGGCTAGTAGCAAGAGCTACAGTAAGCTCCCTGCAATATTATGTGTCCTAAAATTCAAGAATTCTGAATTTGCACCTGGACTTCCAGGTAATTTTGAATGTGTATTCCTCAAAGTAGGAGAATGAACAGATTTTATGTAGTAGTGTATTAGCTTGATTTACTGCTTTTAGGTGTTTAGATACATGGTATCTGGGCCTCCATTTTCATTCTTGCCATGGACCCCACAAATATTAGAGGCAGGTTGTTTAGAGTAAAACTGAAAATTCTTAACGTGATCTGTGCAGTCCTACATAATCTGCTCCTGCCCTCTACCCTGTTCCACCCAGCTGTACCTGCTTCTTCACTATTCTGAAACACCTTGGCACACTCCCTTCTCCCTTGTACTCACAGCTCCCTCTTGGAATGTTTTTTTCCTAGGTCGCTACATGGTCTCTTTTCTCATGTTCTTCAGGTCTGTCCCCCTCTTGACCCCTAAGTCATTATCTTATCAGTGAGGCCTTGCCTGGACAGTCTTTCTAAAATTTTACCAGTCCCCAAACACTGTTCCCTCTACTGCCTTATTTACTTCCCTTGTTAAGACACATCAATATCAAAAAGCCAGAAATAGTAAAAAACTAAATTAGTTTTTCCTCCTAAATGTCTTTCTTTTAAAACTCCTTAACTATGAAGACCATTTTTCCTTAAAAATTATTTTGGTCGTTATGTCTTAAAATTACCCACATACCCACTTTAAAGAGTTAAATAGTTCTAAGAACTGCCGTCAGTTTCAGGAGTAACTATTTCCAATTCTATTGGATGATTCTTTTGGTATCTTACACTGTGTCTAAATAACATGCTTATGTTGCTACGACCTAACTTCAATTTTGGGCCTTATTCATTTTCCACTGTGTGGGATGAGACGTAAGCCCTCTCTTCCCAGTGTCACACCCTGTGCATGCTCACACACATACGGCTCTCCCCTTCTCAGTATGATTAAATTGTACTTTTGGTTTCATCAAGATTTGATATTTTAAACTGTAAGCCCTAGTCATAGCTGAGCCCCATAGTACGCTGTGATTACTTTCCATTCCTTTGTAATGTTTTCTTTTTCCTAAAGTTAAAAATTGTCATGACTTTGATTCGTTTACTTTTCTAGTTTTATTAGTCCATTCTTATGCTGCTAATAAAGACAGAAGACATACCCAAGACTGGGTAATTTATAAAGGAAAGAGATTTAATTGACTCACAGTTCCACATGGCTGGGGATGGTCCTCACAATCATGGTGGAAGGTGAATGAGGTGCAAAATCAAGTCTTACATGGGGGCAGGCAAAGAATTGTATTCAGGAGAACTGCCCTTTATAAAACCATCAGATGTCGTAAGACTTAACCACTGTCATGAGAACAGCATGGGAAGAATCTACCCTCATGATTCAGTTACCTCCCATCAGGTCCCTCCATGACATGTGGGAATTATGGGGATTACAATTCAGGATGAGATTTGGTGGGGACATAGCCAAACCATATCACTAGGTTATTAGCATCAATTCTACCCAAGACTGTATCAGTTATGTATATCTTTTTTCAGTATATTCAGTCATCTATATTCTGCAGTTTTCCTTTTCTTGAAAAAGTCACTCATAGAGTCTTTTTAAATCTGAATGATTGTTTTCAGGTCTCCTAGAGATACCACAGAGGTATCTCTAAGATCTATTTACTCTCAAAAGAGCATTTGGGCAGTTGTTACAGATATTAATACTATTGTTGTTGTCATTGTTGTTTTTTAAATATTATTTGACCAAATCATGAAAACAACTGTTCACTGTGAATTTATTAGTGGTTCCCTTTTATGTGTTATAATCAAGATAACCTTTTATTAAAAAAATACGGAATGCATTTTTTGTTTTATATGAAACATATTAGGGATTACTGAAACAATCTGAATACATTGATTATATATAGTATTTTTAAATTTTATTTTTTATAGGCTCTCAAAATTAGAGAGATGTGTAATTGCCCACCACTGTCTAAACCAGACCCTCGATTACTATTCAAACTCAGCATGAAGCATTTTCTTGAAGAATCAGAGAAAGAAGACCTAAATATTACGAAGAAACAGAAAATGGATACTCTTCCTGTTCAAAAACAGGAGCAAATACCATTAGCATACCTAGTTGAGAAAAGAACTGGTAATTGAATTAAAACTTATGAGACACAAGATATACGAAGAATGTTGCAGTCTTTATCATTTTATGTTACTTTAAAAAAAATGATGTTTGAAATGAACAAAAAGGATATTCAGGGTCAAATCATGTACATTACGGATATTATCTAAATTCTTCTAGAATTTATTTTTCATGAAATATTGATGGATTTTAATCTATGTTAAAATATCTTCAATGAGGAAAATGTCACAGAATAAATTTATATTACACATTTTACTCTGTCTTCTACTTGCTTTTGATTTAGAAGGCAGACCCCTAGTGGATGAGAAATGAGAACACACAAGTAGTTTTTATTGTAGAGAAGGTTTCAACTGAGCCTAAACTGGATTTCCAAGTCTGGGTGATTATGATGAAGTGGGAAATAGTCTGAAGGTATCTGTTTGCAGGAAATTGTTAGCATCGGGGTGGGATTATGTGGAAAAGGGGACCTCAGGATAGAGAATTTTCTTATCTTCACCTGTGGATGACTGGAGAAAATGCTACAGGCAGAAGCTATTTTCCTAGAGAGACACAAGAAGTTGTGGTTCAGATAGCAAAGCAAGAAACAGAATTGGGGGAGAGGGCATTTCCACAGAGACACTGTGTTCCTGGTGCACTGACGTCTTAACAGAAGGTTGTGTCATTTGATTGCTCCATGAGATTACCATTTGGGAATCTCTGGGGTTCCCAGAGAAGACAACCACTCTGTTTCTATGACGGTACCATCAAAAGAGCCAGAGGCAAGGCACTGCCCCCAAGTTGACCTTCCTGAGCCGCAGATATCAACGAGGGGACCGGAGGAAAATGACAAGAGAAGAAGCACAAGACACACCCCCAGTGGTGCCCAGAAATTGCTGCATTATATAAATGTGGAAATATGACTTATTTAATATGTGTATTCCCAAACTAGTGAAGTCTAGTGATGCTTAGGTTATATTTCTAAGAAGACATTTTTCTTGAAACACATTATATTAAATAAATATTTTCTTAGAGAATTACAGAGGAAAGGGACTACTTTGTATTATATGTCTACTATGAGCTGGGCCCTGTATTTATCTATTTTCCATAACCCTGTTAGGTTTTATTATTCTTATTTTACAATGGCAAATAGGCTTGGAGAAGTTAAATAATATACCCAATGTCTCTCACCTAGATAGAACAAAGCTAGATCTATCTGACTACGAATCTGTCCATTTTTTACAATGCTCAGATATCTAAGAGTAAGCTATCGAAACAAGGAACAAACTATTCTCAGTTATTCATTAGCTTCCCCACATATGGCTACAATACAAGTAAAAATCTCATAATTATGAAATCAGGGACCACTTGTGTTTCCTGCAGGTTGATTTTATAGGTTCTCAGCCTCTGCTATCAAAATTGACATGAAAAGCTTTAGATGAGGCAGTGTAGGAGAGTAGAACCTCTCCCACTGCCTGTGGAAAGAAGCCTGTGAAATCTCACCTGGGATGTGCCCTGTCACTATTAAATCTTCTTAGACAAAATATCTAGTTGTTAAGAAAACAAGTTCAGAGGCTGTTTTTGTTTCCCAGGGCTTATTATACATTACTCGTAAGGAATTTCCTGATCTACACACAAGACAACCATTGGTCATGAATAGGTTCACATTAACTATTCTCAATATAATCATTTTTTACACTCCTTGTGATTGGAGTGTTGTGAAAGACACTCCATAACATACAAAGACAGTTGGAGAATATCACCTAAAGGTAAACAGTAAAACACAGCGTTAGATTTTCCTACAGATTCCCTAAGAAAATAAATGTAGCAAAGACCTCTATTTTTTCTTCTATACTGTTGTCACTTCTAATTGTGTTGTTCAGACTTGCTAGAAACATATACAAGTTGACACCATGTCAGAAGGAGCAGAGATAATATCTTTATAATATACCAGAAAGACTTTTTTCAACCAGTGGAATCAAATGCAAAAGAAATGTTACAGTTCAGCTCAATGTTTTAGAAGAAATAGCAGTTGAAATACAAGATATGTATATATGTGTGTGTGTGTGTGTGTATATATAATTTTATATGGAAATAAGCTCTATGTTCTGCACTTAGTTGCAGAACTACTTTGTTCCTGTCAATACTTTTCATGTGCCTATAGGATATAGATGATAGGCTGGTGGTTAACTTAGTTGTTAGGAGGATGATGCTAATAAATTCAAGACACAAACTCAACCTGATTTTTTTATAATTCTGATAGTGTGAGACTATCTCCCAAAACTAAAGGACAAGGACAGCGTGTATATTTACTTCTATATGCTTATAGTTCTTGACACATTATAGGCATTAATTAATATTTTATTGACACTGTACAGCAATCATCTGGTCAAAGGACTGAAAAAAAGGAGAAACAGTCATACTCTAAAATCTTTGCTTCTGTAGTTGTGGAACCCTGGACAAGTCACATAAACTCTCTAATCTTCATTCCTTAATTATAAAATGGGGGCAAAAAAAATTCTCCTAGGTTGACTTGGTTGACCAAGTGAAATGATACAGCATTTAACACAAAATCTAAAGCTGCAAATGTAATAAAAATTGTTACCATATACTGATGCATACTTTATACTATTAGCCATTTTCATACTGCTATAAAGACATACTCGAGACTGGGTAATTTATAAAGAAAAAGGGGTTTACTTGACTCACAGTTTCACATGGCTGGGGAGGCCTCATGAATCTCACAATCATGGTGGAAGGGGAAGAGGCACATCCCAATTGGTGGCATGTGAGAGAGATCAAGCAAGAGCAGGGAAAACCACCCCCAAAACCATCAGATCTGGTGAGAACTCACTCACTGTCATAAGAACAGCATGGAGAAAACTGTCCCCATGATCTAATCACCTTTCTCGGCACATGGGGATTACAATTTGAGATGAGATCTGGGTGGGGACACAGCCAAACCTATCAGCTATGCATGGTGCTAAGCATTTTGCAAGCACTGTTGAACCCCACAGCGACCCTATTTATGGTAGATATTCTATTCAACTATGCCCTATTGTAGATCAGGAAGCTGAAGGTTAGAGGGGTAACGGAAGTTGCTCAAGGCTACATGGTATATAGTTCTTAAGATTTTTTTTTACTTGCAAGAACAGAGAAACCAACACAAACCCAACCAAGAAAATTTGTTCCCTCAAACTAACAGAAAAGCCCAGAAATATTCTGCTTCAGGCACAGTTTAATCTAGGGGATCATGATGTCATCCGAGCAAGGGCTCTTTTTCTTTGCAGTCTTTCTCAGATGTTCCCTGGTGATGTCAAGATGGCTGCCAGCACTTCCAGGATTGCATGCTTTCACATCCAGCTGGATGAGTGACTGACTCACACCCCAACTATTGAAACAAAGCCTTTAACACTAACTGCACCCTGAAGCAATCGCCATGGCAGGGGATGGCATTATTTTGATTGGCTTGGACCTATCTGGATCCAACACGAGTTGAGGATGGGCACGACTCAACACCACCCAAACAGAATGGCTACTGCGCAGTGGGAGAGATGCAACCACAGGGCTTATGAAGTAAGTGACAGAACTGGAATTAAAACCTGTTTATCCTTTCAGCAGGCAAAAAACAAGATGATTCCTTGACAAATTTTATCTGAAATAATACCTAATCTGAGAAAAAATGTAGTATAAATTTTATATTGATATGATAGCAAATTTTCATTAACCTATTTGCTTTACCATTTAAAAGTTTTTTTGTTTGTTTTGTCTTGTTTTGTACTGAATTATATCCTCAAAACCAATCTATGAGATTGGAAGGACAAATGGCATTATTTACTCATAGGGGAGAAAACTAACGCTTGGAGGAATTAGGCAAGTGACTCAAGTATGCATTCAGGTAAATGGCTGAACTGGGATTGGAACTGAAGAATCCACTGATTTGTAATCCAATTTTCTTTCTGCAATACTGCATTCTTTGGAGAGGGAGCTATTACCTCCATTTATCTGGAAACTGAAGCTCAAAAATATTAGTCAATGTGTGCCCAGCACTACTCACTTCTTAATGGCAGAACTGGTTCAAACCCTCTCATTTCCTGACTCCTCTTCCTCCATGTACTGCCACTTCCATGAACAAATCTCATAGAAAGTGAGGATGAAAAATGTGCATTCCCTTCATCCTTCACTCATGAACACCAGGGCCAACACCTCTTTTCTCTTATTTAAAAGCACCCATTTTAATAGTTGATGGCAGATGGTAAAAATATCCATTTTAAGCGTATGTATACATGTGAAGGATAAAATTCTTGTTAATCACCTCATAACATGTTTTGATGAGAGCCTAGAGAATTCTTTAATCTGTAGTGAGATGAGATAAATCTCCCACTTCATTACGGGGAAGAAAACTCTATCAGTGTTCTACCCATCTACACTTTGCCCCCTAACCTCCATCAGAAAACTTAGGCTAGTGGCTCCCAGCTTCTGAATCATCCAGGCCTCCTTTTACATTAGCTGGCTCTGCCAGCAAGGAGTTTTACACCTCTAAGTTCGATCTTGAAGAGTTGGTATGTCTAGACCCATGCCCAGGTGTTCTCACTACACTGGCTGTTTAGGAGACTGTGGGGTGTGGGGCATAAGTCACAGTGCAGCTCTGTTTCCAGGTCTTAGGATGTCTCTGATATCATCAAAGACCAAGCAGGGCCTCTGATCATCATGTGATCTCTGGTGCTACCAAAGTTCCAGCCAAAAGAAAAAAAATTGTTGTTTTAATTAGTTTGAGCAGCTTAATTATGTGAAAGAAAATATAAAATTTTTAGTTAAGCTCTTTGAAATTTTAAGCATAGCTGGCAGGCTTCCAATACCATCTTAGTAGACCACAAGGGGCCTGGGACCTCATCCTGGGCAGCATTGGTCTAAAATAAGATTTGGGTTTTTTTCTTCCTTCAGAATATTAAAGTTAACATGTATTCATTTTGACCAATATATTAAAGTTTAATCATACTTTCGTAGGTTAGAAATGGTGGATGGTTTACTTAAGAATTCTGTACTTCTATATTTAAGGTTGTATTTCTTCAGTAACTATTGTTTTTGCACAGAAATGTTGAGTTTAGTTTTTTCCAAATTATTTCTTTCTGATGTTATTGGAGCCTTGAAAGAATCAAGGGCAACATCGCTAGTCTCATTTTTTTATTTGGGAAAATGGGATAGTAATATTTGCCCTACCCAATTCCCAGAATTATTATGGATTTAAATATAGTAATGTATATATGCTCTGCTGAACATCCCAAATGCTACACTGTGCTGATTCTTATTAACATATTCTAACATGTCTTCATCTGGGCTATATGATTATTAGTTAAGAGATGTCATTTCCAAAAGGTTGGTTCTGATCTGTTACAACTCAGAATTGGTGATGATCTCTTCCTACTTGAGTGTGAGAGGAAAGGAAACTTTTATTTGTGGCATGTTTTGTTTTAGTCTGGGGTGTGTGTGTGTGTGTGTGTGTTTAACCTAATTCAGCCAGGTGCAGTGGCTCACGTCTGTAATCCCAGCACTTTGGGAGGCTGAGGCGGGTGGATCATGAGGTCAGGAATTCAAGACCAGTCTGGGCAACATGGTAAAACCCTGTCTCTACTAAAAATGCAAAATTTTATTACAGGGAGTGGTGGTGGGCACCTGTAATCCCAGTTACTCCGGAGGCTGAGGCAGGAGAATTGCTTGAACCGGGAGGCAGAAGTTACAGTGAGATTAGATCATGTCACTGCACTCCAGCCTGGGCAACAGAGCATAAAAATAATTAACCTAATTCTGTTAATCCATTATGCCCTTGTCTGGAGGGTGTTCCTGATTTCCATCAATTTCTACATTCTGATGTTTAAATCTGGAGAAATAAGGCCAGCCATTTCCTAGAATCACCAATCCATTCTCCAGATGATGGACTGGGAAAATGGGAATTAGTGTTTGTAGAGCCCTACTAAGGCAAGATTCTATAACCTTTCTCTCCTTTTAATCTTCACAGCAACCCTGTGAGGGATGTTTTATTTTCCTAATTTACAGATGAGAAAATGGGGGTTCACAGGACTGTGTAACTTTACAGAGGTCACACAGTAGCCCAGGAATTTAGCTAGGTCTGTGACACTCAAAGGCTTTCACTGTCTTTAATACGCCTCCCCTCACACAAAAGAAATGAGAGCAATTGGCAGGACAATGTGGGAAACATTTATTTGGGACCCTTGCTTTGTTCAAGTGCCTAGAGCATTTCTCCTGCTCCATAGTCCCTGAAACTTTCCACGATCTCAACACCAGCTCCCTTTGCAATGAGCCAATCAGCTAACTAAAAGGTATTCATGAAAAAGGCCCAGCAGCCTCAGGAACATACAACTGACCCTTGACAATGCAGGGGTTAGGGCACTTTTTGGACCCTAATAGCTACCCAAAGTCACATGGGCCACCAGCTTTGACCTGAGCGCATTACGAAGAACTAACTCCTCCTCTCAGGAGAACTATTAGGTTGGTGCGAAAGTAATTGCATTTTTTGCCATTACTTTTAAATGGCAAAAAAAAAAAAAAAAGCCAAAAAAGGATAGAGGAAGGAAGTATTTCTTTGTTTTTTGGTCCCGTAATACTTACTTTTGCCATAGAAAACAAAAAAAAAAACGGCAATTACTTTTGCACCAATCTATAGTTTAGGAAACCACTGAGGATTCAAGGTCAGAAGATCTGAGTTCACATCCTGTCTTCCCTACCAGCTGTGGGATCCAGCAAGTCGCTACGCCTCTTGAAAGCTCAGTTTATCTTTACCTGCATGTTGTGGCAACGAAAAGAGCTCTGTTACTGCACCTACCCCATCATGCTGCAAGCTGGCTATTGGCCTGGGAGCTCCTATAGAGCAGGAGCTCTGGCATCCTCATCTTTTTCATCCACAGTCCACAGGAATGCTTGATGCTTTATCGGTGATTCCTAGTCTCTGTATCTGGAATGACCCTAATAGCCTCCGTAAAGTAGAGAAGTTTGACTCGGAAATCAAAATCCAGACGTGAAGTGATATTTACATGTATGTGACAGCTCGTTTGGGAGCAGACGTTTATTGAACAGCCAGAACAGATTGCAGAGTTAACACTCAACAGCTTCATCCAGAACACAGAAATCTGTCGGAGTTGAAATGTGAAGGAAACGCAGGCTGGGAAGACACACCAGTCTTGGAAGGCATGCTAGGCGGTGCTCAGACTTTCTCTGCAGAGTGCCCTTGGGTCAGACTGTTCTGGCAATGAGGTCATTAGTGCTTGGTAAGATCAAGTCCCTAACAATAAGAGCAGTAACAAGAGCAATAATAATGGCCACCACTCATTATTGAGACCTCTTACAAACCAAGCTCTGAAAGCGCTTGACATGCAGTGGCTCGCTTGACTCCTGCAACAATTCTGTGAGGCAGATAAAATTGTCCCACTTGATTTATGAATGAGGAAATCGAGCTCAGAGAGTGTGAGTGAGTTGACTCAGGCCTCCCAGGTAAGACTTACCTTGACCTTGCAAGCTCTTGGGTCTCAGATGAAATGCCATTTGGAGGCATTAAGTGTTGTGAGATTGGCTCTGGCTGGTTGGATAGTTTGTAAAGCATGACAATACAGTGCAGTGTGGGGAAATGTCATTTGATTTATTTTGTTCTCCTGGGACTACTTCCTCTCTTAACATGACTAGCAAGGTAGGGCATAACTGAAAGTGAACAGAAGTCCTAGATGGGAGAAGAGACGATCAGAGGGACCCTAGTTATTTTTTGTGAATGTTTATGATAATAGTAGGCAATAGTAATAGTTAGCATTTATGAAGCAGAAGGTGTTGGGGACGCCACTAAACACTTTGCATGTATTATCCAATTTTGCACCCACCATAATGCTGTTGTTGCCCAGCTGCATTAGTCTGCTCTTGCATTGCTATAAAGAAATACCTGAGACTAATTTCTAAAGAAAATAGATTTAATTGGCCCACAGTTCTGCGGGCTATACAGGAAGCATGGTGGCATCAGCTTCTGGGAAGGCCTCAGGGAACTTACAATTATGGCAGAAGTGCAAAGAGGAGCAAGGTGTCTCACGTGGTGGGAGCAGGAGGGGTGGGGAGGTGCTACACACTTTTAGAAGAGCCAGATCTCGTGATAACTCACTCACTATCACAAGAACAGCACTGAGGGGATCGTGCTAAACCACTCATCAGAACCCGCCCCATGATCCAATCAACTCCCACTGGCCCCACCTCCAAAAAAAGGATTGAGGATTCCATACAATTCAACATGTGATTTGGATGGGGACACAGATCCAAACCGTATCACCAGCCAACAGCCACTCTTCCTCTTGTTTTTCATTTTGTTTGGGTGATAGTATGCCCTGCCTGCAAATATCTAAGTCAATTATCTAATGCTATTCACCTTAGCCAAGGCCAGGTCTGAGAACAGGTGTGTAGCTAGATATGATGAATAGGAAAGAAAGCAAAGTCAAGTACTTTCCAAGGATAGCAAATATTTTCCTCTCTGAGAAGAAAGAGGCCACAGAAGATTCTGTTTTAATTGTTTGTTTGCTTATTTGTTTGTCTTTTATCCCTGCCTTGCAAGTGCTATGTCAAGATATGACCTAGGGAATCCCAGGGATACCAACCCAGAACCCCAGAATCCTAGTGTCACTGGGTTGCTAGGGCAATGCTGGCATTGACTGCCTCAAAACTTTTCGTGAAGTGAGATAGTAAATGTCTTTATTATTTATGCCATTATTAATTGGGTATTTTCTTACTTGTTCCTAAAAGTATTCCTACTGATAAAATAGTATTGGTTCCATTTTATAATTGAGAAAACCAAGGCATAAAAAATTAAATCACTTTCCTTCTGTCACCCAGCTTGTAAGTGGGAAGGCCTAATAAGCTTTTGCTACTACGATTCTGCCTGGATCCAAGTCTACAGTCCAAGGAATTACATTCCAGGGGTGATAGGTTGGCTCAATCAAGTAAGAAGAACTCTTGACACTGGGCAACTGAGTAGGGAGCTCTCAGTCATAGGAGATGCTGAAGCAAAGGAAAGACAGCCATCCGTGAAGGTCACTGGAAGGAGAGCCAGGCTCTAAGTAGACAGGAGTCAGAAAGATGGACCACGTGCAAGACGCTAATGTGTTATAAACGTGTTCTGTAATAGAACCACATGGGCTCAAAGAATAGGCAAAAAAAGAAACTGCAGTCTTGGCTAACCAGGTTTCCAGTTTGGTGATGAGACAGTGCTTCAGACATCTGTGGTCCAGGAATGGGCTTGACAGTGCTGCTCCTGGACCATTGAGGGTGATGGCAAGGTGAAAGGTAAGGGTCAGGCCTGGATGTGCATGAAAGTCCCAGCTCTGGCCAGGCACGGTGGCTCATGCCTATAATTTTAGCACTTTGGGAGGCTGAGGTGGGAGGATCACTTGAGGTCAGGAGTTTAAGACCAGCCTGGGTAGCATGGCGAAACCCCATCTCTACTAAAAATGAAAAAATTAGCTGGGTGTGGTGCTGCACACCCGTATTCCCACCTACTTGGGAGGCTGAGGCACAAGAATTGCTTGAACCTGGGAGGCAGAGGTTGCAGTGAGCCAAGATTACGCCACTGCACTCCAACCTGGGTGACAGAGTGAGACTCTGTCTCAAAAATAAATAAAGTAAAAATAAAAATTAATAAATAATAAATAAAAAGAAACTCCCAGCTTTGCTATTTCCTAGCTGCCAACCTCAAATTCCCTCTTTGTCAAATGGGAAGAATGGCTTCAGTGTACTTCCTAGGGCTGCTGTGAAGATTAAATGAGATGATTGTACACATCTACAAACGTTTATTGAAGACCTACTATATGCCTAGCCTTCTTTCAAATCCTGATGTCTGTGTAAGCTGAAAGAGTTTCACAAATTTAAAATATTAAGTATTATTATTTATTTTTAAAAAGTATCTAAGTCCTCTCTTCCTCCTGCCCTACCAAGGAACTCCATTCATCTATTTTGAAATAAATTGAGCTCTTACCCAGGAAAATAGAAGAACGGCTCCGACAGACAGAGTTTCCAGCAAGACAAATCCCCAATGGCTTCTCCCTGCCACCGCTCAATAATGGTGTTTGCTATAAATCAGAGAGCTTCTTTATCAAGTGCTTTGAAGCGCTTGGGACTGATTTAGCCCTAGAGTGAGATTAATCACAAATTGCTGCTTTAGAAAGAGTGATGGGTATGAATTAGAAGGTTCATGGAGATCATTCTGATTCACCCCAATTGCGATAGATAGCTGGAATTTACAGAACTAAGGCCCTAAGTTTTTAAATATTTCTCAGTTTGAGAAAAATTACTACATCTAAGAGTAGATTTCTTTTCCCCTAATAATGTCACAGTGGGATGGGGAAGGAACTAATGTTTTCTTTTTAAAAGCATGTAACTGTGTGTGCCAGACTCTATGTTTATATCATGTTTTTTTAATCCCTATAATAATACCATGAGATAAGTCTGGCTATCCTCATTTATTAGATAACAAAAGTGAGACCCACATTGGTGAAAAGACTTACACAATGTTATACAATGCCCAGGTAGCTGAGATGAGTAAAATGCAGGTCTGTGTGATTCCAAAGCCTTAACAAGGAACCTCTTTGATCATTGACGGCAGATCCCTGGAAGCAGAGCTCAACGTAGATACAAAAAATAAATGAATCACATAAGGCTTGCTGTGATTGCTGGCCAGCAATGATGCCTGAGACAGTCCCTTAGGACCCATCTTTAATGACACTGTCCTGTGATGACCTTCTTTAATATCTCGCCTTTTTTTTTCATAAGATAGAGGATGTATGAATGAAAGAAGTTCCACCAGGAAGAATGTGTCTGCTTCCTTTCTGCTCATATACCACGTAACGGCCATGGAGGGGCATCACTCAGATAACTCTTCAACAGAGCCCTCTGTGGCGTGCATAACTGACAAATGCTCCAGCTGCCACACCTTCAGGTCCACAGTAACTGGGTATGTCAGGGGCACTAAAGCTGGGCCATGCCTTCTGCACATGAGATCATGTCATGGATGACTATTGCATGAGGACACCCTGTTGGCCTGGCCAAAACGTTCTTAGAACTGCACTGTAGTCACAGCTCTTCCAACTTCCTTCTCCTTCCTTCCCACTCTCATTTCTCATGTGTCAGACCTACATCATGGTCTGAAGCCTCTTCCTGTCTCATCCTGATCCCCTCCTTTGTCATGTACAAGAACTTCTCCAATACATCTCATGCACAGCTAATCCCATCTTGGTGTCTACTTCCTGAAGAATGCTAATGGAAAGACGCAGTGATTCTGTTTCTCCAACCCACATGCCTATCACCTGGAAAACAGATCAATTTTGTGATATCATCATGCAACAGAATACTATAGAGCAGTGAAAATGAATGAATCAGAGATAGAGGCATCAACATGGATACATCTGAAAAACATAATGTTGAACAAAACAAAAGTGTTGCAGAGTGAGTGATACATACATACAGTATGTAACATTTATATAAAGTTTTAAAACTTTTCAAACAATGTCGTATATAATTTGTAGATGAGTACATAAAGCATAAAAACACACTAAGGGCCGGGGCAGTGGCTCAGGCCTGTAATCCTAGCACTTTGGGAGGCCAAAGTGGGCGGATCATGAGGTCAAGAGATCGAGATCATCCTGGCCAACATGGTGAAATACCATCTCTACTAAAAATACAATAATTAGCCAGGCATGGTGTGCATGCCTATAGTAATAGCTACTCGGGAGGCTGAGGCAGGAGAAGTGCTTAAACCTGGGAGGAGGAGGTTGCGGTGAGCCGAGATCATGCCACTGCACTTCAACCTGGCGATAGAGTGAGACTCCGTCTCAAAAAAACAAAACAAAACTCACACATACACACACACACACACACACACACTGAGGAAAGCTAAACCCAAATTCAGGAGAGAGGCTACCACTGGGGAGAAAAAGAAGAATGCAAACGGGTTTTGTATTTTAAGCTGCATGCTTGGCACACAGTTGTTCATTATACCTATGCTTTTTATATGCCTGAAATGTTTCATAGTAAAAAATTTAAACATATTAAGTCATACCCAACAAAGTGTTTCTAGTGAAAAATGATAAAATAATTTGATATTGGCTATGTTTTGGGAAATTTTGGATATATGTTGTCGCATGCCATCAGTTGAGTCTTAGTCTACTGTGCCTTTTACTACACCAAGTAGCAATTATTTATTTTTATGTTTGTTTCTGTTCTCTTTCTCTCCCCAACCCTCACTGGACCATGAGCTCTAAGAAAGAAGACTCTCATCTCCTTATTTCTGAATCCCCAGTGGCTATGACAGTAGCAAGGGAGCAATATGTGTTTATTATGTTTTTAATAATCAGGAGAAGAGAAACCAGGGACTGGGGAGAGAGATGGCAGGTAGTACAGACGGCAAAACCTAAGTCACTATTTTTTCAATGTAATCGAAAAAGCAGAGCTTCCGCTTTTGTTTGAGTGCAGCTACATATGGGCAATAGGGCTACAGTGGGGCAGCTGGGGGGCAGGCCAGAGGGCCTGAGGTGTGTGAGGTCCTGTGACAGTGGCAGCCACTTTGTTATATATTTCAGGCAAAGAGTTGGGCATTATCCTCACAACTTGGAGAGTTCGGCATTATCACTGCTTTTCACAGATAAGGAAACTAAGGGTCAGCAAATTTGTATCTGCATCATACAAGGCAAGCTGCGGATCTGCTGTGAGGCCACTCACTCAGGTATTCATGTATTCATTCACTCAACAACACCTGCATTCCAGGCACTACTGCGCCGGGTACTAGGATACAGTGATGAATGGCTCAGACTGAGACCCACCCCAAGGAGCCCCCCAACTAGTGAGGGCTCAGATGCACAAGCACGGCTACCCTTGCAGTCACAGACCGGCTCTGGGACAGGTCCTGGTCTACGGGGCTGTGGTGGCACAAGGAAGAAAAACATCACCAGTACTGAATGTCAAGGCTTCCTGGAAGAATGACCTCCAGATGAGACCCAGGTGAGGGTAGGTGGAGGGAAGACAGGAGGGTGTTGGCAGGGGATGAGGATTATCCCTTTCATGAAAGAGCATCCTCTCTGAGGCCTGAAGATGAAAGAGCAGAGTGTCAGAGCTTCCCGTGACAGCCAATAGTGCATTCTCTTAGAGTATCCCATTCGTCTGCCTTCCAGGCTCCAAGTCCTTGGCTTCAGGAACCTCCCCTGGGCCCCCACATTACTTCCACACAGACCTACCCACCCCATCTGTGTTAGTCCAGGTCCTCTGAGAAAGCAGAAACCAAGACAAGATTAAACTTGCAAGAAATCTGTTAGAGGAAATGCCTGTGGGAAAAAATGAAGAGGCCAGGGGAGGCTGGAAAAGCCACAAGTCCACAATACAGGCCTGACTCCCAGTGAAGGGGCAAAGGAGGGGAGAGAGGGATGCGGGAAGTGTTTTTAGTCAATCCTAAGGAAACTTTGGCAAGGCTGGGAGTACTGGAGCCGCAGTTGCCCAAGAGAGGAGTCCCAAGTCTCCAGGAAGGGCCCTTCCTCAGCATCCCTGCCCTGCTCCTCCATTGGCTAGGGGTGGCCAGGGGCAGTCAGGATGCAGTTTGTGCTGGATTTCAGAAAGCAGTTGTGCGGACCACTGGGTAGTCATGCTCCCTGAAGCTCGGTATCTGAGAGGAATATTCTCCATGGCCAACATACTGCCCTAGGTTTTTATATACCTCCAAATCTGGCTTCAGCTTCAGCCCTCTTCCTGGGTTCTGCCAAGATAAAGAGTCCTGAGCAAAGGTGGTGTTGGGCAGTGATGAAGGGCATAGCTTCACAGCAGCCCCCATTTCTGCCACTGACCATGGGTGCTGCAGGGAAGGCATTGATCCCCCCAGTTTCCTTGTGGGAAAGTGTGGATAATAACAGTTCCTGTCTCCTAAGGTTGTTACAGAAATACTCGAATTAAAATGCATGGTAAGTGCCCAATAAATGATGTCTATTATTATTTTAATGGATCCATTTTTGATTTAGGGGCCATTTCAATGCAATGGTTTGATGGGGCTACATCAAAATGTAAAAGCCCTGCGCTCCCACCACTGCTGTTTTTCAAATATACCTGCATCTCACTCTGTCCTGAATGCTTCACCATCTTTCCATGAAGCTGCCCCTGACCCTGAGGTTTGGCTTTGGGTGTTCCTCTGAACCTGTAGCCTCCTTTTCCCATGGAACTTTTTACAATGATTAGTTCCATGTTTTGTTGTTGTTTTCATTTCTTGAAATAAACTGAGAATTCCTGTGGGGGTGAGGTCGATGTCCTGTTTGCTGCCACATCATCAGTGCCTACATGTTGGCTGAGCCCTGCCCTAGCCAGGCTCAAACCCAGGGCAACTCTCTAGGGTCATGCAGGGTGCTTGCCTGAGAGGAGAGGAGGGCTGCAGTCCACCTGGTGGCTGGGGGCCCAGTGGTGTGCTCAGGGGCTGTGCCTGCCTGAAGGAGGCACAGTGTTCTAGTTTCCATTCATACAACATTGCTTAAAGCTTGTCATATGAGCCTCTGATGGACTGCATCTGTCCAGAGGACGGTCCTTTTCTTATTTGAGAAAGATACTGTATTGGTTAACAATACAGTATTATTTTTATTATTGCTCTGCCAATAAGCCAGACTGAGAATGTGTGCAAAACCACCAGCACGATGTCTCACACTATGTCAGCTACTCCTGCAAACTTCTGGAAAGGCTTTGATGAGCATTTCTGAGTGTTTCTGCCTTAGCAATATGATGGGTTAGATTTATGTTTCTTTTCTTTTTTTTTTTTTGAGATGGAGTCTCACACTGTCACCCAGGCTGGAGCGCAGAGGC
>NW_016107478.1:3651572-3756506 GCF_001604975.1 Cebus imitator | reverse complement strand
TTTGAGATGGAGTCTCACACTGTCACCCAGGCTGGAGCGCAGTCGTGCGATCTCAGCTCACTGCAACCTCCGCCTCCCAGGTTCAAGTGATTCTCCTGCCTCAGCCTCCCAAATAGCTGGGACTACAGGCACCCGCCACAAGGCCCGGATATTTTTTGTATTTTTAGGAGAGGCGGGGTTTCACCATATTGGTCAGGCTGGCCTCCAACTCCTGACCTTGTGATCCACCCACCTTGGCCTCCCAAAATGCTGGGATTACAGGCGTGAGCCACCATGCCCGGCCTTAGATTCATGTTTCTAAGCTCCTTTCCTGCCCCGATATTCAGTGATTAGAGGAAGCCTGCTGTTCAGATACTGTTGAGGTGTGAGGACAAGGGCTGCCCGAAATGGAGTTCAGAATGGTCACATCCTCTGCTGGGCTATAGTTACCCTTGCTCATCACCCTGGTCAGCTCTTGCCTCCTCCTCCAAGGAGCCTGCCTGAGCAAGCCCACATCCATCGTGTTTGCTTTGTACTTTATATTTTATTAGGTGACTTTGATATGTTACTTCCTTTAATTCTCACAGCAACCTAGTGCTAGATCTTGATGTTATATCTGATAGATGAGGGAAAAGGAACTCAGAGAAGTTAAATAGCATTCACAAGGCCACACAGCTAGTACAAGGCCAAGTTCAGGCTTGAACACAAATTTAGGCAGAAGAATTCCTACCCATCTTATTTATGCTGCTTATAATGTTTCTCTGCATTGCATATTTCTCTGTTTCTGGCCCCATTTAGAATATAAAAACTTCAAGGACAAGGGACATGATTCTACTTCATTCCATTCTCTCCTGAACGCATCATGCACACGGTAAGTGCTGTCTAAATGCTGTCTGAGTCACAGTGGAAATCCTTGAGATGCAATCGCATCATATGTCAAGCCCTGGTAAGGACCTATACAAATACAGACCTCAGTGTGTGCATGACAATACACACATTGATGTCTTCCATGCATACACATGGTACGGCTGGTATGATACCTTTAAGGAAACATCTCTAATTAAACAACAAAAATGCTATTCTGCCTGTGCCTGCTGAGCAACTGTGGATTGGTGGCCAGAGCATTTGCTTCCACATTTCTGCAGTGTGCTCTTCCCTCCTCTTCAACTCTCCTCCTCACAGCCCAGGCTCTGCGCCTCCTGTCACTTAATATCTGGTCTTCCTTGACCCCTCTGGCTGGATGCAGGATCCATTTGCTTGGAGCTGTGAGCTCAGCTTCCCTCATGCAAACCTTCCCATCTCTTCCTAGCTTTGGGTCCTTCACCCACAGTCTTGGAGACCCAGCTCCACAGATGGTCCCAGTGGACAGCCCCACAGCCTGTCTCAGATTCTCAGGCTCTACTGAAACACATGGCAAGGACGTAGACAGACTCATATACCTGTGAAGCCAGGGACTTACACACGTGGGTCCACATGGCAATCCAGATATGTACATGTCCACCAGACCAAGTGCAGAGACACAGATGAACATTTTTGCCCATGGAGGCAGAACCAGCATCCACATGCAAACCCATGTATGCATGCAGGAATGTGCCCAGGTCATAGATACGTGTACACACAGACTCAAGTATGCATACAACCTTATACATGTAAGACTCAGTATGTGAGTGTACATACCCCTTAGAATGTGGATACCAGTGTATGCAAACACCATATGCCTCGAACATGAAGATTTATACACAGCCATGCAAGGGCCAAAAAAGCAGCCTTAGCCTCCTTCTCCCCAGGGTGCCACACTCAAACAGATTTCATCACAGATCATGGCCTTTCAAAGACACAGGTTCACACCTTTTCCTTGGAGCCAGCTCTTCCTTTGTCAAGTTGTCTGGCCCTAGGAAGGTGACGGAGCTTATGGCTGGGAGTCCCCAGGCACTCATATGACAACCTGTCACCTCTCCACTCAGCTACTCCTCTCACCAGGAGCTCTCTGCTCTCAGTGGGGAAGGCACTAAGGCTCAAGGTAATTAAATCTCTCTCTTTTTGCTTCGGCAACGTTGATCTGTTCAGGGCCACACTCTGACTCCAAAGAAACAAAGCTTTTAATTTCTTGGCTGGAATACACTGTTCTTAGACTTGTTTCATATGCGAGACAAAGGAGTGAAAATTCGAGCATACATTCTCATCTTCAGAGCGTGATATTGCTTATGAAGCACTTTTTCACCGTTTCATTTGAGTCTTACAATCATCCTATGGGGTAGATGGTACATAAACTACCCCCATTTTACAGACAAGGAAACAGAGGTTACAACAACAAGGGCAGCAGTTGTCCCTGACTTCCTGCGATGTGTCAGGCACTGTTTTAAGTGCCGTACATGTTTCAGTTTTTTCAGTCCTTACGATAACACTCAGAGGTATGTTTGTCTTCACCCCTATTTTACAGAGGAGGAAACTGAAGCACATAAGGTCATATTAACAGCCTGAGGTTTTCTGCTTAGGAATCAGTCTGGCTAAGTCGTATGCTATTGAAGTTAAAGGGATTTAATGCGGGATATTTGTCTTCTGGGTGAAAATCTAAAGCAGTGGCTCCCCATATTCTGACTACCGATGACCACACATCTGATTTTCTTACATCATTAACTCCACCCTTGAAAGATTTCATCCAATACAAACACTGTATTCATTAAGAAATAACCTGTATTGTGCCATTTTAATGAGACTTTTGAAGCTTTGAGAACAGGTTGGGGGTACCCTGAACCTCTAAAAATTGCTACTGGTTGAGATGCCTTGGGATTGAGGGTATCCAGACTGACACCTGGAATACAGAAAAGAATTTAGTTAAGGTACCTTCTCAGATCGACCTGGGTACCAATCCTGGCTCTACCAGTTATCCTCCTGGGTCCTTGGGTAAGCAACATCACCCCTCTCAGCCTCTGTTTGCCTGCAGTGTCAGATGAATATAATAGCATCCAGACTGTAGCATTCAAGGGATAGCACCATGATTGTGGATGCCCCACAATTCCTTGGAGTGAGGAGAGAAATATTTGTAATTGTCAGAAACATGATACAGCTGGCAGAAGTATGTGAAATCAGTTACATAAATTGTGAACTACATGTCAAAGTTCTATTTGTCCTGAGACAGGGTGAAAATCAGTGCATTTCTCATCAGGATAGAAAATAGAAACAGAAAAAAATCAGAGCCTCTGGGAATAATTCAGCCACAGAGTGAGTTCCATGCCTTCATCGGTACTCTTTGGCGTGCTCACAGAACTATCATTGTTTATATCCACACTTGCTGGCCCTGCATCCTTTGAGGTGTACCTTTCTTACCCTTTTCTTAGCTGCTTAGTAGGTTAGTTGGGGTGGACTGTGGTTTTGTTCTTGGCTACTGTGATTATGTGAAAACAGCTTCAGACAGATTTTTCTCTTGCTTTCTCCTGGGCCATTCCTGAGTTGCGCTGGCCCTCCAAAGCCTTCATCCCTTCTGTGTCTCCATCTTTGCTTTCTCCCTTCTAACTACCCCTGCCTTTTCCTTCCTTTTAATTGCTTCAAAAGAATGAGAGCAAGCTTCAATCACATTAAAAGAAAAAACTAGTCTCTATGGCAGTGGTCTTCACTCGTTTTTGGTCATATTCTTCTACTGGCTGTAAAAAGTTTGAGCTTCTAGTATCAATGTATTTATATGTCATTATTAACACAGTACATAGTTAACTTCTGTACTAATATTTTATTTCTAAAACATACATAAGTGGACATTTTTAAGACGGAGATTTTTTAAAGCATGAGATAAAAATAGTAATTTAAAATTTATTAACGAAAGAAAAATGCTTGCTCATACTAAAATATTATATTTTTGAAAACCTGCATTCAACACTTTCTGAAACAATTATTTAAAGATCTAGGCCAGAGTTCAATGCATACCAAAGGCTGAGTTTAGTTATTGTCTTAGCTGTAAGAGACTAGTTTATTCACAGAAAACAACAAGTTTCATCACAGAAAGGGTGAGGAAACTGTGAACCAATGTCTTTTTGAAAGAAAATTACCTTTCTTATCTTTATGTCGAGATGACTCTTTTAAGTGCCCAGTCTGCTGGGATAACCAGTGAACCTCTATCTGGTACAGAAGGTTTTCATAATTTTTTCTCATTTATAGTATTTTAAATAATATCATCTGTAACTCTACTTAACTGGGCACAAGTCAACCCTAATCAACCATAAAATGTTGAAAGCCAAACATGGAGTGAGATTGTCCTGGGTGACTCCTCTGAGCTATGGGGCACTTACACTTTCTCCAGGATCTCTCACTAACAGTAGGTGACAAATACTGAGCATTGATTTTCATCTGTAAATTGCATCTTAGTAAACCTTCATAGTCTTTAAATTTAAATATCTAAATTGGAAGGCCAATGTGTTTTCCCCCGTAGCTCCCATGAATCATTATACACACTGTCTGGGTAGGTCAACAGCGTCGGGAGCTAGAGAACAATGAGATTCAGGACTACGGACAGCTACACACATGCGTGGGAGGGGACCCTCTTTCTAATAATCTGCCTGTGACACCTATCTCATAAGATAGTCATGAGAAATAAATAAAATGGCACAGTAAGTATTCAATAACTATTCCTTTCTTCCTCTCCTTCTCACTATTCAACCTGATGCCAAGTGAAGGAAGGGAGACAGGAATTCAGGACCAGATATTCTGGCCAGAAATAAAAAACAATGCAATTTTGGAAATGTTTCTCAGTAGCTATATCTCTGGTGCCCACCTCTCCAATAGGATATGGGTACTGAGTATCATATCCTATTAAAATACTGATCATGCACCCTCCTTCCCTGCCCAGTCCCACATATATGCATCTCTACCACAGATATGTCCTACTGGTGCCAATTTCCTCATCTGATAGGGTTGGGCATCTTAATACCCTCTGGGTCTGACCCAGAGCTCCTGGATAGTAAAGTGGTGTATATATATGCCTAGACTTTGTGCTTCATCTCTGGTGGATTCATCCATGCTCTCTGTTCAAAGGGAGCTCTGAGTACTTATCCCAGTTCATGTTTGTGGTAGTTTTAACATATATTCACAAATTCTTTGATATACTTCCTTTCAAGATGTGGAGTGTAAATCCTCTCTTAGTCCAGGTTGAACTGGACTTTGTGACTTGATTCTTTTTCTGTTTTTGAGACACAGTCACACTCTGCCACCCAGGCCATAGTGCAGTGGCATGATCTCAGCTCACTGCTACCTCTGACTCCTGTGTTCAAGTGATCCTCACACCTCAGCCTCCTGAGTGGCTGGGATTACAGGCATGCACCATCACGCCTAGCTAATTTTTGTATTTTTAGTAGAGATGGGGTTTTGCCATGTTGACCAGGCTGGTCTTGAACTCTTGGCCTCAAGTGATCCACCCACTTTGGCCTCCCGAAGTGCTGGGATTACAGGCGTGAGCTACCATACTTGGCCCTGTGACTTGCCTCTAATACATAGAATACAGCATTAATGATGGTATGTTATTTGTGAAATTACATTATAAAAAGACTGGATTCTTCTCTGCCTGCACTCCTATTTTTGTTCCCTCTCATTTTCTTTCTTTCTCCTTTGGACCTCTTCCCCTGGAAGAGGACAGCTGCCATTCTTAAGAGTACTTGGGGAGCCTTGTGTAGAGGCCCATGTGGTGAAGATCCAGGATGATCACCAACAGCGCAAGAGAGACCAAGGCCTCCTGCCAACAGCCTGCTCACTAGGTCCTCTTGCAAGTTGATTTTCCTGCCCCAGTCAACAGTTATTTTGCAAGAGATCCTCAGCCAGGGTTACCCAGCTAAGCTGCTCCCCAGTTCCTGAACCTCAGAAACAGTGAGATAATGTTTCTTGTTTTAAGATCCTAGGTTTTGGCAATTTTGTAACACTGCAGTAGATAATACAATGCTCAAAATCCTGAGCCCGCTCTCCATGTTCACCGTAGCTCACTCTCCATGTTCATTCTCCATGTTCATCGGAGCCCACTCTCCATGTTCACTCTCCATGTTCATCGGTGGTTTTAATTTTTGTCTTCTTAAGTTTTCCAAAGCAATGGTTTCTGGGCTAATCTTGTTCTGGTCCTAAACTACTATTAATTCTCTTATCTTAACCTCAGCTTTCTCATCCAAAACAACAGCTACCATACATTGAGAACTTTCTCCTTTCCAGGTATCATGCACACATATATTATCTTACCTCTCATCTCTATTATAAAATGAAGTGACCATATGATTATTCAGTCCCACTAGACCAGTGCTGTCTCAGTTTCAGATGAGGAAACTGAGGCTTAGAGAGGCTAAAAAAAACCTGATTCACATTAATATTTAGACTTTGATAAATAGACAGCAAACCATTTTTAATTTTTTTTTGAGACAGAGTCTTGGTCTGTCCCCCAGGCTGGAGTGTAATGGCACGATCTCAGCTCACTGCCACCTCCACCTTCTGGGTTCAAGCAATTCTCCTGCCTTAGCCTCTTGAATAGCTGGGATTACAGGCATATGCCATCATGCCTAGCTTATTTTTGTAGTTTTAGTAGAGAAGGGGTCTCGCCATTTTGACCAGACTGGTCTTGAACTCCTGAGCTTGTGATCGACCTGCCTTGGCCTCCCAAAGTGCTGGGATTAGAGGCATGAGCCACTGTACCCAGCCTGCAAACCATATTCTTTTAACCACTTTGCTATCTGTAGCTTTGATCCTGGTACCTTTCAGTTGCTTACAGATTTTGGAGTAGAACAAACCTGGGTTCAAATCCTGGCTCTAAATTGACGAGCTGATCACTGTTTACTTCTCTCTAAAACAGGGAAAACAACACCCATCTCAAAAGGATCAATGAGGGGTAGAGGCAAGAATATACAGAAAGTGTCTGCCTGTCCCACTAGACCAGTGCTGTCTGATAGAACTTTCTGTGACAATGGAACTGTTTCCTATCTATCCAATGTGGCAGCCACTAGCCACATGTGGCTAACTGAGCACTTGAAATGTGGCTAGTACAAATGAATTATTAATTATATATAATTTAGATCAATTTGCATTTAAGAAGCCACCTGAATCTTGTGACCACTGTATTGGGTAACACTAGACTCTATGCTCCAGGAAGACAGAAGCCATGCCTATTTGGATCAAATGTATATTCAGCACTTAGTACGGTGCCTGACACAGATTAGTTACTTGTAATCAATTGTTGAATGAATTATTGTATGAATGAGTGAGTGGTCCATCATGGGCTTTCAATGAATAGCATCTATCAGCCAGGCAGAGCACTGATGTGTAGTCGACCCTTCTTGCCTTTTCTCCCCACCCTTCCCCGTCAACAACAGCCAATTATGCTCTCCTGCAGAAATGTCATGTGAGCACCAGGAATTGGACAGAGACTAAATTTCAGGTGACTGGAGGGACAGAGGGAAATAAAAGAAGACCCCTACATCTTTAATGGGCCACAGAGGATAGGATGACCCCACCCCCACTTCAAGACTGACTAGGAAGTTTGTCTGTAACAGAGACGGTTGAATTAATGATGAGACTCCATGACAGCGAGGCCAGAGCAGCCCTAAATGTCACCTTCGTTATTTTTCAAGCCAACACGACTAACTGCCTTCCCTGTTGGCTTCCATGTTGTTATTGCTCTGCCTCGGGGTTGAGGGATTTTTTTTCCCCTAATCTCTACAACATGAGCTGTGTAAGTTCAGCAAGGGCAGGAGGTGAGATGGCACAGGCCGCTTAATAAGAGGTTTGGCTGTCACTGAGATGCAGCTATTGTGCAGACATGAGGAGGTGGCCAGCTGGGACTCCTCTGCTCACTATCTCCCTGAAATATGGTGCCTGTCTTTCCAGCCTTGGGAGTGAAAGAGCACTGTCTGACTCTCAGGCGGTTTTTCTCACTACTTCTTGGATCAATATTCTAGTCTAAAACAGAATGCCACCTGGCTGGGAAGAATGAATCCTGGGCCAAGGGCCAGGAGAGGCAAGTTGGAGTCTGGCCTCTGACATTACTGGTATGGGTGACCTGTGACAATTCACTTCCAATCCTAGGACCTCGAGTTTCTACTGTGCAAAATGGGAGGAGATGGAAGAGAGCAACCTTTAAGACCCCTTTAAGCTCTAAGCTAGCAGTGGCAGAAAGAATGGATTTTGTGGTCACATAGACTAATGTTGAAACCCTGGCTCTGCTCCTTCTGAGCTGATTCTTAGCCTCTCTGAGATAATAATAATAGAACCTTAAAGGTAAAATGAGAATTAAATGTAAGAATTAAAAGAGATATTGAATTCCAGGGGGTCTCAACCCTGTATGCATATTAAAATCACCCGGAATGTTTTTCAAAAATACCAATGCCCATAGCTTCACCTCCAGAGATATTAATTGTCTAAAGTAACATCTGAGTGCTAGCATTTTAACGGTGAGCTCCTCAGGTATTTCTGAGCCACACTTAAGGCCTAGTTTGAGGTGGTGGAGCTTATATGTAGCTGGACTTTCGTATTTGGTGACTCAATGGATATTCTAAAAATCATTGTGTCATCAATTTTTGCAAACCTTTCTCTCTGGCCCTAAGTTAAATATGTCAAAACCCAGCCACAGGCTTGCCAAATACAAACCCTCACTGATCCTTTCTTCCTTCTCCCCTGCTCCCTCGGCCTTCCCCAGTTCTTAAACTCCTCCACTGCCACATCCCTCCTGTCCATGCCTCCATTCCACTCCCACCCTTGCCTGCTGTGCTTTGGACCATAGTTATTGCACTTCTGCATTATTTTCCTTAGAAAGAACCTATTTCATCACCTTCCCACTTCTAGTATTCAACTCGCACAACCACTTCTCAGACAACAGTAAAACATAGTGATGATGAGGGTGGAGTCTGTAGCCAGACAGTCCGGGTTCTAATCCCACACTGAGCTGTGTGACCTGGGATGATTTTCATGACCTCTCTGCACTTCAGTTCCCTCTTATGTGTATGGGAATCCCCAACATCCCAGTCTTTGAAATCAATTGTTCTCCCCCACTTGACCCTCCCTTACAGTGTTATCCTGAATTCAGGGGAGAAAAAAAAATTGAGACTCCAAGTATTGAGCATAGTACTGAATGCTTTCCATACCTTATGTAATTTCATCTCCACAAGACTAAGCAAGGTAGATGTCTGTTTTACAGATGACACAAGTGAGGCACAGACAAGTGATGTAGTCTGCCCACTCTCAGTGAGTGGAGGTAGAGCCAGGGTCCTCCCTGCGCTGACTCAGAGCCCTGCTGCGTGTGTGCCCCCCACTGATGAAGACTATCCCTTTGGGGACATTTTTCTGCTCTGATTAACCTCATAGCTCTGGGAGTGATGCTTATAGAGGGGGAGGAAGGAGAGAAGGAGACACCCACCCACTTGCTCAACCACAGAATCAGAATCAACAATCCAATGGGTGACAGATATCCAATGAGAGGATATATTTGTGCCTTTTTGTTTTTAAAGGGAAGGCAGTGGGAGGGAATAATACACTGAAGTAACCAGCCTAAGATTCTCCAACAAATTTGAGAAGAATTAAATGGAGTAACATTCATTCTTTTGTGTATCCCTTTGTAGTGATAGAAAAGAAAAACAGTCAATTCCCAATGAACTCTGAAGTTCATTGAGCATAATTCAGTAAGTGTTTACTAAATCGCACCTCCCCACCCCTCTGCCCGCCTCCTGACCACTTCATTTCTAGCTGTGCCAAGTTCCACTGGCCAGTGCCTGAATGTCTCTGCTGAGGACCATCTCTGACTGCTGCAGCAAGCTATGCCTGTCCCAGTGGTGGGCCTGCAATCTAGGGTATTAAGGCCACCTAGAAGCACCTTTCCCGGATGGCTGACAGGTGTTGGTGAATAACCGCACCAGCTCCCTCACCCTGTGGAGGGGCAACTCTGCAGTGTGTATCCTGCACCCCCAGGGCCTTCTCAGTGGGGTTAAGCTCCAGTTGCCCACAAGTCATAGCTGGGTTTTAAATGCATCAGCTCTTGGCTGCCTTTCCTTCCCCCTCCCATGTTCCTGTTCCCCTGTGGGTGTTTCCTGAGTTCCTCTCCCAGTTGAACTACTTGCCCTTGCTCAGAGTGGCTTCTGGAAGAACTCAAATAGAAACACTTCCTCAGAACTGTGCAAGGTGGTAGGGAAACAGATGGAAAAGACATTCTCTTTAAAGAGCTCATGAGCTGGAGAGAAAATGCACCAATGCAGTTTTGGATGGTACAAGTCACCCCTAAGTGACCTGGAGGCGGCACAAGGGCAGGTCAGGCTAACTCTGCTCTTCTGGTGGTAGGAGAAGGCAGGGATTTCAGTTTTACAGAAAAAATAAACATGCAAAGGTAGAGAGAGCGTGTGACCACATATCTTCTTTCCTGAGAAGGGAGAAAAGCACTTTGCTGTCACAAACTGGGTCTGGAGAATTGTTTTGTCTGGGAGCAGGCAGAACTGATGAAATCTCAGAAATGCCTAGAGCAGAGGGGACAAGGCAGCCGCCTCTCAGTCAGGCCCTGGGTGAGGAGGGAGGGCCCCCAGGTCGTGGGGAGCAGGGGGAGGCTGACACTACTTAGAAAGCAAGGAGGTGTGGCCTTCGGATGGGGGTTCCTTTCCTTGCCTCCTTGAGTGCCCTTCACAGACACACCCCTGCACCCGCCCCTAGCCTGCCCCGACATCTGTCTGCAAAGCTGTTCTGTGTTGCTGTGACTGTCTCTTGCTTAAGGTGAACTCTGAGTTTGGGTCTACGACTCCTGCAAGCCTCTGGCGCTAGCAGGCCTCCTGACCTCACCCACCCAGGGCCTCCTTTTGCTCTGGCCCATCTGAATAGGTCTGAAGCTGAGGCTTCTTTGGCTGCCCCCAAACTGCAGTTGCCCTTGCAGCTGGATGTGTGGTCTTGATTTTGTACCCTAGGGAGAGCTGTGTGTTTATAGCCTGCCATTTCTGTGAGTTAATTCCAGAGGCAATTACTGTATTGCCTGCCCTTGCCACAGCCCCTCAATGGAGCAGCTCATAGGCCATTTGACCCCGTTCTTTATCCAATTGCTGACTGGGCCAGAGGTGAAAGCCTAATCCAAGCCCAAAAGTGTGTGTCATATTTAAAAATTTGGGCTGAGCCAATTGATTTTCCTCTCCAAGCTTTGGAACTGGAAACTGAAAGAGACTGCTGCTAGTGTGTAGCACAAAGGTTATGTAGATCTGGAGTTGGAGGACTTGGGGGTCTTGTACAAGCTGATGTGCAAGCAGGAGAAAGCAGGTGTGAGAGAGGGCAGGGGCGTGGAGCAGACCCATGGGGAAGAGGAGAGGCCAGGCAGGCCTGGGAGCCAGAGGCCAGTTCTCCAGTTCCTGAGGCCTGGCTCTCTTCAGTTTTCTGTCACAGGTGCTGTGAGATCTCTGTGAAGCCCTACAATAAATGCCTTCTTTTGAAGCTAGCTCAAGGTGGGGGAGGTTCTCCTCCGTACAGTCAAGAATCTTGGTGGAAACAGAACCCAAGGTAGCTGCAGCCTTTGGAGAGCACCCAAGCACAGTAAGCAGTGTGTCTGCAGAGGCAAGGATGGTGTCGCCAGCACACCAGGGAGGCTGGCTCCAGAGGGGCTTATTTCACAAAGCCTTTACGGCACCCCTCGGGTCACGGGCCACCAGGGACAGCGAGATTCAAAAGGAGAGGGATATCAGAGGCAGGATTCCAGTAATTAGTTGAGATTGCTATAGATGCAGATAGGCTGATAGGAGTGAGGGAGATCCTTTCAGGTTGGGACAGTATGAACAAAGACTCACAAGTAGGAATACAGCCATTCGCCATTGTTATTGCTGTTCTCAATTATAATATGAGCTTACATGCAGTCAAGTCGACTCCCTCTCCCTGCGAAAACATGTATAGATTAGTGACACTACCATCACCTGCAGGGCTCAGAGGAGCCTGTCACCCCCAAAACTCCCTGTGCCCCTTTGCTTTGTAATCCCACTCCCCCACCCCTGGTCCCCTGGTGATTACTGACTGTCCTCTCTCACTGTGTTTCACCTTTTCCAGAAGGTCGCATAGATGGAATCATGCACTGTGTCATCTTTTGAGATGGTCTTTTCACTCAGCATGATGCCTTGGAGATTCATCCATGTTGTTTGTTGTTGTTGTTAATTGCTAAGTAGTATCCCTTTGTACGGATAAACTGCAATCTGATTATCCACTCAACATTGTTTCCAGTGTTTGGTAATTAGGAAAAGAGAAGTTATACCTTTTATGTACGGGATTTTGTGTGAACATACTTTTTCATTTTTTCACGTTAAAAACCTAGGAATGGGACTGCTGAGTCATATGGCAAGTGTAGGTTTAGTTTTGTATGAAACTGCAGACTTCTTGCAGAGTGGCTGTATGATTTTGCATTTCCACCAGCAGTGAATGGAAGTTCCAGCTGACCCACATCATCAGGAACACTTGACTTTGTCTTCTTTTTTCTTAGCCATTTTAAAAGGGTTATAGTGGTATCTCTATCTCATTGTGGTTTAAATTTGCATTTTCCTAGAGGCTGATAATGTCATCTTTTTATGTGCATATTTGCCATATGAATAATTTCTTTGGTGATGTGTCTCATTTTTTTTTTTTTTGCCCTTTAAGAAAACTGGATGCTTTGCTTCTTAGTGTTGAGATTTGAGGCTTCTTTATATTTTTCTGAATGTAAGTCTTGTGTTGAGTATGTGAGTTGCAAATATTTTCTTCTAGTCTTAACTTGTCTTTTGTTTTCTGTTGCTCCATTTATTCTTCACTGTCTCTCCCTCTGTTTATCTTTGGTAATTTTTTTCTTTCCTGATGTTTACTAAAGCCTCTCTAGCTTTCTTATGATCGGTATTTGCATAGTATGTCTCTTCTTATTCTTTATCTTTTAAAATATACTTTTTATTTTGGAATAATTTTATGTATTTAGAGAGCTCTCCTATATCCTTCACCCATTTCCCACTGATATTAACATCTTACATTATGATGATATGTTTGTCAAAACTAAGAAATTAACACTGGCACAATACTATGAACCAATACAGACTTTAATCTGGATACACCCATTTCTTCACTAAAGACTTTTTTTGTCCTCTAGGATCCAGTTCAGGATTTCTTATTACATTTAGTTATCATGTGTCAGGGATGGGCTCAGCGGCCCACACCTGTAACCCCAGCACACTGGGGGACTAAGGTGGGAGGGTCAGTTGAGCCCAGGATGTCGAGATCAGCCTGGGCAAGCAGTGAGACGCTGACTCTACAAAAAATAAAAATAAAAAAAATTAGCTGGGTGTATGGCACATGCCTGCAGTCCCCGCTACCTGGGAGGCTAATGTGGGAGGATTGCTTGAGTCTAGGAGGCTGAAGCTGCAGTGAGTCGTGATTGTGCCATGGCATTCCACCCTGAGTGACAGAGCAAAATCACATCCCTAAAAAAGTAAATAAATGAAAATTTAAAAAATTAGAAAGTTATTGTCTCCTCTGATTTGCAACACTTTCCCTGGCGTTCCTTGTTTTTCCTGACCTCGGCAATTTTGATGAGTACTGGTCAGGTATTTTGTAAAATCTCCCTCAGTTTGGGTTGTCTGACACTTTCTTATGATAGACTAGGATTGCACAGGTGAAGTGCCCTCCTCATTGTATCATCTCAGGGGACACTGGAAACCAACATAACTGCTGACATTAACCTTGATCACTTGGTTACAGACTTGTCTGCTACATTTCTCTTCTGTCAAGTTCCTGTTTTATTTTTCCTTTCTGTATTCTGTGTTTTGGAAGTGAGTCATTAAATCCAGCCCACACTTGGGGGTGGGGGAAGGAAATTGAGCTGCACCTCATGGAGTGGGAAGCCATTCCTCCTACCAGGATTAGAAGACTTTTCCTAGGGCTTCTATTTTCACCCAGTGCATGGTTCTAGATTTCAGGCCACCTTTGAGTCAAGGGCGTAGTGGGGAATCCTGGAGGAAAAATCAACAGGAAACTCAGCAACAGTTTGCTGCTGCTTGAAGTTGTTTCCTTTGCAGATTCACCCACTATCATTTGCTTTTTAGCTGCTCTGTGATTTCTTTGCAGGGTTTTCAGTTGCTTTTAGTAGGAGCAATACAGAGTGGAGGGTGCATATACCATCTTTATTGGAACCGGAAACCCCTCATTTATTTTTTATTCTCCAATTACATCACTTACTCCCATTCACTCACATAGCCCTCATCCTTGTATGCATTGTTATATACTTGCTCATAAAATCATATATATGTCAATCAATACCCCTAATTTGACCACTTAATCAGGTATTATGCTAGTCATTGCAGATACAGACATGAAATATAGTTCCTATCTCAAAAAATTCTTGGACTAGAAGGAAAACAGATGAATTATTAGATGTAAATTCGTCGGAATGACTGCTACGCTATATGGAAGCACCAACTACCTTAAATGAGGGGACCTGTAAGAAAACAGCCTGGCTTCAGAAGTTGTCCCTTTTGGGGACAAGTCTATGTGGGGTAGGCAAACATTTCGCTTTGGGAGGACAGCATGCACTGAAGCACTGGATTAGGAAATCAAGGGGGCATGTTTGAAGAAGTGGTGTCGACCTAGGCATTCCTGAGATTTCAGGACAGGTGTGTGACTGAAAACAACCCTAGAGTGGAGCATAAGGACTCCTCCAAGGCCATCCCTGAGTTTAGAAAATTTACATTTGGTGGTTGGTCTCTCCTATCCTATTCTCGCCCATCCTGGGAGGTTCCATCTACTTGGTTTTCTATTATTTGCAATAGTGTAGGCTTTGTTTCTAAGACACTGGCCAGTTTGTCAGAGGACATGCACAGCATCTATAAAGGGCAGAAAGGAAGCAGAGCCTGACTGTGCAGCTGCATCTGAAAAAGGGGGGGTGTAACCTGGCTACCACCCATGTTCAAGTCCAAGAGGACCCAAGTCCTGAGATGGACCAGCTATCCCCAAGAGCCTTCCATCTGTCTCTTTTCTACTCAATTCCAACGCCTGGGGGGCTAAGATTCATTTCCATGATATGTGCAGGTCCTACAGTCTCTCTGGTCCTTCCTGTATGCTTGGCCAATTCATTCATTCATGCACTCATGGATGTATCCAAGTGTATTCCATTCATATTCTATGCCAGACCTTGGTTTGATCATCCCTTTCCTATGAAAATTTTGTTTTGTCTTCTATGCTATTTCCATTTTCTTTTACCTCTATAACCATTGCTTCCACTTTCTTTTGGTGGATTCTATTTCTTTCTCTACTCTATAAACGTGGATGGATCACCTTTGAACTGTTCTCATAATCTGCCCTAATCCCACATTCTTTACCCTGCTGTCCTCACAGCTGAGGCAGCTGTGCAGTCCAGCGCTGAGACAGGGAAGGAATACAGGAGTGTTAGTCACTTAGTCTGCCTGCCTGATCTTCTATTCTAGTAACTGGGATTTTCCCCTTATTTCTGAGACATCAACGGGATCCCTAGTTATAGTCATTTCTTGTGCTTGTGCCCCCTGCCCCCAAATTTCTCCCTTGAAAATGTGTTGGGCCCTCGCTGCTCCTAGCCTTTTGTTTCCTCCTATAATTGGAGCTCCTTCATTTGCAAACTCAACACCAGGGCCAGCCCCACCTCTTGGAGCACAGAATCAGTTTCCTCTGGATCTGGTTCAGTCCTCATTGCATGCTTCAATGTAAAGAGAAAAGCGTGAACTTGAGGTCAGATTCACCTGTGCTCCAATCCAAAATTGTATGAGTCAAGTTGTGCAACTCTTTGATCTCAGTTTTCTAATTGTAAAATTCATCACGGGCAAAATTTCTGTCATCTACCTTGTTAACAAAACCCTATTTTTATATTGATATCAAGTAATCACAAACTTGATATTGGGAGGAGGTTGAAGCCCCCAGTGGGTCGATCTTGATCCAAGCCAATCATGGCAATTCCTTTCCTTTGCCAACAGCTGCTTTAGGAATGCGCACGTGTTGAAATTCTGGCCAATGAGGCATGAGGGGTATGTTTGCTGGGAGACATAGGGAAAATATTTCTGCAAAAGAAAAAGGAGCCTCAAGGGAAGAAACACATACTTTTCTGCTCCAGAGTGTTGTTATCTTATGTGACGCCCAGAGCTGTAGCAGCCATTGCGCGAGGCTGCCTGTGGCAGACCAATAGGACGTGCCATAGGCCCAGGGGAGCGGCAGGGAAGAATAATGAGAAAACCTAGGTCTGGATAACATTGTCAAGCCACTTACCCCCGAAACTCTGCCTCCTCCAGTCTTCTTATTGCACAAGACCTTTTTTGTTTGTTTGTTTTTAAGTCATTTTCAGTTGAGTTAATGCTACTCACAGCCAAAACAATGTTCAAATAAGAGACTTTCTGCTCATCTTTTAGGTTTCAGTCCAAATGTCATCTCCTCAAGAAAGTCTTCCCTGATTGTTCATCCGAAGTCATATTGTTCTGTCATACATTTGCCGTCAACACTGTGTATCTTTCCTTCTTTTCTTTCATAGCACTTATGAGCATTTGTTTATTTGGTTATTCACACTCTCTCTCACTAATCTACAATCTCTGGGGAAGCTGGCGGTGTTTTATTTTTTATTTGATTGATTGATTGATTGATTGATTGCTGACCACTGTGTCTCTTGTGGCTAGAATAGCACCCAACATATAATGGATTCATAATATTTGTTAAATTAAAAAAATGAAAATTAATACATGAATATCAGTAGAAGAAAACCTGGTACATAGCAGAAAAGTTTGTCTTTGTGCCCTTTCTGAGACTGAAAGTTGATCAGCTCTCTCTTTTTTTTCATCTTGACAAATGACTTTGTACCCAATCATTGGCTGATGTATTTCAAAACAACTTTAAATTTACTTTGAAATGCACCATTATTTCATCCCCTCAGGAGCCGGTGCTATTCCCGCCACCCCTTGCTACTATTCTTTTAGCATTCATGACAGCCAAGCAAACCCCTTCTTTGATTTTTCTTCCTCTGCAGCCTCTAGGTGACTGATTAGTCATTGCTTGTGAATAATGGCCAGGGAGGTTGCTGAGCCATGGAGGAATCTGGCCACCTTGCCACTGAGCACTCAGCTCTCAGCTAGTAAGATAACAGCAATTTTGCCACCAACACCATCCTAATAGGATGTCCAAAGAATTTCCTTCCACTGTTCAGCAGGGATCATGGGGATCACGAACGGAAGGTGATATGAGGGTTTAGGGAAAAATAAACTGGAACAGCTTGTCATCCCTCAGGAATATTTTGAAAACAAGCCAGCACACCATGGTAATTTATTTTTATGATGCATTAGTTTGCCTTGGAGGGAAAAATTATGGGAGTTTGGAGAGTTAGAGCTTACAGGGAGAGAGGCAGAGCTTATCTTTAGTTCTCTCTTACCCATTGACAAGGAGCAATAAGGATGGCATTAGTAACAATAATGATTATTACAGGCTCAAAGGAAATGGAGTTGGCGGAGAGTACACATGGTTAGTTATCTAGTCCACCATTTCTCAGAAGATGTTTAAGAGAGCACAAGTCTCTCAAATGCCCTTTGCTAAAAGGGTTCATGGTTAAATTACTGTTCTTGAAGAACAGCATGTACTTACTGGTCCACCACCCCACCTCCAGCCCTTTTGACTGTACTTTGCTCAGTAAATAAGAAAGTCCCTGCATTATAAATAAATCAATTGACTTCGTCTAACCCAGTGTTCTGGTGTTCATTTTGCCAAGGAAACCTTTATTTTAAAAATTAATATTAAAAGCTTCTGGAAGGAAGATATTTTAGGAAATGCTGATGTGAGCAACGGTGGTTACTAGGCATTCTTATCTAATATTTACTGAGAAATTTGTTCATCCATTCATTCATTCATTAGAGAAAGATATATTGAGAGACAACTTTGTATGATGTCATCGGCTGGGATCAAAGGATACAGATTTGGCCAATGCCTGCATGAAGGTAATAGTTTAGTGGACAAGAAAAAATCAATTTCTCAATTAATTTCTTTATTGCTACCTTGGTGAGTCTACAATGACGAGCATAAGATATATATAAATTGAAATAATGGTAGAAAAGAGATGGTTATGGGTAACCAGGGAAGCCATCCTGGTTTGTTCAGGACTGGGGATGTCCTTTGATTGGTGACTTTCAGTTCTAAAATCGAGACAGTCCTGGGCAAATCAGAATGGTTGCTTATCCTAATAGACCATGACTTCTGAGGTGCCATCTGAAAATCTTACTATGGCAGAGAGAACTCTGCCATGCTGGAGACCTGTTTTCTGGGATTGCTTCACCTCCCTGGGCGTGACTTTCTGTTTCTGGGCAAGGGAGGTGATGATGTCTCCTTTCTCTCTCTCTTTTTTTTTTTTTTTTTTCTTGAGACGGAGTCTCATTCTGTCACCCAGGCTGGAGTGCAGTGGTGCAATCTGGGCTCATTGCAACCCTCTGCCTCCCAAGTTCAAGCGATTCTCCTGCCTCAGCCTCTTGAGTAGCTGGAACTACAGGCATGCACCACCACGCCCAGCTAATTTTTTTGTGTTTTTAGTAGAGATGGGGTTTCACTGTTTTAGCCAAGACAGTGGTGATCTCTTGATCTCATGATCCGGCCACCTCAGCCTCCCAAGTGCTGGGATTACAGTGAGCCACTGTACCTGGCCTCTCTTCTTATGATTTTTTGGGAATAACAAGTGGAGTGATTCCTGTGGAAAGCCTTTGCCAGATATAACGTGCTTCCTAAGTACAAGGGGTGAGTATTCCTTTAGAGAAACTGTAGTTTGTCACTCCCTGAAGGAAAGTCCCTATTTCTCCAGGAGAGGTTTTTCGGAGAGCATCTCTTGCCACACATCCAGGTTTCTAAATCCTCCAGCAAGAAGCATATTTCACAGATGCAAGAACAGAAGTGCCTGCACAAGTTCACTATGGGAGGTGTAAATCACAGAGGGGAGCCAGTGGGATGCTGCAGGACAGCACTTCCTCTAGGTCAGAGAAGGCCTCAGCCCAAGAGCAGCTTCCTTCTGGTGAGGGTGGGGCCAGAGGGCAGTGCCTGGCCTCTGCAGAACCAAAGAGCAGGCTTGCAGTGGGCTTGTGTACTCAGGCATGTCTCATGACCTGCTGGAGTTTCAATGTCTTCATCTGTAAGGTGGGAATATTGATATTTATTTCCTCCAATTATTGGGAACTTAATACTACTAGTAGTAATATAGTCAGAATCTAATGAATTTACCACGCACAAGAAATTATGCCGTGTGTTTACATTTAATCACTACGAAAAGTAGATTTGATTATCTTCCATCTGACAAGTGTAAACAATGGGGCTTAGAGATGTTAAGAGGCTTGCCAAGGTAGGGTGGCCAACTGTCATAGTTTGCCCAGAACCGAAAGTCCCACATCGTGGGCAATCCCTTAGCCCCAGGGAACCTGAGATGGCTGATCAAGCTAGAAATTCATGCAATTAGCAAGAAGTGGAGCTGATATACATTTGAGGTATAAGATTACTTGTTAAAATTGCTAAAAACCCAACCAACAACAATTATTATTGCCATTTTATTAATATGTATTTATCATATAGCTATATATAACATATACATAAGATGCTTCATATTATTAATATAGGAACATTCATTACTTGACGAACTGCCATTTCAATATAAACAAAGTGCTTCTAGCCCTCTAAGAAAACCCCTTTCTATTAATAATGCTCATCTGACGTTAGTGCTCCTCATCAGTAGTTATGCTTTTCTTCTTTCTGTGCCCAGATCCTTTGATGTCAGCCATGACCAGGTGATATGTTTTGACCAATGAAATGTGAGTGCAAGAGATGTGCATCACTTCGGGGCAGAAACTTGCAAGAACCAGGGTGCAATTCTTCATCTTCCTTGCAGTAAATGCTGATGGTGCCTCTCCCATATCATTTTTGCTGGCTGAGACACACTCCTCGGCTGCTGTGAGAGTTGAGGTGCCAGCAGATCATAGCTGTCTCTGCTCAGCAGGTTAAGAGCACCAAATCCAGGGTCAGACCATCTAGTTCAAGTCCAGCTCTGACACGAAAAGCTGTGTGCCCCTGGGCAAGTTGCTTGACATCTCTGAGCCTTAATTTTCCTATCTCTGTAAGGGAGAATTCCTACCTCATGCTGTTGATGTGAGGATTATGTGAGTAATGCTTGTAAGACTCTCGTAACAGTTTAGCACATAGTAAGCTCTGAAGTTGGCTATTCTTATTTCTCCTGCATGTTCTCTAGCGTCGCATGACAGTGCATGCCAAGGTTCCTCATATGCTGCTCAAAAGACAATTTTGATTAACATGTGAAGGACCAAATTCCAGAGATTCTGAGCAATTTCTTCAGCATTGCACGAGGCTTGATACTGGAGTTTGAATAAGAACCAAGACAGGACAATGATAGTAATAACAACAAGAGAGCAATTACTATTCACTAGGCACTGAGCTGGACATGACTATTATCTTCATTTTATAGATGTGGAAATAGAGGCAAAAAAAGATGGAATAAAGTTTTACAATTAGTAGTTAATGGCAGAATTAGAAAAAATAGAAATTTGATATTTTAAGATGAACTATTATTTAGCAACAAAAATGGGAACTACTTTAAACATAGTAATTACTATGTTTAAACAATGTGCTGATGATTAGTTTCTTTTTAGAAGGGTAAACATGATTGCTATTTTATATACACATGTATTACATACAATGTACGTATTTTATACTTTGCTTTTTATAAAGTGACCTTTTAATTTTAAGAATACTTAGATTTACAGAAAGTTTGCAAAGATAGTACAGGAGTTCCCACCTACCCTTTGCCTGACTTTCCCCAAGGTTAATGTCTTATATTACAATGGTACACTTGTCAAAACCATGAAATTATCATTGTTACATTACTATTAACTAAAATCCAGACTTTATTTGGATTTCACCAGTTTTTCTACTAATGATCTTTGTCTATTCCAGGGTCTCGTCCAAAGACTACCAAATACCAAGTGAACAAAAAGCCTTGGTGATGATGTAAATGTTCGTTTGCTAATAGAATAAAGATTTGATATTAGGGCAGTATAACTATAGGTGATATTTTTTCCTGTGTTTAAAGCTTTAACACTCTTGTTACATTAACTATTTAGGAGATGTTATTACTGGAAGCCTCCTCTACTGTGAGAGGCTGGTGTTGTCCAACTCAAACCGAGTGGTGGACTAGAAGGGTCCTTAAATTATCTCCTGGACTCATAGCATGAGAGAAAAGCATGTGTGAGTATGTGTTGAGTGGAGCAGGTGATGGCGGAGCTGATCCACCATTTGTCACTAAGGAGGAGCAGGAAGAGGCAGGGGCTGGATGTACCTAAATTCTGCCTTGTTGGTCTGTAATCCAGTAATTGGTAAATCTGGAAGTGACTTCAAAGATTTCTTCAAAATTGGCTTCTATCGTTCTTAGAACAAACATTAATTAAGCATCTACAGTTTGACAGGCTCTCTGTTGGCTGCCTTACATATACTGTCTCCTAGAATCCTCAAACGAAGATATCTATATTCCTTTTTTATTTTATTTATTTTTGAGACAGGGTCTCAACTCTCTTGCCCCAGGCTGGGGTGCAGTGGCATGAATACAACTTACTGCAGCCTCAACCTCCTGTGCTAAAGTGATCCTCCTGTCTCAGCCTCCCAAAGTGTTGGGATTACAGGAGTAAGCCACAATGCCTGGCCCATATTCCCATTTTAAAGATCAAAGAGAGGTCAGAGAGGATAGGTGACTAGCCCAAAGACACACAGCCTGTCAGTGACAGAGCAAGGATTAAAACCTAGGTTTTTCTGAGCTTATTATTTATTTTTATATTCCAAATTATACTCCTTTGACATCTCCTCAAAAAAAGTTCTTTTTGGAATTTGACATCAAAGGGAGGTCCTAACATTCTACTGGGAATTTGGCTGAGATGCCCAAAGAGATACCTAGAGAAAGAATAAGAAGGTTTCAGGAGGCACAGTGGAGTTTTGCAGGTGGATGTTTGTTTGCAGAGTTGATGTATATTTGAATCTCTCGCCGCTCTTTCCCTCACCTAAGGAATAATAAGAAATCTTGTGTCAGCCCTTGGTTAAAACTAGCATTCTGGAGGCTTTGGAGGAGGGCCAGCATGTGCATGAAGGAGCAAGCAGGGCCCAGTCAGCCTCCAGGTCCATCCAGGGGTTCCCTTGGGACTGGCCAAGTTGAGTTTCCTGGGTCAGATGCTTGGGAAACCTCCAACATGGGTTTGAGGGTTCACACATGCATACATGAGCACACACGTGCACATGCATGCACATTCACACACATATGTACATGCACACGCATGCACAATAAAGTAGAATAAAAAAGCTGGAGGCACCCCAGTGTGCCCTATTTACAAACCGCTTAGTTCCTTCCGGGTGTTATTTGATTTTCTCCTTCACTGAGAAATGGGGAGACATCAGAATGAGTGATGTGCCAGAGAGAGGCCTCCCGACCATCCCTCAGCCTCCCTCACCCCCTCGGTCTCTTTCATGTGACAGGATGCCCTCAATTACTCTCTCTGGGGGGGTCCCAGTCAGAAAGAAGATGGAGCCAACCATCTGTTACCGACTCCAGTGAGCAATTTAATTTCCTCTTGTTCCCAATGAGGAGGATTTCGTAAGTACATAAATTACCGTCAGTCCTGCTTAATCAGGAACTGGCCGTCTAAAGGGGTGGAGACGGTCAAGCCAGAGACACCCACCGACCGGGACCTACCAGGAGGACGTCTTGCACATTAGTAGAAAAATCATATGAGAGAAATGTCAGAAATGTCAGACACAGAAACTTCCTTAGAGATCATCCAATCTGATACCTCTTTTATAACTGAGGAAATCAGAGCCAGAAAGGAAAAACGATCTGTCTAGCTAGGCAGGGCAGAATTAGGACTTGAACTAAAGAGCCCCAATTCCCGAATTCACTCTTCCCAACACAACACAAGGGTAGAATGAATGACTTGATTACTTGACCTTGGCTTTAATCTCTAGAGGTAAAACAAGAAAACAATAGTCATGATAACAATGACAACCGCAAGAGCTACACTGTGTGTGGCCAGCACTGAGAGAGGCCGAACAGTGTGGATTTAATAGAGTGGGCTCTGGAGTTAGGCTGCCTGGGTTTAAACCCCAGTTCTACCACTTAATAGCTGCGTGGCCAGAGGGCAAGTTCCCTGACCTTTGGGATTTGGAGCAGACATTGTGAGTTCTTGGCACCTATCCCTTCAGATCCCTTCGGTATTTGCATGTGATCCAGCCCCACTTTGTATGGCCAGCACCCTTGTCTTTGTTGCAGGGCTGTGCCTGGGCCTCTGGAACCCCGTTTGTCAATGTGCAATGCAGGCCCAGTCTTTGGGGGCAGCTTCTAACCAATAGCTGACAGATAATGAGGGTATAAATGCCCCAACTCCCTTGCCTCTTGACTGCGATAGTTTCAAGGCATGTGTTTTGCACCATGTTCCACAGATCCCCCACATGATTAAGCACTAGTTACCCACGGAGTGGCCGGCTTAATCATGCAGTTATTGGCTGGCTTCCCTTTTCCTGATGTGACCCATGCTCTTTGCACCTCTCCAGAAATTATTTGCACTTGAGTTCTTGTCTCAGGATCTGCCTCTGGTTGGTTAGTTCAAGATCAGACTGTGCCTCAGCTCTCTCATCTATAAAATGGTGATAATAAGAGTTTTTATGTCACAGAGTTGTTAGGATTAAATGGCCTAAACGGCAAAGAATAATGTCTGCCACTTAGTGAGAATTCAAATATTAGCTATGTGTCTGTAAAACACTTATTTCATTAATTATCTCATTAAGCCATACTGTACATACTATTACTACCGTAAGATCATCCACGCTCAAAGAGGTTAAATACTTCCCCCAAAGACATGCAGTTTAAGGAAAATGTTAAGAGCCACACACAAATTCACTTTCAAAGTTTCTTCCATTTTTGCCTCGGCCAGGAGGTTTTCCCAATACCCCCAGCCTGGGTCAAGGGTCCCTCCTCTTGTGCTCCAACAACCTCAGCCACAGCATTTGCTTCAGGATATTAATATGGGCCTCCTGTTTGTTGAACTGTTCCTTTAAGCTATGAGCTAGGCATCTCTGTAAGCTCAGCGTCCAGCCCAGCACGTAGTAGGTTCTGGTGAGTGAGAAATAAATGAGAACACAAACTCAAGCAGCACGTAAGCTGTGGAGGCGGGCAGAGGCTGAAGCCCAGCATGAAAGTCTGTCTCATGGTCTTTAGATTTCAACTGGAAGCATCTTGGAAATCTTCCCAGGAAATTCTCTTCTCCCACTCCTGCTGCAGACAGGATTTGTAAATATGGTTGATGGGTCTCTTGGGGGGTTCCACAATTTCATCAAGGTTTCTAGTCATCCCTAAAATCTTGTCAGGAAGACAAGGATCTCCCAGGTGACCATGTAGAGATAAGCGGGAATCTCATCACAGTAACTGCTGCATTGTGAAGTCATGCTGGACTGGCAAAAGCTTCCAAGGACTGTTACAAAAAATAAGAAAAAGCAGGCAGGAGATGAAAAGTGGGTTAATGAAGCTGAAAATACAGATCTTTTAATGATAGCGATGTTCATAATCACCTTCGGCTCTTTTGAGTGCTTGTGCTGTATACAGACTGGCCTCAACATATTGTTTAAGAATCCACATTCTAAAGTCAACGTTGCCTCAGTCTGAGTGTTGCTCTGTCACTTACAAGCTACGTGATCCTGGACAAATTATTCAGTTTCTCTATGGCTCACTTGTCTTACTTGTAAAATAGGCAAGATACCTACTTTCCTCACAGGATTGCATAAATAAATAGCATATAAAATGCTTGGGACAGTGGTCTCCCACAGAGTAAGCAAGCAGGCAATTGCTAGTTTTTACCAGGCATTAAATAACACTTAAAGGAGCAGAGTGGATTAAGACAATCTCTGTTCTCAAGAGGCTCAGAATCTAAGGTTAAGGTCGCTAAACTGTTTTGATTATGTGCCCCATCTATAATCAAAATCTTGAGCATGTTTCCCCAATAAATGATTCTTTATTGAAGGGAGATGAATGGTCAAACTAGGAGGAAGATACTGGGGAGCATGGAGAAGCAGTATCTAGCCCAGCCCTGGGGACAGTGACCAGTGGAAGTCAAGAAAGGCTTCCTGGAAGAGGAGATACTTGAGGTGAGTTATGTGGGATACATCAGTTAACTGAGTAGAGAAGGTGGGAGAGAGCTTTCCAGACAAAGGACATATTTTGGGCCTAAGGTGATAACTGGGTAGTGAAAGGACAGTTTGAGAAATGTTGAAAAGCATGATGAGGTTATGATGTTGGGTGGGTGGGTGGGGAATGGTAACTCCGCTGCTTGGGATATAGCCCTGAATCCTATACAGAACCCATTAGCTCCCAGACCCTGGCCCCTGCCCCTCTCAGTCTCACCTCATGCCACCCTCCCTATGCCATGCTGCCTCGCTCACACTGGCTCTTAGGCCCAGTTCATCCAAAGTGGACTCTAAGCCACAGATTCAAATGCAAATGGTTTCTTCTCCAACTATTCTCAGGAGAAAGCAACAGAAGCAGGAGAAAGAACAGGAAGAAGCCAAGTCAGAGAGTGATTTAGGTGAAGTTTCAGACTCAACTTAATCTAGCAAAAAGCTCTGGTGTAGAACTATCATCCCAGAATTTGCCCTGTGTTCTTCCACGCTAGCCAGTTACTGGAGTTTACACCTGAGAAGCACGTGAACATCCAGGCACTGCTGGCCTCCTGTACACGTGTGGTGTCTCCAGTGCCCCGGACAAGCCTCTGAAGGTTGCAAGAGTAGGTAAGCTGCTAGCAGCAAACACAGAAGCACAAGGGATCCCAAAGCGTGAGGTCAGGAGTGGAGGTGAGGAAACCAAAGGTGCCCAGCACCCTGGCCTTCTTCTAATTCACTGAATGCTCCCAGCTGTCTCCTTCCTACCTGAGGGCCTTCGCAGGTACTGCACCACTGCCCGGAACCCTCTCTAGCCTATTTCATCTGGCTAACTGCTCTCATCCTTTCCATCACAGCTAAATCCCATTTCCCCAGAGAAGTAGTCTGACCCTCAAGACTGGATTAGGCCCATGTATTATTTGTTCTCAATGCAGCCTACATTTTCCTGCCTGCGACTTCATGGCAAATTGTAATTAATTATGTCTGTAATTAGTCCCCATGTATTAGGCAGAATTCTGTCACATGCAAATGACAGAAAACTCAAACTAGCTGAAGAAAAAGAGTGGAATGGCTTGGATAGCTGGAAAGGGTGTGAGTGTGACTCGGAATGAAAGGACAGACGGACTGCAGCCACCAGGGCGTCAGAGAGAGGATGGGACCTCCGCACAGTCAGATTCTTTCTCTCTCCTCATCTCTGAGGTTTGTGTGGCTCCTCTGCTAATACTGCACGTATGTAGGGAACACCGTCACTGGCATCTCTAGGTCCACAACTCACAGCTGTTGTGAAAGTGTGATTGCCCTGAGTGTGTCAAATACCCACCCACAGAACTGTCTCCACCCAGGATATGGAGATGGGCTACTGTGAATGGCTGGGCCTTAGTCATGTGCCCACCCTGCTCAGCACTGCTATTGAGTGGGCCCTCGGAGTCACGTGACCTGAAGGGGCCGTGCTATTCCTCAAAGGATGTGTTGGGGTAGGACTGGGTACACAACAATTGTATTTTTTTTATTTTGAGACGGAGTTTCACTCCTGTTGCCCAGGCTGGAGTGCAGTGGCGTGATCTCGGCTCATCACAACCTCTGCCTCCCGGGTGCAAGTGATTTTCCTGCCTCCGCCTCCCAAGTAACTGGGATTACAGGCTTGCGCCACCATGCCTGGCTAATTTTTGTTTTTTTAGGAGAGACGGGGTTTTTCCATATTGGTCAGGCTGGCCTCGAACTCCCAACCTCAGGTGATCAGCCTGCCTCGGCCTCCCAAAGTGCTGGGATTACAGGCGTGAGCCCTATTCCCCACAAATACCTACAGATATTTCCTACTAGGTGTCAGCCACTGTTCTAGGTAATTGAGGATATGAAAGCAAAATGTAAGTTCTTGCTTGCATTAGAGTTTATACTGGAATGGGAGAAGACAGAAGGCAAGCATGTTAATAATCACAAATGTCTCCAGTGGTGATATGTGCTCTGCAGAAGAACCAAACCAGGTACGGAGGGCGAGGGCTGCTGAGGGGACACTATTCTACAGGGTAGTTAGAGATGGCATCGTGGAAGGTGGTATAGGCAGGTGCCAGATGGTGAGGCTCTTCTGTGCTGTTTTGATGGATTTGAACTGAGTCCTCCTGCCTGGCCTTCTCCCTCCTTTTCTTCTCTCCCTTCCTCCATTCATTCTTTTGCAGTTTTTCCTAAAATGTAGTATTTAGACTGTACGTATCAGAATGCCCAGTAAGGGCAGGGTGTTGGTCAAAAATGCAGGTCCCCAGGCCTCTCCCGCGACCCATAGATTCAAACTCTCTGGGGTGAGGCCTGAAAATCTGAATCGTTAACCAGCTCTCCAGGTGATTCTTAGGCATATTCACGTTTAACAACTATTCTCTGAGGTGGTAATGAGATAGGAGAGGCTCTGAACAGGGAAGAAAATTGATCTCATGTGTGTTTTAGAAAGATAGGTCTGAAAGCTACCCAGAGGTGGCTGCAGGCCCAGAGACTGAGAGGAAACATGTGGCCAGAGGTTGTGGGCAGAGAGAATGCTCAGGTGACAAATGGAAAGGAACTGGTGACTGCTTGAGTGTGGGGATGAAGGAGAGGGAGCAGTTCAAAGGCTTCCTGTGGTCTCACTAGGGTATGTGGGGGTAGCAATACCCCTCACCCAAATAGGAACCGCGCACATCACTGACATTGCACTTCTTTATCTAAATACTCTACATCCAGGAAGTAATTTTAGAGTCATATATGACAGCAGTAGCATCTGACCGCATTCAGCAGACGGATAAAAAAAATCTTGTTTATTTTCTTTCTTATCTTCCTAGTATTTCTTCTTTTTAAAGCTTCTGAACCTTTACCCGAAGGGGTTGGTGTTAACCACTTGTTTTTGTAATCTCTGACTTTAGTGTGATTCATTTGCCAAGGGGAGACCGTTAAGAAGAAGCCAACTTCCTCTCCATGGCATGGAGTAAGAGATGGGGAATGACACTGAAGAGGTAAGAGACTCAATGGACTAAGAATATGGTGACCAGAACTTCTGGTTGTTCCAAGTGGGAGTCTTGGGCGAAGTTGGCTATTCTGTTGGAGAAAGCTCCCCATTCCCACATACTTATATAGAATCCTATAGGATATGGGATATTTCCTTATCTCTCATCACTCACCTCCAAAATGCCAATGGATGTATTCTAGGTACAACTAGCTAATAATTGGGTGTAAGAATTAGATAATGCTTATAAAATTCTTGGCACTCACTATAATCCATGCATTTCCTCAATGAAGGAGGCTGGGTAGATATTATTAGCCTCCTTCCCCACATTCAGAGAAGTGAAGTGACTTGCCTGAGATCACACAGCCAAGATAAAGATCTGGCTTCAAATCTTGGCCAGTTGTATTTTAAAGTTTCTGTGTTTTTCACCACGGAGTAGGTGAGGCTGGGCAAATTGTGAGGACCTCAATTAAACAGGCTGGAGCTGGGGATGGCTTCTCTGCCAGGAAGGAAGATCATGACTAGTTTGAGAAGCTGAAGTAGCAGCAGTCTGATCCTCTATCCCATGTGACCCTTTCCAGACCACAGACTGCAGGTTCTCTGTTCGTCGGCAACCAAATCTAAATTCTCTCTGATATTTGTTCAATAACTTCAGACATGCTAAGGTTGGCTGTCTTATAAATTATGGAACAGTTTAACTGAGTTAGGCTTGAGGCATAAATAACAGAGACTCTCCACCCAGTGACAGGGCACAAGACTGGAGGCAGCAAAAACACAGTAATGGTGACAGAAAAAAGGACTAGCTTCCTCTTTTGGGAGAAGGCTGACAGGGAAGAGGAAAGTAGATGAGAAGAGGGCTAGGCAGGAGGGAATTCCAGGAAAAGGGGATGACAGAGCAAAGGAAATAGGCCCTGGGGAAGACGAGGAGCTTCGTGGAGGCAGAAGCTCGGTTTACTGGTGGACATGAAATCATCTTGGGGGATGTTTGTGGGGACTTCCAGTGGAGGTTTCTGATGAGTGCCTGAACACATGGGTTACCGCTTCACTGGTAAGATGTGGGAAAGAGCTAGAATGCATAAGATATGAATGATAGCTATGATCATGGGGCGGGGGAGAACAAGGTCATAGAGAGCATATACAGTTAGAAAACAAGAGAAAATTGGTGAGAATGGAACATCAGCAATTGAGTATACAGGAGAAAGATAAGTCAGTCATAGAGACTGAGACAGAAAGGCTGAAATCAGAACAGGAAAAAAGTTCTACCAGAGTTCAGAATCCTGAGGGAGAAGGATGTAGCCATTGCCAGATATGGGGAAATAGACCAAAGCAGAGAAAAAAAATATCCTGACTTCTTTCCTCCTGACCACCAACCTCCCATTGGATGAACCCAATCTGAAGTCAACCAGTAAGGCAGACTCAAGTGATGCAATCCACAAGACCTAACTCTCAAAGATGCATCTGCGATTTCCTACATTCTGGAAATGGGAGTTTTGAGAACCTAGGAGTACTCAGGGAACAATGTCAAATGATACTAAGGCTCCTTCACTGGAAGTCTTTGATGACTTTGGAGGAAGAAGTTTTGGCAAAATGGGTGAAGCTGAAGCTTGATTGCTGGGTGGGGAGACTGTGAAATCAGATTATTTTTCAAGAAGTTTGAGAAGGAAGTGAGTGAGCTGGTACATACAGAGAATGCACTTTGTTTAATTTTCTAAATGTGACTCATATCTTTGGGGTGTCAAAGCAACCTCTTAATGTTGCAATGTACCGAGCTGGACTTTGGATCTTTTTTCCACCTATAACATTACAAACACTATTATTGGTGATCTATCCATTCTAATGGCATTAAAGGCCATCTGTATGGTGATAAATCCCAAATTTATATCCCCTACTCAGATCTCTTTCTTAAACCCAAGATGCATAGATATCCCCAATTCAATAAGTCAAAAAGGAATCCTCGATTTTCCTTCCTCCTAAATCTGCTCCATCTGCAGCCTCCTGCATCTCAGTGGAAGCAACTTCATCCTTTCTGCTTCTCGCTGTTCTGACATGAAATCATCCTTGGTATTTTTTCTTTCTCTCATATCCCACATCCAAGCCTTCAGGAAATCCTTTTGGTGCTACTGTTTATATCCAGAAAGCTAGTACTTCTCACCATCTCTACTTCCATTACTGTAGTCCCAGGCATCATCCTTGCCATTCTTGCTTGGCTCATTTAATTTCAATAGCTTTTTACATGGATTCTGTCTTTCCTTGCCCCTTAAAGTCTGTTCTCAACACAGTAGCAAGAGTGATTCTTTAGAAATGCAAGACAGATAATGTCGCTTTTTTGATCAAAACCCAACCATGGACCCCGTTTCACTCAATCAAAGCCAAAGTTCTTCAGTAGCCTACATGGTCTGTGCCCTTGTATTTCTCTCCTGATATTACCTCTCACATACTTGCCCATGCTCTACTCTGACCTCATTGGCCTCTTGCTCTTTTCTTTATGAGGTGGAGTTTTGCTCTTGTTGCCCAGGCTAGAGTGCAGTGGCTCAGTCTGGGCTCACGACAACCTCCACCTCCCGGGTTCAAGTGATTCTCCTGCCTCAGCTCCTGAGTAGATGGGATTATAGGCATGTGCCACCATGCTCTGCTAATTTTTGTGCTTTTGGTAGAGATGGGGTTTCTTCATGTTGGTCAGGTTTGTCTTGAACTCCTGACCTCAGGTGATCTGCCTGCCTTGGCCTCTCAAAGTGCTGGACTTACAGGTGTGAGCCACTGTGCCCGGCCTCCTCCTTGCTGTTTTTCAAGAACTCCAGGAAGCTCCCACTTGGGAGCTTTTGCATTGCCCCTCCCTTCTGCCTAGAATGTTCTTCCACCAGGTATTCACATGGTTAACTCCCTGCAATGGTTTGAATGTGTCCCCCAAAGTTTATATGTTAAAAAAAAAATTATCCTTAATCAACAGTGTGGAGAGGTTGGATCTTTAAGAGGTCATGAGTACTCTGCCCTCATAAATGAATTAATATTGTTCTTTCAGGAGTGGGTTAATGTGTGAATGGGTTCCTGATTTAAAACATCAGTTCAGCTTTCTTCTCTCTCTATCTCTGTCTCTCTCACACACACACACACACACACACACACTCTCTCTCTCTCTCTCTCTCTGTCTCTTGCCCTTCAGCCTTCTACCACGGGTTAATGCAATGCAAAGGCTCTTGCTAGAAGCTGGTGTCATCTTCTCAGACTTCAGAGAACCTACTCCAGAACCGTGAACCAAATAAATTTCCGTTCATTATGAATTTCCCAGTCTGTGGTATTCTGTTATAGCAGCCCAAAATGAATGAAGACACCCCCTCGCTTCTTAAAATCTCTTCTCAAATGTCATCCTCTCAGTGAGACTTATCCTGACCACATTGTTTAGAGTCACAACCTATCCACCTTCCTCTTTCTCGTACTTCTGACCCTCTTATCCTCCCTGCTGTTTACTCATAGGGTTTTTTGTTAAGAGTGATGGTTAAGACTGCCGTGTGAAGTACCCACCAAATGTGCAATCTTGCCACCTTCATGAGAGAAGCCCTACAGTCTGGCTGGTGCCCTGGGTGAGAAAGAAATAGGCAGGGTGTGGGAAGCCCCTTTTGGCTGCTCAAGCTCTGCTTTCCCACACAGCCTACAACCTCATTATCCACACGCGGGAGCACAGGCACTTGCCTCCGGGTACTGTACGAGTCAGCTTGCAAAGAGCAATGCCTGGGAGGCAGACAGGATGCCGAGGCAAAGCTGGCAGCCAGCAGGAGGGACCGGCCCTCCTCCCCGCTGTCATCACAAGAAGGGAGCTGGGGGGAGGGGCCGCAGAGCAGGAGCTCCAGCCCGGGAGCTCCCACAGAAGCCCAGTTCATGCAGGCTCCTCTCTTCATGAGTGGGGAGCGATGATTTAGAGCTCAGCAAGTGCCCAGCCTCCTCCTACCTCCAGGAAAACACTCCTGTTATTAGGGCAAAGCGTCAGGTTGGGATGCATTTATGCCAGCCTCTGAAGGGGGGAGACTAAGGTGGTCCTGGTCTTTAGGGAGCTCTTGGTTAGGGCAGAGGGAGGAGTGAGAGCAGGCAAGTAAATACTTCCCATTTTGTGATACTAATAAGTGCTATGACCAGATAAGCACAGACACTATGGAAATACACACAGCAAAGAGACGCTGCTCCAGACTTGGAGGGAAGGCATGGTGGAAGAGGTCACCTCTAATTTGTGTCTTGACTCATTTATTCATTCATTCAACCAGTATTTGTGAGGAACCAGCCATGTATCAGGAGACATTGTGTCAGGTGCTGAGGATACAATCATGAATCAATTTTTTTTTCTTTGATTTCGAGGAACTTAGAGTCCAGGAGAGAAGATAGATGTAACAAATACACCAAAAAATGTAAAATTAAAATGTGTTTTTGTTAAAGGCCATTAAGAAAAATAGTAGGAACTTTAGGTGGAGTGTCTAGGGGAGGATTCCTCCCATCCCTATGAAAGAGAGATTCATAGCAACAGCTAGCTGTAGGGTGCTAAGAAAGCAGCCAGGCAAAGGATGGGCATGGAGAGCACTCCAGGCAGAGATTCTGAGACAGGAGGATTCTGGGAAACCGAGGATAAGTAGAGACAGCCTGGAGGTGATGTTCTTGGCATGACATGGAAATGAGTGGGGAGTCCAGGCCCTTCCACGTTTATTCCAAACCCATCCCTCCAGTGCTTCTGAGAAGTCTATGCTCAAGCCCAGTTTCACATGAACTCTTAGGCCACTGGCCCATAGTCCCACATGTCAAATCCTTCTGAAATGGTCACACTTTCCTCTGAGTTCTCAGCCTGGAGTTGTAACTCATCAGTTCACATCTGCCTCCCCAGTAAGGGGGTCAGGCCTCTGTGTACAGAGGCCGTGACTTAGACCAGGTAGGTCATCAACAAATGTGTCCAAAGAAGGGAGGAAGGAAGAAAGGAAAGAAAAGAAAGAAGAGAAAAAGGAGTGAATTGTTAAACAACAGCATAGTTACTTAATACTTGCAAAGGATATGTTCAGAAACCCTCGTAAATCTAGGTATTTGTAAATATCTATCTAAAATATATTATTTGCCACAGAACTTGTTCTGTTTAAGTGCCATTGCTTTCCTGGTCTTCACTGCTTTTTCTTCCCTTCTGTCACCATCATTAGCTCTTGGATTTCTTTTTTTAGGTCCCTGATTCACAGAGAAACCACTTTTGGTACATTTTTAGGAATCACATCATGAGCATTACCTTGTAAACTTCAAAAGCCATGCTGAGGTCTGGATGCTGGAGTTCCCAAATCCACTCACTAGCAAGGCAAGTGGTTATCAAAAACCAAATTAATGATGCTGCAAAATGACAAATTACTACGTGTCATAGAACTCAGGGATCCCTAGAGAGTACTGAACACAGAGAATGTGAAAGCTGGGAATGCTAATGGCATCTGCGTTCACCTGAGAGGTGTGAGGGGGCCTCTGGGAGAGACTTGGCAACCAGTTCTTCTCTCCAGATGCAGCTTGCTCTCGCTCGCACGAAGCCACAGGTTTGGGTAAGTACTTGGTTACTAAGGAAACCCGAGTTGTCAGTCCTGAGCCAAATGGGAATAATAGTGATTTATTTAGGAAAAGCAAGGTTTGTCACTTTAAGCTTACTGCTGCAAAATTGCTTTTTGATTACCTCCCTCCTTATTGCATTGTCGTGTCACAATAAACTACAGAAACAAGTGGCAAGGTTAATAATTATGGGCTCCGTTCTTGTCACTCTCAGGGCCCAGCAAGGTCACAGCTGCAGCCTGAGTGTAGCTGGCAGGCTTCTTCAAACTCCTCTGGAGAAGAGGGTTTCGCAGAGTCGCCCGACTTTACACTGCCCCAGGGCACTTCTGGTGCCAGAGAGTTCCTAAATCCAGCCTTTCCAGTTCTTCTCGTTCTTTTTTTCACCTGACATAATCTCTTACTTTATTTATTTCGGTTTTGCCCTCTAATCCTCCCAGTTCTGAATGCCACCCATCTTCTAGACCCAGTCAAATGCCATTTCCTCTCTGATTGAAATCCTCTACCAGGCCCACAGTTGGCACCCTGTGTCAAGACAGCTTATTGAGTAACTACCAGATGCCCTGCACCATGCTAGACTTTTCACATAAAAGTCTATTATCTTATTTTGCCTTCACGACCAACTACAAGTTGGACATTGCTGGGTGTGCACTGGCTTTGTGTCCCACCCAAATTCATATGTTAAATTTGCACTGGCTTTGTGCCCCCTGTAAATCCTAACCCCCGAAGTGATAGTATTAGGAGATGGGGCCTTTAGGAGGTGATTAGATTAGGGAGGTAGAGGCCTTTTGAATAAGATCAGTGCCCTTATGGAAGAGGTCACAGAGAGACCCTCAATCTTTTCTGTCATACGATGTGACATTGACAAGACCTCAAGGATGCCCTATGGGACCTGCTTACCAGATAGCAAATTTGCTAGCACCTTGATCTTGGACTTTCCAGCCTCCAGAACTATGCAAAATAAATTTCTGTTGTTTATAATCTACACAATTTATAATCTGTGCTCTTTTGTTATAGCAGCACGAATGGACCAAGACAGACATCATTACTATATTTGCTTTACACTCAAAGCAAGCAGCGCTCAGGGAGTAGGGTCCCTTGCCCCACACCATAGTTTCATAAGTGGAGACATCAAATTGGACCATCCAGCATGGCCAGGCCCTTTCCACTGTTCCATGCAGTCTCTCTGCTTTCTCTCTCTCTCTCTAAACTGCCTCCACATGAAGCCCTTTCTTGGCTGCCTCCCTTACTGTACTGAGAGCTCCAGAAAGGGTGTACTCCAGAGCATTTCTCAGTCTTCTTCTGGCAGCCCACCAGCAGCCTCTGACACAGTGAAAGCCCTTCCTCAGTTGCCTTCTAGGACATCTCACTGTCAGTGTCTCCCCCTTGCACTGACTGTCCTTCTCTGTCTCCTTTGCTAGTTTTTCCCTCGACTCCTGGACTCCTGCCGGTTGACGTGCTCCCAAACACAATACTTAATCCTGTTTCCTGTCCTCACTTGCTCTCTTGATGATCTCATCCAGTCTTATAACTTTTGTTGCCCTTTATGTCCTGGTGACTCTCCCAACTCCACCCCCTACCCCCAACCATTTAAAGTTACAGACATTTTTTTTTTTTTAGAGACAGAGTCTTGTAATGTTAGTCTTGAACTCCTGTCCTCAAGTGATCCTTTTTCCCTGACCTACGGAAGTGCTGGAATTCTAAGTGTGAGCCTGGCCTCCCCTCTGCCCTGGCATATAGTAATTTGTACTGTATAATTTTGCATATAGTCTATTTTCACATGTAGTAAATTGTGGACCTATTATAATTTTATGGCTCTTATACTACATGATTACAAAACATATGTCACCATCACCCAGGTCAAGATTGAACATTTCCATTATTCTGGAAAGTTCTCTCGTTCCCCTTTGTAGTCAGCAGCACCCCTCCCATAGGGGATGCCTTTACAATGAGTTTTGCCTGTTCTTGAATTTCTTGTGCATATTCTTTTTGTGTTATTTATTATGCTAATAACTATTTAACTAGACCTTAAAAATTATGGATGATTTCAGAGACATACAGAAGTATAAGCATAAAGGGTGGTATTGTAAATATACGGGCTCTGTCACTCTACTAGCCGCAACTTTCCCCTCTTTCCAATCAAGTATTCAGAAGCAAACCGTAAGCATAACCCTGTTTGGAATGTAAATATTTTAATATTTTTTTTAAGGATTAGGTTTATTTTGTATTAAACATAATCGCATACCATTATCACACCTAATAAAATGGCAATAGCTTCTCAGTGTTATCAAATATTTAGTCAGTGGTATGGTTTGAATTGGGATTCAAATGATGTTTATATATAACATTCAGTTGACCCATAGCTCTTTGGTCTCTAAATGTATGGATACTCTTGTTTTATTTTATGCAATTTATTTGTTGAAAAAACTGGGTTGTTTGTGCTAGGAGCTTCTCACATCTGGATTTTGCTGACTATATCCACTTAGTGTCTTTAAACATGTTCCTATGTCTCCTGTATTTCCTGTGAATTAGTGAGCAGATCTGGCGGCTTGATTGGAGCCAGTTTTTATATTTTGGCAAGAATATGTAATAGCTGGTGTCTGGTAGGAAGCATGCCATGTCCAGTTAGTAGCTTTGTGATGCTATTGATTTATCATCTAACGCTATTATTCCTTCTTAATTTATCAGAATACTTCTATAAAGAGAACTTTCCCTCATCAACTATTTGATTACCTGGAAGTGCAATTCAAAAAGGAAAGGCAGTTTAAATGCTTAATTATTTTCTCTAACTTATCAGTTTTTGAATAATAGGCTTACTCTTTAGCATCCTCAAAGGGACCAATGATATATTTTTTAGTTTCATTATGAAGGCATGGATTTGCAAACATAATTATGTGTATGTCAACCCATTGCAGTTAATAATGAATGAATTGTCTCATCTTTGGCTGGTATAAACCTTTTCACACTGTCTGAGTTGATGACCCTTACGTTTTTATCTTTATTTCAGGCCTCTTCCCTGAACTCTAGATTTACATGACCCACTCCTTATCTGACATTTTAAGATAAGGCACCTCAAACTTAATATTTACCAAGTCAAACACTGGATCCTCAAATTCCTGGCCCTGAAGACCTCCCGGTCTTATTCAGTAGCAACTGTATCTTCCTAGTTGCTTGGAACAGAATCTTGGAGCTATCCTTGGCTCTCCTTTTCCTCGCACACCCAAAATCTAACACACACTGGGGGCTCTGTTTTCAAAATATATCAACAGTTGAATTGCTTTTAACCAGCTCCACTGCTGCAACCCTGAACTAAGCTTTCATCACCTCTCACCTGAATTAGGTCCATAATGTCTTAACTGTTCCCCTGGACTCCATGCTTTCTCTCTACAGTCTTCTCAGTAAACAGCTTTGGTGGTGATGTTCAAATAAAGCCATATCATAAAGCTCTTAATTTTTATTTTTATTTTATTTTATTTTTTTGAAACAGAGTCTCACTCTGTCACCAGGCACCAGGCTGGAGTTCAGTGACGTGATCTCGGCTCACTGCAAACTCTGCCTCCTGGGTTCAAGCAATTCTCCTGCCTCAGCCTCCCGAGTAGCTGGGACTACAGGTGCATGCCACCACGCCCAGCTAATTTTTGTATTTTTAGTAGAGATGGGGTTTCACCATGTTGGCCAGGATGGTCTCGATCTGTTGACCTGTGATCCACCCACCAAGGCCTCCCAGAGTGCAGGGATTACAGGCATGAGCCACTGCGCCCGGCCAAAACTCTTAAGATCAACACTGTCAAGGGCTTTCCATCTCATTCGGAGAAAAAGTAAAAGTCCTTAATATGTCTAGAGGGCCTTAAGTTTCTATCCAACTCTTAGATACTGCAATACCTTGGTCTTAGGTATCCACCTTTCCCCTCCTCACTCTACTACACCCCTTCCCATCTCAGATCTTCTCCATTCCACCTGCGTGACCCTACCCATACCCCTGCCTGCTTCCAATTCACAGTACCCTGGTTACTGCACCCCACTTCACCCTACCCCATCACACTCCATGTACACTGGTCTCCCTCAAGCTCCTTAACCATTCCTGGCACGTGCTCACTTCGAAGTCTTTGCGCTTGCTGTTCCTCTTCCCCAAAATATCCTAAAGGTGCACCCTCTCACCTCTTTCAATGTCTTGCTCAAACCTTCGCTTTGCAACAAGGCCTTTTCTAGCCAGCCTTTTAAAAATTGCAAACCTCCCACTCCAGCAGTCCTGGCTCCTCCCTTACTTAATTTTTTTCCATAGCACTTATCACCATATAATATAGATTTTATTCATTTATTTTTTAATTTTATATTTATTTCAAAGTATGTTCACAGTCGGATCTTTAGGCCCTAAATAGAGTCTGGTAGATAGTATGCATTCAATACAAGTGTGCTCAGTGCAGGAATACAAGAAGGTGTCTTGTTTCTCTGTCTCTCCCTGGTAGAATGTAATCTCCACAAGGGCAGGGGTTCATCTCTTTGGTTTCCTACCTTTTTTCACGCCTTTCCACTTGAACTGAAACAGTAGTACTTTCTGGGTCTTGAGTAAACTGGCCATCAGCCTGGAACCACACCATTGGCTCCCCTGGATCTCCATCTTATTGACTGCAGATCCTGAAATTTGTCAGGCTTCAAAATTGCATGAGGCAATTCCTGATTCCTACACCTGGCATATAGTAGGTACTTAATAAATATCTGCTGAATGACTCTCAGTCTTCAGCATAATGTCAAATGCATGGCAGGTATCCTCAATATGGGTTAACTCTCCTATGTCCTGCTTCCTGAAGTCCCCTGTCTAAATGCAGGGTGGAGGCCAACCTTGCCCTAAGCAGTAAAAAGCATGTGGTGTGGGAGACAGAGCACTGGGCATAAAAAACCTTTCTGAGTCCAAGGCCCACTGTTTTATCATGGGACCCCAGGAATGTCACTCAACTTTTCTAGGCCTCAGTTTTATCATTGCAAAATGGAATAATAATAATAATCTCCCCAAGAGTAACCTCCCAAGGGTATTAAGGAAAGAGCAAAGATGAGCCAAAGTGCCTTGCAAACTTTCAGTTCCACTCCTGGGCTTCGGACTGTTTCCACTCCCGGTAAAGGCTCTCCCCTTCTTCTGTTCCATCAGCACAAACAAACTCCAGACCTCCTCATTGTTTTAAAGATCTGTCCTAACCCCACATTGCACTGCCCAGACCACTCTTCTGCACCTCTCACTTTCTGTCTCTTATTCTTCACCTTCCACTCATCCTCAGAGTTGGGGCCAGAAGGCTTCTCCCCTGCCAATCTGCTTGATTAAATCTAATGGATTCTTTTCAATGTTGAACTCTGCCATGTTTGATTGTGTTGACCAGCCCTTTGATAAAGTTTTCTGTCCTTTATTTCACTGATCATACCCATTGATTCTTTTTTTCATTTTTTTTTTTAACTCCTTCTCACTCTCCATACTAGGTTTCTTTTCTGCTTATCCTTAAAATACTAAGGATTGTTCTGATTCTGTCCCTGGCTCCTTCTCTTTCCATCCTATACTTGTCCTGTGTTTCATCCTATATTTGTCCTTGGCAAGTTCTTTGCCCTAAAGGCTCTAGTTACTGTTTCTCTCCTGATGTCTCTCAGCTCTGACTCTAATGCTGATGCTCTTCTGAGCTTCAGATCCCTTAAAACTCCACGGCAGAATGCCAACACGGGCTAGCTTAGACAAATACTAAGAGAAAGCACTGGCACACAAAGCCAGCTTAAGAAAGGGCAAGGACACAGCCGGACCCCATGACAGCTAGAATTAAGGATGTGAGCACTGGCAGGACATTGATTGACTTTCACGTTGGCTCCATTCTCTCAGTCTGGCTTCAGGACTTTCTGGCAGCCCAGAAAATCTTTGGGCTTACAACTTTTATAAAAAGGAAAGAAAGAGACTCTCTTGACCTGGTTGGAAAATCCTGGTGAAGAATGCAAGGGCGCTTGTCTTGATTAAAAGGCCTATCTCTTCATGAATTAATCTAGGCAGAACCTCAGACAAAGATATCAGCTTCCATTTAGATCACTTATTTAGAACAATATCTGAAAACAGAGGGGCTGCAGGAAGGGATTCTGGGATACAAAATGACAAATGTCCATTATGGAGCCATATGCTTACCATTTAACTATTTACTAGTATCCTATGGAAAACACCTCCCAAACTGTATTCACCACCCGCCCACACCACCTCACCTAAAGACATCATCCTTTTGGTGCTCTTCAAACCAGAGGTTTCGAACTCATCATAGACGCCTCCTTCTTCCTCATGCTTAATGTTTGATTGGTCCCCAAGCCCTGTTGTTTTATTTTTTAAATGCTTTTTGATCCCTTCCCACTCTCTGTCCTTCATTCTCACAGCTGTTATATTAGTTTTGAGCCCCAAAACAATTGTCACAGCTCTTAACTGGTCTCCTTGTCTCCAGTCTTGCTCCCTGTATCACTCAGGGTTCACTGAAATAGGTCCCATAGAGACAAAACTACTCTAGGTTTTCCTCAAAGGATATTTAAACAGAGAGAGTATAATTCAGGGTATATAATTCAGGGTAAGGACTGTGTTTGCATCATGTTTTTCTGGAGGATTACACTATGTGAGAGGCATCTAGAAAGATGCAGATAGGCATCTAGATACAGATAAACAGAGAGAATTCCCACAAGAGGTGGTGCAAAATGATTTATTTTATGGGTCAACTTGACTGGGTCATGGGATGCCCAGAAAACTGGTTGGACATTCTTCTAGATGTGTTTATGAGGGTGTTTTTGGAAGACATTAACATTCGAAATTGGTAGACTGAGAAGGCAGATTGCCTCCTTAATGTGGATGGGCCTCATCCAATCAGTTGAAGGCCCAAATAGAACAGAAGGCTGAATAAGAGGAAACTCTTCCTGCCTGAATGCCTTTCAACTGGAACACTGCCTTTTTTCTGCCTTTGGACTTAGATGAAAACAGTAGCTCTTCCTGGATCTTCAGTAAACTGGCCGTCAGCTTGGAATTACACTACAGGCTTTTCTGGGTCTTCAGCTTGTTGACTGCAGATCCTGGAATTTGTGAGGCTCCATAACTTCATGAGCTAATTTCTCATAATAAATCCACTTAAACACCGCCCCCCCACCCCAACACACACACCCTATTAGTTTTGTTTTTCTGAAGAACCCTGACTAATACAGATGGCTATTCCACTTTGACTGCTCAGCCTACTTTTAACTTTTTCCCATGGGACCTGGTTACATGGTGTTGGGCTGTGATGGTTTAGCAGCAGTGCTCACTAATGCTTCCAGGGATTTGTTCAATAATGATATACAAGGAATTTGTCATTGGGCTGCTGTGCATAGATTTTGCATGGTATCAATTAAGGAGAATCCATTTCTCCCAAAAGGGAAATTGAAAGGCCCCTTCCATGGAGACTGATAATACTGATGATGTGGGAAGGATGCAGAATCAGGAAGGAATGAAAACTGAGGGCCTGAAGCCATAGAGACAGAGTCGCCGCCTTCGGAAGCCAGTTGGCAGCAGCTAAGCCCCAAAGCACTCAGTGGTACTAGATCTCATGTCTTTAGACTGTACTTGGAGTAAGTTCATAAGCAAAACCTAGTCACAACGAGGGGTACAGAAAGAAAAATGAGTTATGCAGTCTTCATGTGCTTTACAGTGGTTCTCTTGCTTGATCTGTACCTCAACTTGTGAGGAAGGTATCTTAAAATCCACTTGCATTTTTTTAAAGATGGGAAAACCAAGATTCCAGGTAGTTACCTAAGTCGTCCAGGGTCTGTGGCTGCCAATTGGCAGCATGAGGTTCAAACCCAGGTCACACTTGATCATTTCCTTTTGGAGGAGGGTGTTGAGACCCATGATGGTGTCCACTGTGTCTCCTTGTATACACAGGCATGCAATTCTCATTGCGGAATGGGGTTATTTTTCTCTTAACTCATCCTTCTGTCATCTTTTGAAAGTTCTGAATTAAATAACCCTTCTAGGAATTGCTCTATAATCAATTCCAGGATTGAGTAGACCCTACCTGTCCATTAAAGACACAACTGTGCCTAGAGAGTACAAACCTAATAAGTACCCTCTACTTTTCCAGAATATGGCTTTAAAATGTTTTTTTTCTATCTTATTATTCAATGTTTAAATTAAAGTCTTCACAATTTATTGAGCACTTACTGTGTGACAAACAGTGTTCCAAACACTTTGAACACATTTGCTTATTTAATTCTCACAATAGTCGGATGAGGTAGATATTACTATTTATCACTGTTATTTTCAGATGAAGGAACTGAGGCACAGAGCACTTGTGTGACTTGCCCAACGTGACATATGAAAGCCAGATTCAGACTAAGGGGATTTACTTATACAGTTCAGTCACCCTGCCATTCTGCCTCTCATGCCATGCTGCCTTGTCTGATTTCTGTATTGGGAGCTGAGGGAGGAATAAGAGGGGACAGGGAACTGTCATTCGCTGGGCATTACTGTGTGCCAGCATTCTGTAAGGATGTCACATGTGTTATTTCACTTTATTCTCCTAGCCACTTGTTGCCTGCACCCCCTAACTTCCAAGGGAAGCTAAGGCCTCTCCCCTGCCCCTTCACTTCTCTGCTGAGACAGAAGACCTCTTCTGGTCTAAGAACATGGCAGAACTCCTTTAGGAGAGACTAGAGAGTTTAGTGGGAGGACTAGACAGAATAAATAAAACAAGCCTTGAGAAAAGGAGAAATGCTCTCTCTTAGATCCTTTCCTTGGGGCTGGTATTTATTAGAAGCCTTGCAGGAAATAGTGTTTAACTAAAGAGATTATTTAATAATTGAATTGAATAGAGCTGTAGACAAGGTTAAATAAACCAAAAAGTCATGCTGATGCACTCAGGGGTTTAGCAACATTTGAAAGCCATTATTTCCCCTGTGCCTTGCAGCAAAGAGAAGATGGTGGTGTTTGTTACTGGAGCCCAGGAAGGAGGTCACCTGGCAGGAGCTATAGCCATTATAGGGACACGGACACTGCCAGAAATTCAGTCCTGAAATCTGGAGGAAGTGAGGCAGAAATACCTGCTTCTTTCTCCTCTTGCCTTGGATCTTCTGCCAGTGACATTGACTGATCCAGCTGGGAGCTGAAGGATAGGGAGTCCTGGTGCTGCTCTGCTTGGAGGTTGGCCTTGTGGCAGAAATGGCAGATGGTGCAGTTGGCAAGTGGAGGATAACCAGCACAGAACTGGGCTGGGAGAAAAGCCTAAGCTACCTCCAGTTGGAACATCCATCCCCCTCTTCCCCTCTCATGGAGCACAGACAAAATTGCAGGAGGAACTGCCATCCAGCTTAGGTGATCAGCTCTATGCCAGAAGGAGAAGCACTCTCTTTTTTGGTATTGGACTTGGTAAGGTTCTTCTTGCTATGGAAATGATGAGATCAAGAGGTCTAAGATTGGGATGTAGTCAAGGGAATGGCCCACGGAGCAGTTTAATGCCCAAATTCCTGTCTGGCTTTTAAGCTAAAGGAGCAAAAGAGGTTTCTCGGGCTTTGTATGGACAACCAGATAGGGCACTGGGGCTGGAGACCTGACTAATAATAGACATCACATTTTCCTAGAAGGTTATTTGCCTTGGAACAGGGCAGAGGTGGCATGATGGAGAAGGGGAATTGGAATTCAACGGCCATTCTACCTTCCTTCTAGAGGGCTTTTCTGTACTGTAGCATCTAAAAAGATAAAACTTACCTATCTCAGATTCTCTTGCAATTGGAGTTCTAGCTGTCTTTGGAGTTTGGCCAATCAGATTTGCTTCTGTTCGATTTAGGAGAAGTGAAAGAAGCTTTGTTTCTGCTACTTCTACTGGAAACCATTGTTGCAGAGGCTTGATTTTCTTTTCAGTAGCATTAACAGAGGCTCCACTGCCCACCCAACCAACATTAAGGGTGTTGAGATGCTGGATGTCAGGCAGCAAGCCAGCTGGTGTGGGTTGTGATAGGCACAATGTGGCCAAGCATCTGGCAGTGATAGTAGTTGCCTCCTGATAATGGCAGCTTCCTGATCACGTAGCTTCCTGACTGTGACCATGAAGATGGATTAGAGCTGGTGGCTTCTGGGTGGTAAAAGAGACAACAGCTGTCTTGGGGCCTGTGATGTGGCTTTGGGAGTTTATTCCTGAGCAACCAAATCTTGAGCTTGTCCTCAGCACTCAAAACCCTCATGATCATTTAATCAGTGTAATAAACTCAATTTTTGTCTCAACTAGCTAGGGAGTACATTTTCCTCTGCAGCTGGATGTTAACTGTAAGAAGTGTCCACAGCAATACTAATACTAGATAACATTGAGTGCTTACTATGTGCCAAGTACTCCAAGCATGTTCCATGAATTATTTCTTCATTAAATTCCCATGACAACCCTGTAAGTTCAGTGTGATATTATATTAACTCTCAGGTTGTAAGTGAAGAATCTGAGGTCCACAGAGATTCAATAACTTGGCCAACATCACCAGGTTTAAAATGGTGGAAATAGGTAGGAAATGTGGTCTGGTTCTAGTGCTTAGGTTATTTAACCCTTGTTCCATGAGACAGGTAGGCTGAGGGATTCTGGAATCCCATAACTCAGACATCATATTCTTTTTTTTTTTTTTTTTTTTGAGATGAAATTAATAACACCCAATGAGAAAACGGGGCCTAGAGACATTGTGCATCTCATACAAGGTCGTGTGCATAGTAAGTGACTGAGCTGGGATTCAAACAGGTCTCCAAGACTTCAAAACCTATGCTGTTGCCCACTTCACAGTCTGTTGCTGCGGCCTCATGACAGCCCTTCAAATCTGAGAAGAAAGCTCTCTTATCTCTGCGACTTCTCTTCTGCAAGTTAAGCATGCTGAGTACTCTCAAGCTGCACCTCTGAGTCCTCTCTCTGCCAGGTCACACTCCGCCAGTTTGTGAATGTCCCTCTTCAAGTATTTTATCCAGAGCAAATCACAGAACCCTCTGTGTGGTCTGACAAGCCCAGCAAAACCCCCAGCATGAAAGCTCTTACTCTCCATCAGACTCTTAAAGTTGAGAGGAACAAATCTCTCTACTCCTGCTACCTTCCCCCAAATGTCTTTCCCATAGGACTCCTTCACTTTTCCTCTAAGGAAGACGTGACATATATATTTCCACACAAATTAAGAGCTTTTTTTTTTTTTGCCAGGCCATTCCAAGGAGGAGGGTGTATTCAGTCTCCCTTCTGCTCCAGAGCTGGAGTGGACTTTTAAGGAGTTATTTATGGACAGAATGCTAATTACTTAACTACAAATATGTAAATACTTTGAGAATAAATTCATCACAATATATTAGGCATCACATTGTAATTAAGCCCAATTAGGTATTATTAGCAGTATTAATGTCATGTCGCTCGTGCCTGTGCCTAATGAATATATTAACCCAGCCTTGCTGCCACCATCCATGTGGGTGCATTACAATGATGGTGATAATAGACACATAATTAGAGCATTATTGCTTTGCTTGCAAATTGTGGTGAGAAATAAGTCAATGTCTTTGGAATCTGAATGACTGCTGTGGATATGTTAGAGGTGGCCTAGGGGTTGTGTGATCTGTAAATAAGAGTTAACATCTTGGCATCTCAGTTTGCAGCCCCTGAAAGAGAAAGGCCTCTGGTTTTCTTTCATGGATTAGGGCAAACATAATGGAGATGAGGCTTGGTGCAGGGAGCCACTAGGAAAGCACGTGGCATACCAGGGTGCTGAGTTTATTGTTCCAAATCACCGCAGAGGAGAAGAGTTAGATTTGGACCATGGAAACAGAGGGGAGTGGAAGGTGAGGTGAGATACAAGCTTACAGAAGGTCAAGGTCCAAGGTAGAGGTAGGACAATGACCATCTGCTCTCTCTGTCCCAACTATAACCCTACCAGGTGGGTTCCAGAGCCTGGGTCATGCAAACTAGGAAACATCTCAGAAATGTTAACTAAAAGTACCCAAGGTCACAAAGAGTCAGGGTTTGGACTCAGTTTGTCTTACAATAGGTTATAAAAGAGTGCAAGGCAGGGCACTAGAAAATGTAGAGCCAAGCAGATGTGTGATGTGGCAAGTATTTATTCACTAAGCTTGCAATGAGTATTTTCTGTGAACCCTTGCTCTGGGTTAGGTGATTTCTATGTATATACCCACCCAAAATACATGTAAAATATTTACCTCCAGAGGGATGATTCTGTTAAATCTTTCACCCATGACTTGGGGCTGGGCTGGGAGATCTTTGGTTTATATAGCCGTGTTTTGAGTATTGATGATGAGGTGGGTTGTGAATTCTGATTTGGAGAAAATTACTGGAGCCAGCAAGATGGCTGCATCTAAGAGGGAAAGAACCTAGCAAGAAAGGCAGATGGGACAGCTACAAAATTATTTTCTGTGAAATTCTTTTAACAACAACAACAAAATTGTTGACGATAAAAAGTAGAAGATATCTTAGATATCATCCACTTATTCCTTTGATTAGTGAAATAACTCTCAGAGTGTCAATCAGGGTCCTGAGAGTAGAACCACCCCAGAAATGTTTCTATACAGGAAATGGTTACGTAGGAAGTGGGAAAACAGAAACCAAATGGGCTGGAGGGCCAACAGGAAGAGGTATTATTAGCACAGGCTAGAAGCCAGGCCCATCTAACAGGAGCTAGAACCTTAAGATCCTGGAAACTTCAGAACTCTGAGAACTCAGCAAAATCTGGAGATATGGTGTGTATACAGTGGCTATGAATACAGCAGCACCTGAGACACAGTGGCTACAAGACACAGCACCTGACGGAGAGCAAGAGAAGAAAAACACCCTGGCTTCTCCCCTTCTCCCACTGTCCAGTCTTCTAGCTGGGCGTTTGAATGGCTACACCTACTGGGGAACCATTAGGCAAAGCAGCCTCGGAAATATAGTTCCTGACATAGAGAAAGGAGCAGAGAGGGATATGAAAGGAGCCTGATAGTATAAGGGCATAGTTGGGAATAGAGTTCAGGTTTCTTGACTTCCAGTATAGTATACTTCTCATTGAAATGAGTGGTTTATTCATTAGGAGGGATTCTCATTAAGAGGTAATAGGGAAACAATGGTGATGGATGATGATCGTAGCTTATTTGCATATTTCCTTACAGTTTACCAGGAACTTTCCCATAAAATATTTAACCCTTTCAAATCTTACGAGAGAACCACCATTAGTCCTGTTGTATAGACAAGGCAATGGAAGCTAAGAGAGGCTTAGAGAGTCTTATGGTTTCATACTTCTTAAGTAGCAGGGCTAGGATTTGACTCTAGATGTATCTTACTCCAAGTATAAGGAACTCATGGGGAAGTTGGAGGAGATGCTAAGACCCAGGTGCTCCTGAGTTTTCATGAACCTGGGTCTGGAAGCTGAGTCGGTAAAGATAAATGCACATTGCCCTTCTGCCAAAGGAAACTTTCTGTAAGGCTGACCTGATAGGCTCCTCTCATATACATGGGGCCAGCAGGGTGCCAGGGGCCCTGGAGCCGACGTGCTGGCTCTTAAAAATTCACCCAACACCTAACTCCATAATATACTGCAATTTTCAAAGAATCATCACAAAGAGTTACATTTCAGTTTTTCTACTATCCCTACAGGCAAAAAGACTGGGGACAATTGTCCCTTTTTGATAGGTGGTAGAACAGGCTCAGAAAGATGAAATGACTTATGTTGGCCTCCTCCACTAATATCCCTCTTGCAACTTATGTTCAGCTAAACTTATTTCTACTTTCCAAACAAATAGCACCCTTCATGACTTTGTATTTGCTGTTTCCTCTGCCTAGAATGAACTTCTCCCCAAAGAACTTCCCCAGGTTGAGTTTGTTGATTACTCCTCCAACCCCCATAACAATTTTTTCTTGTCTTTAATTTTTTCCTGTATTGCTAGGTGGTCATTTGCTCACTTGTCAATCTCCTGCATCAGACTGGGAACTCTTTAATGACAAAGACTAGGTCTTAATCATCTCTGTCTCCCTACACTGGGCTGAATGCTGAATAAATGAATGAATGCATGCACACATATATGTATAACTGATACTCAAAGCCAGTTCTCCTGGGTCCTTCTTGCCACTGGTCTATGTACTGATGAGGCATTTTTGCAAGCAGAGGAAAACACCATTGACCAAGGAGTGTGATTGAGGCTGACATAATGAATTTTATAGAGTTCTAAGGTTTTTCTCCTATTTTAACAAGAAAGATCATGCAGGGAATTAAGTTCTCTTGCTTAAGAGAAAAAATATTTAGTTTTGATGAATTAGTTTTGCTGATCATTCCTGATCCATTAGACTAAAGGGCTTTCTTTGAACATGGCAACTCCTGGACTTTTTATTTGGCAGCAAAGCTATGAGAGAGAGTGAGAGAGGGTCTCAGGTACCGGGGACAGTTGCAGAATTGCACAGTGCCTTGGTGGGGCAGGATGTTGGGCTGGAAGGGTCACTGCAGCTGAGCTCAGTCAGCCAGAACTGAGTCTTCCCCTCCAACAGAGTGCAGGGCTCAGCTAGTGTTTCTAGGTGGGGTCCAGCCCTGAGAAGTGGAAGAGCAAGAGGGATTGTGATAGTTTCATTGTGTGAGAGAACCCAGAACTTTCACTCTTTTCTCATTTTCTAGTTGAGGAAATGGGGGCTGAAAGTGGCAGGACAATTCCCTCAAACGTGAAGTGAGTTAGTGTCAGAGCAGGACTCACTGTTGCTTGCCACTTTCCTCATTTCACATCTAAGCATTTACGTGTGCCTAGGCCTCTGCACTAAGTCGCATCTGTGGCTCTTGCCTTCCCAGGACCTATTTTTCCCCTCAGCAGCACCTCAACTGACTCATGGTTACATAGGAAGTGGAAAAGCTGAGAAGCCAAATGAGATGGAGAGGCAACCTACAGACTGGCAAAAGTAGGTAGCTGCTACTTTCCTTAGGGTTGGAGGGCCAACAGGAGGAAGAGTGAGTTTCTTCTGCGCTGGATAGTGCCTCTTGCTGGGTCTGTCAATCAAAGTGCCCTCCCATCCCCCAACCACTTCCAGCCAGGGGACCAGCTGGTGAGCCAAGCTGGGCAACCAGATTCTCTTCCCTTGGAATTTGGGGTGTTGTGACCTGGTGATGGAAAAGCATTAGTCTAGGCATCCAAGAGACAGGGGCCACCTTTTCATCCTCATCCCAAGGTCCCACCCCTGGCTTTTTCCCTGGCCTGATTCATCAGCCCTTCCTTAGAGCCTGTGAGCATTCTCATGTCCTTCTTTACTTGGTTAAAATAACCAAAGCTGATTTTTACTGGATTTGACCAAAGACTCTTAAGTGGTCCACTCTCCCAACCAGTGTCCTTAAGAACAGCCAGAAGGCAAGAAGAGAAGGGAGGATGACCTCCCATGTGTGCAGCTCTTTACTCAGTGCTTTCTAATAGATTTATCAAGTCAACAGGAATTTAAAAAATTGCTAGTAGCCATTTTTTTCATTAAAAAAGTGAAAAAGAGTGACATTCATTTCAAAACTACATTTTATTTAACTCAATATCTTCAAATGATTCTAATTTCAATGTATAACCAGGATAAAAATGCTTAGTGAGATATCTTACATTCTTTTTTTTAATATTAAGTCTTTGAGATCCTGTATTTTATACTTTGACATTTTAATTTGGATGCTATGTTTTCCTCAGAAACGCTTGAAATCGTGAAGGTAGGAATTAGCGGCCTTATAAACAGAGGAAAAATCTGTCCCTCTCTCTCTCTCTCCAAATGCATGCACCATGTGAGAACATAGCAAGAAGGTAGCCACCTGTATTAAGAGTTTATAAAATAGAGACAGAAGAAAAAGTAGATTCCCATACCCGAATTATGAATACTTGGAAGTTTTCCAACAACCGACTTGAGTATTAGTTTTAAAGCTTACATTTAACTTGACTAAAATGAAATAAAACTAAGATTCAGTTCTTGGATTGCACTTAGCCACATTTCAAGTGCTCATAGCTGCCTGTAGTTAGTGGCTACTGTATTGAACTGCATGGTCTTTTACAATTACTACACCTTTTATCACATCCCATATCTCATGGAAGCCTTCCAACTATAAGAGAAGAAATATAACTATTATTAATAATACTCTTGCTATCACCAACATCAGTAGCATTATCATACCCAGTCTCCAGATGGAAAAACGTAGGTTCAAAGGGATTAAATAATTTTCTTCAGGGTCACGAAAGTGGGAAGGGATAGGTTCAGAGCTGGAACCCTGGTCTGTGTGACTAGCAGTGCCAGGCAGGGGGCTCTCAGGTGGTCCATAGAGATGGCCTTGGATCAGAGTACAACTGAGGCTTGGACCTGAGTATGCTGTGTGGCCTGGGACACACTGTCTTCACTAAGATGCATTTCCTTATCTGTAAAACAAGAGGGTGGGATGGCATCCTCTTTGTTGCCTTAGCATTCTGCCTTTCTCTGAGGGGATACGGGCAAAAACCGGAAGGTAATAGAAGGTATTGCTTATTGACACTCACCACGTGCCACAAATGGCTGTAAGCACATCACTTGTGTTGCCCCAGATGGTCCTCACAGTAACATTATGAAGAGAGGTTTAGTTATAACTCTAATGGATTAAGAAACCGAAGCAGAGTGACTTGCCCAAATGCACCATTCAGTTGGTGGCAGAGCTGAGATTAGAACCCAGACAGTCTGGCTGCTGAGGCAGGAGCTTCTCCAGCAGGCAGCAGGGGCTCTGAAATGGAGACGCACTGAGGGCAGAGATTCTGCTATGTTCACTGCTGTGATCCTAATGCCCGACACACAATTGACACTCTATAATAATTGATTGAATAAGCAAATGAATGGGTAGGGAGGAAGAGAGAGTTCCATGTTGTATAAATACAGTTCTCAAAGCTTTTGGTCTCTAAGTTCAAGTAGGTATTTGATATTCAACATAAATAAACTTCTGAATGCATGCATATTTTTGGATGAAGTGAGGTGTGATTTCTGTGTCTGCTTTATCCACTTTTGTCTCCTTTCTAGTATATGCATGTATCCCCAAGAGCAGCCAGGAACTTTGGAAGAGCCCAGTAGAACCTACACCTAAGCGGAAATGGAATTCTTTCCTTTTATTAAAACCTTTAGTAAATCATAAAAGTTGTGATGCCAAGTGTCTTAGTCTGAACAAGCTGCTATAACCAAATACCATCGTCTGGGTGGCTTAGAGCCAAATTTATTTCTCACAGTTCTGGGGGCTGGAAGTGTGAGATCAGAGTGACAGCATAGTCTGGTTCTGGTGAGGATTCTCTTCCTGGCTTGCAGGCGGCCACCTTCTTGCTATGTTCTCACAGGGTGCATGCATTCGGGGGCAGGGAGAGAGAGGGAGAGGGAAAGGGAGAGGGAGAGGTGGGGGGAGAGGGGGAGAGAGAGAGAGAGAGAGGGAGAGAGAGAGAGAGAGAGAGAAAGAGAAAGAGAGAGAGAGAGAGAGACAGACAGAGAGAGAGAGAGAGATCTTCTTCTTTATATAAGGCCACTAATCCTATTATGAAGATCCTACCTTCATGACCTCAGCTAATCTTAATTACTTCCCAAAGTCCCCAACACCAAATACCATCACATTCAACAGTTACATTTGGGGAAGATACTATTCAGTCTATAATACCAAGTGTTACAACCCAGGCAAACTTGTGACAAATTTGTTCTTACCCAAGTATTTTCCATTATTAATATTTTTATTTTTTCAGATGCTTCATTTCCTTAACCTAGATCTTTGGCTGTAAATAGCTAAAGATTTTACTATATCATGGAATAGCAACTAAGCTTAGAATTAAAAGACCTTTTATTTCTTTTTCTTTTTTTGCTTTATACTTGCTGTGTGACCTTGTGCAAATTTCTTCACTTCACTGGTTCCCTTTCTCATCTTTAAAATTAAAGGAAGGTCTAAAAGGCTTCTCCATATGTCCTTCTATAATTCTGTGTTTTACTTCACACCTGGTGATAGAAATAAAACATTATTGCTTACATATGGTGCTTTGAATATGTTTCCATTCATTCATTCATTCATTCATTCAAGGAACATAGAAGACTTACTCTATGCCCGGCATTACTCTAGGCATTGGGAATAGTGAAATCAAAACAAAACACATTCTTTGCGTTTGAGTTGCTTCAGTCTACATGGAGATGCTCAGAAACAGACAATTACAACACAGTGGGGCGAATTCTCTACTAGAAGATGCTGAAAGAGCACATTTCAGTGGTCACTAACACCAGTTTGTGAGTCACAGAAGTCTTTTAGAGGGTGATGGCACATGAGCTTCTTCTGAAGGATGAGTTAGGTGAAGATGTGAGAGGAAAGTATTGCAGTCCTAATTTGGGGACTGGGCCATTGAGTGAATGATGGCACTTTTCACCATGATGGGGAATGTAATAACAGTCATACATGATGTAAGAATGTTTCTGTCAATGACAGAATGCATATACGACAGTGTCTCTATAAGACTATGATATCATATTTTACTGTGCTTTTCCTATATTTAGATATGTTTAGATACTCAAATACTTACCATTGTATTACAGTTACCTACAGTATTCAGTACTATGCTGACTAGGTTTGTAGCCTAGACTCAATATGCTATACCATACAGCCTAGGTGCGTAGTAAGCTATACCTTCTAGGGTTGCGTTAAGTACGCTCTGTGATGTTCACAGAATGACAAAATTGCCTAATGATGCATTTCTCAGAAGGTATCTCTGTTATTGAGCGACACATGAGTTTATAGAGGTCCTGCAATTCTGTATAGTCGAGGGAACAGGTTCTTAGCAGTCCTGACTCTGTTCTGTTTAGGGGGTGTTTCCATTCCATTTAGCTTCAGAATATGTTCTATATTAAATACCATCAGTGTAATTACAGAATATGATACACTGTAATTATACTCTATAATTACATTTTCTTCCATTAGCAGCATGGCATTCCCACTCAACGCAGACCCCCAGCACCCTGGACTGTTAGCAGGGTTGGGACTACACAGCCCACCAGGAGCAGACACAGATCTCCCTTTCCCAGCTGTTGTCAAATGATATAGGGGGAATCACGGGGAGGCAGTGAAGTTTGATGGATAAGAGCATGGGCTTTTGGAGAAGGTCACCTCAGTTTGAATGATGACATTTCCACTCTTTACCTGTGGGGTTTAGGTAAGTTACTTAACATTTCTGTGCCTCAGTTTCTCTGTGATCAGAAAGAGGATAATAGAGCGTACCTCATAGAGGTGTTTTCAAGAATAAGTGAGATAATTAATGTAATTATCTACCATGGTGCCTGCTGAATTTAAGCCCTCAATAAAAGATTATACTGATGAGAAGTCGTGACAAAAGGGGGACCCTGTTCATCTTCAGACCCCTGGACTAACATCTTGCCTCCACTGACATAAGGGAGATACTCATATGTCAAGTGCTAAGCTATTAGGAATGACATTGTCACAGAATCATAGACTGTCCCTAAAACTCACCTAATGCTCTCCTCCTTGTCCTCATTTATAGATTGAAGTCTGGGGACGAGCACCAGCTTGCCATATAGACTGTTACTCTCAGAGATGTCTTGAACCCAGAAATCCAGGACTCCTTACCCCTTGATCAGTGCTAGGGACTAAAGCTTTAACTTCTTTAAATAGGTCTCTCTTCATTTTACAAAGCATGTAACATTCGTTCTCTTATTCTAGCCTAAAATGACTTTAATAAATATCCCTTTTTTATATATGAAGTAAAGAGGTATAGAAACTGAGTCTAAGGGAGATAAGTGGCTTTTCCAAGAATACCCACTTAAGAAATATTAGAACTGGGGTTTGAATCCTCCTGTCCAATGCTCTTTCTTCACATTCCTTTTCTTTTTTTCTATAAACATTTATTGGGCATCTGCTCTGTAGTGGACACAGCAATACTCACCATGGAGGTTACAGTGCTTCTTACAAAGAGTTTCCCTTTCAGATGCTAGGCCAGACTTATGTACCAAATTCTAACATGGAAGGTAGAATGTGATAAATGCCATTTGGCTACTGCAATCTTGAGTGTCCATGATTAAAAACAACGTGGTGGGTGGGTGGAGGCCTTTGCTTCTGGCTGCAGTCATCATGGAGGAGTCGGTAACTGCTAAGTTATAACTGGCGATGAAGGGGCCGGAGGTGAATTAGTCAGCATCCTTTTTGAAGTGACAAAAACCTAACTCAAAGCAGCTTAAGAAACAAACAAAAGAGAGAGAACTTACTGGCTTACGTAACTGAGAAGTCTAGGAATACAGCTGTTCTTGGCAGGTCTCCATCCAGGAGCTCAGGTGGTCTTATGTTGGCTCTGTCTCTCTTGCCATCTTACAGCTCTGCTTTTCCTTACTTAGCACTATTCCTCAGAATGACTCCTTTGTGGGGCAGGAAAGATGGTCTGGCAGCTCCAGCTCACATCTCCCCAGCTGAACAACATCAAGGGAATGCTAGTTCCAATGGAAAAAAGTAAGAGAAGACTCTGGGTGGCTCAGTGTGAGTTATGTGCCCACCCCTGAACCCATCACTATGGACAGAGAATGGGTTATTCTTTGTGTGACATGGCCTGAAAGTGGGTTCAGATCATGGTGAGCTCACCTGAATCACATGGAATGGGTGTCCCATAGAAAAGAGGGATGATGTTACCCCCCAAAATAGTGTGAGAAACTACAAGCCCTAAGAGCCCACTACAGGAAACATTCCTTGGTGGGGAAACAGCACAAGGAAAGTGCCCAAAATAGAGAGATAAATTTGCAAAAATAACTTAGGGCCAAATTGCAGAAGTCTGTAACTACCATGCTGGGAGTTCAGATAGAGAGGATTTTCCATAATGAAGCTCTCTAAAAAGGAACTGGCTGGGTGATATCCCTTTCTTTCCCTCTCTACTCTAGCTATGCTGAACTCTTATAATTCTTTAAACATTCCATGCTTTCTCTTTATTTCAGGATAGTGCCTGCAGTTTCATTTTGTTTACTCTTACTAAAATAGTTTTTTTTCTCTTTGCTTGGACAACTCCTAGCTGGCTATAATGTCTCACTTAGAGGTCACTGCCTCCAGGAAGCCTTCCGTGATCACCACCCCAAATAAATTAGATACTTCTGCAGCATTCTCTGTAGCTACTTCATTGTATTGCAGATGCCTGTTTACATCATTGGCTCCCATGTGTTGAATGCTTATGCCAGCTTGAAAGTATTTTTATTTCTATTTTCCATGTGAGGAAATTGAGCCACAGAGAGGGTATGTGCTTGCCCAGGGTGATGCAGCGGCTAGATGATGGAGCTGAAATTTGAACTTAAGCAGTCTAATTTTAGAACTTTCTCTTAGCTACTACCGTTTAAGTATGTGATATTCAGGATTTTGTTCCTAGGCTTAACATCATGCCTGTCCAGTAAATATATGTTATTCAGATAAAAGAAATTAAGTGAATAAAGGAATGAATGGAATAAAAAAGAGTAATAAGGTCCCCATCACTGGAGTTATTCATGCAGAGGCCTGAGGGATATCACTGTGGGAGAGCACATTATTGCACGGTACAGAGAATTAAATTAGATGGTCTCCAAGTTTCCTACCAACTCTGTAATTTTTCCCTTTAAGCAAAAGGGAGACTGAAGGCTTTTGAGCAATAAAGAGACCCAGTCACACTTGTGCTTTGGGGAAATAACTCTGGCAGTGGCATGTACGGTGGATTAAAGCAGACTGCAAATGTTTGGCTAACAGGTTTACCACTGCAGTCTATTGGTGGCCAAAGGATTGGGAAAGAGGACAGCAGTTCTCCCCCATCGTTACTAGGACAATCACCTTTAATTCTTGGGCCATATTTTGAGAACTTCAGCCCTTCAAGCCTGGGTTGCTTGCGAGCTCAGGAATAGAAATGAGGCCATACAATTAGAAGAGCATCACAGCGTGTTGGAAAGAAACTTGGAATCAGAAGAAGTAGCTTGGATCTTGCTTCTGTTAGGGGTCTTAGTTTTCTCATCTGGAAAATGGGACTAGTAAGACCTGCTTAGCCTATTTCCAGCTATTTATCCTGATGAAATGACATGATGGCTGTTAAAGTGCTTTGAAGACATAAAGCGTGGGGTGTATGCATTCAGTGGTAGAAGTCATCAGTTCAGCTCCTTCCCCTCCACTCCTCTCCACCCCCTTGCCTAGGTCCTTCACGAAAGGGCTGGGTGGGATGCTTGAAAGACAGAAGAAAGGGCCACATTAGGATGAAGTAGCCATTCCCTAGAAAAATAAATTCTGTCTTAGGACCTTAACAGACTATAAAATTCTTATCTGAAGGCTGGAAGTGATTTATGGAAAAATAAAAACTCCCCCTCCACTGCAGAACGCGTCCTTAAAGATCTTATATATGATTTCATAAAGCGGCGTGGCATCTTCTCAGTTCCTTCGTGGGGCTGGGTGGGCCCAGAGCCCAGCATGCTGATGAAGCAGAGGGGCAGCTGAGGCCGAGAAGGAGAAAAATCCAATTACTCTTGCTCTAGGATAAAGGAATTCTGGGGATTCAAAATCACTGGAGCATAATTGGAATTCTAATAAAATGAGAGGTTTTGTGGGGAGGATTGTGGGGATGGAGGTGGTGTGTGGGGAAGCACAGGTTCCCAAGCCAGCTATGGGAATGGCTCCAAAATGCTTTGTCATCAAACCAGTGCTTTGCTGCCTGTAATTTTCCACAGTATGGGATTGTTTGTGGCCAGTTGAAGACAAAATTGGGAAGGAAATAAAGTTCCAAAGTTCCCAGGTCACTTGGCTAAACAGGACCCTCACTGAGAGAAATCCTAGCCAGTGCTCAGTGTCCCTGGCCTCCATGTCTGCCCTTTAAAACTGGGAACCTTTTGATGCAAGGCCTACAAGGCACCTTAATGACCATATAACTCCATGGAATAAAATGAGGTCTAGAGAGAAGAAGGATAGTTCTAAGGCCATGTAACTGGGAATAGAATCATGAAATGTTACATCCAGAAACTTAGAAGTCATCAGTTTAATATCCCTATTCGCAGAAATCATTGCCTCATCTCAGACAAATGATTTTCTGGCCTTTGTTTGGATGCATATAACAACAGAGAGCTCAGTGCTTCCTGGGAAAGCCCACTGTGTTGTCAGACAGCCATGCTGCTTGGCTAGTGCTTCCTTATGTAAAGCTGAAAATGGCCTCTGCAGAACGTCTGGGGGAAGGGTGGCATAGTGGAAAGAACCAGAGTCCTCAATTCTTTTTCTGTTGTTATTTATTCTTTTGAGCAGAGGTGCTCTATTACCTTGTGCAAATCACTTCACCTCTATGAGGTTCAATTTTCTCATCTGTGCAAAGGGGATTATGATAGTAAATGCCTTCTTGAAATGGTTTAAGAATTCAATGAGAATTCTTAGAAGACCTTCAGCTTTAAGCAGACCACATGTTCAACAAACGTTATCATTTTACTATCACTTGAAAAATGGGGATACTCAGCAGAGTTTCTGAGGTTATCCCATGATGTACTTTATGGAAAGCACCAAGGAGATGCTTTATAGAGGACCTAGCTGATAAATACGTTTTTTTTTGTTTTTTTTCTTGGCGTTGTCTACCTTTTCACATGATTACCTCTGTGCGAGTCTTACCCTCGACTTAAACCTTAAGTTTCCTGAAGACAGGATTCATATCTAATTCATCTCTGTGTTCCTCCCGGAATGTGTGTGTGTGTGTGTGTGTGTGTGTGTGTGTGTGTGTGTGTGACTTCTATGTGTGTTGAATGAATGCAGGACGTTCTTGTGTAAATCTCTTGAGTCCCAGGGATGCACGTCACGTCACCTTCTACCCAGCACAGCTCAGCAGCCCTGTGGGAACTGAGTCTCCACGTGGGTGTTTTGCAATATCAACAAGAACACGTCTCAGAACATCCTTTCCTCCTCCTCAAACATCTACTCCTTCCATCTCCAAGAGTCAAAATTCTTAAATACCACGGCATGAATATTTTTTTCTTTTTTCCCATTCCCACTTCTTAAAATAATGTAAACTGAAACCTCTTTGGTTTTAGTTTCTCCTCTGCTTTCCCACCAACAAGATCTTCTACTTCTTCAGTCACTTAATACATATTTTGACAGACACTGCCCTGGACACTACGGATAGGGCGATGAACACTGGAGAATCCTTGCTCTCCAATGGAGCTTGTGTTGTAGCAGCATGGGAAGAAAATATATGCAAACAAAGGACTTACAATATAATGAAATAACACTTGTTACAAAGGAATGTGATATTAACTTGGGTCAGAGAACAGCTAGATCGAGTGTTTAGGGAAGGCCTGTGTGAGGGAGTATCAACTAAGTTGAGACTTGAATAAAGATTTCATCACCCAAAGATCTGGGCGAAGAATAATCCAGACAAAGAGAAGAGCAGGTGCAAGGGTCCTGAGGTAGAGATGAGCCTTTCTGTCAGATCACTGGGTCTCGAGCATGCATCAGAATCACCTGGAGGGCCTCTTAAACAAGAGTGCTGGCCTTTCCTTTGGAGTTTCTATTCAGTGGGTCTGGAATGGGGCTGGGGAAATGCATGTCTAACTGACTTCAGGCGATGCTGAGGCTGCTGGTCCAGGGAACACACATTGAGGACCACCATGTTGGAGAAACAGAGAGTCAGTGTAGTCAGAGCTGAGTGAGTGAGGAGGCCGGTTGTCGGAACCGAGACCAAGGAGCCAGTGCAAGCCAGATCATATAGGGCTTTGTAAGATACAATAAGGAATTAGGCTTTTCTTTGAAGGACAATGAAAAGCCCTAGGTTTTTGGAAGGGATTTTAGTAAGAAAGTGACTTGATTTTTAAAACCTTACTTTGGCTGTTCCATGTAAAGTAGATTTCAGGGGACATTAGGAGGAGCAAGGAGGTCTGACAGGAAGATATTGCAGGGTAACAAGTGAGAAAGGACAGTGTCTTGGCCCAGGAGGGTTGCAGGACACAGCTGCCTGGACATGAGTGTGGCAGTTTCTCAGTCTCAGCACCACTGACACGTGGGGCTGGATAATTGTTGTAGGTGGCTGTCCTTGTGCATTGTTGGATACTCAGCAGCATTCTTGGCTTCTACCCACTGGAGGCTAGTAACACGCCCCTCCAGGTGTGACACCCGAAAGGATTTTCAGCGTTGCCTGATTCCTGATATCATTCCTTGGTATTGAAGATTCATTATTCAGCAATTATCCATCCATGGTAACAAATATCTACATGCTGAGACTGTAGTAGATGTCAGGATAGGGCTATAAACAAAACGGACCAAGTCCCCATCATCATGGAGTTTGCCGTTCTAGTAAGAGACAGAGAGCGGTGGGAGGTGACCAAAGGCCTCAGGGATGCCATGGTGTCTGAGCTCCAACCATCCCTTCTCCCAGCTCTGCAGCACCAAAACCTGACAAAGAGGAAGCTTTACTGAAGGGCGGGGCTAGGGAGAAGACAGAGACAAAGTCCTCTCTAGCAGGTAGGGGATAAGAAGGAGGTGGCGGTGAGAGGAGGGAAGGCTGAAACACACATTAATCATTTGTCATACAGGCATGAATGGACTTTTGAGGACTAGAAATATATAATAACAGTTCAAAATGTCACACATCTATTTCTCTGCTACTGGCAACGATAACATTAACACACCAACCCTGTGTCAGCCACTGTCACCAACATTCTAGATGGCCTGTTGGGTAGTTATTATTTGATATATTTTCTCCAGCTGATAGGGTCCAGAGAGGTTAAGTAACTTGCTTAAGGTCACACAGCATGTAGGGAGCTAGGTCAAGCTTCCCACTCCCAAACCCATGGTATTTTCATTAAACTCAGCCACTAAGAAACATTCTTTACTGCAGCTTCATCAGGGTGGGAGGCAGAGGTTGGTGAGATGGTGGCAGTTGGGGAGGGATGATATTATCATTCTTTTCTAATTATCCTGGAGCAGAGTCAGTGGAAATCAGAACAGGAACCAGAGGAGCTGACCTTGAAGGCTACATCTCCTGAAGAGCCCGGGGCCAATGGGCCATTGTTGTCTGTGGCATATATTTCTAGTGCAATTACTTCATCCTCCTCTTACAACTCTCTCAGAAGTTCCTCCCGTGATCATTAAAACTGGCTCTGGGCTGTGGCTTTGAAAGTGGCCGGAAACGCCCAGGGCTGGATCATGTCCTCGTTAAGCAGGGACTGCCTTCCAGGGACTTCAACCGGATTTCTGCCCTGTTACAAATTGAGGGAGATGAGACTGGGCTGTGCCAATTACAGGTGGGCTACTCTCAAAAGAGGTCGTTCTCTTTTTGCTTTCAGAGATTTTAAGATTTCCGGCTCCATTTAAACTCAAAGGCGATTCTGTGTCTCTTAAGGTCTGTTGTGGGCCTGAGGGTCACAGAGAGGGAACGGAGAGAGGAGCAGGGAGAAAGTGGCATTCAGGAGGGGAGGCGGCATCATGCAGTGGTTCACCCACCTGGGAGTCTGGTGATCTCAGGTTTGCGGGCCTGTTCTGCCACAATTTTGCACAAGGCACTAGAATTCTTTGTGCCTCCATTTCCTTTTCTGAGCAAATAGGTTACCACAAAGCATTAAGTGAGATTGTGTATGTCAAACATGCAGCACAGTGCCTCACACTGAGGAGCATTCAAAAATGCTGTATTCCTGAGGCTCTGGTTCAGGGACGTCTCCTGAGACATGGCCTCTTCTTTTCCTAGGACGTAGTCAGTCCCCAGCCTCCTAGAGCAAAGCAGAGATATGGGGAGTGTTTGCAGAGAGGTCCGTGATCACTGTGAGAAATGAGGCAAGTCTCCTCTAAGTCTCTGTTTCTTAATTCATAAAATGTGAGGATAATGTTTATTTGTCCACTCACGCACTCATTCATTCATCATGCATGTGTGCTAGCTTCTGGGATTCAACAATGAGCAGGAGACATGAGGATACTTACCTCTTGGAGCTTACACTCCAAAAGAGTGACCTTATAATAAACAATTAAACATCCTAGCACTTTGGGAGGCTGAGGCAGGAGGATCACTTGAGGCCAGGAGTTCAAGAACAGCCTGGGCAATGTGGCGCAACCCCATCTCAAATATAAAAATTAGCTGGGTGGGATGGTGCATGCCTGTAGTCCCAGCTGCTTGGAAGGCTGAGATGGGGGGGGGGTCACTTGAGCTTAGAAGGTTGAGGCTGCAGTGAGCCAAGATCATATCACTGAACTATAGCCTGGGTGACACAGGACCAAAAAAAAAATTAAACAGAGTAGGTTTATAGGTTATGATCATCAGTGCTCTGAAAGCAGTAAAGCAGGATGATGTGACAAAGAATAACTGGGAGGCATCTGCTTCCGATAGGGCGGTCAGGGAAGGCCTCTTTGCAGATGACATCTGAGGAAGCTCCCCTGATGAGGAGCCAGCTAAGAGAAGAATGGAGTTAAAGGGAGTATTCCAAGCAGAGGTAACAGCACATGCAAGGCCAGAGGTGATTGAAGGGCTGGATGTGTCTGAGGAATTGAAGGTGCTGGGTGTTTCTGGGAGTGGAGAGTGAGGTAGAGGGGCAGTGGCAGGAAATAATCCTAGAGTGTTAAATATGATGGCTTGTGTGAATGGTGCTTCATTGACCACAGGGAATTAGGATGCTTAATATGGTTGGAAAACCTAATAGGACACAGCTGGGATCATCAGCCCAATTAGAAGATTACTGTAGGCTGAATGGTCTTAAAAACTGGAGGAAGAAGGAAAAACAAGCAGAAACAGGGAAGAAGGAGGGAGAATGAATGGATGGACTCCTCCTCCCTGGACATGACTATTCCCAAAGCACTGTGCTAATAGTGTTTCCTCTCTCCATCTTCCCAGCCACCCTGTGTGTTACAGATGAGGAACTTAACAGTGGAACGGTTAGTGATTTGCTCCAGTCATAGATACCATTTGAACCTAGATACTTAGGGTCCCTGAGAGTGGGCTTACAACTTTTGTAACACACTGCTCCCCACTTTGAGTCCCTGGCTGTTGGTCAAAGGGGGGGTTGGCTTTTCCTGACAGTTGTCTCTGGGCCTGGTACTCTCCTGGGAAAGCTCTGAAGGAGACAAACTTAATCCAGGTAAGCCCTGAAGGCTGACAAGGGATGGTGCCCTGCTGGTCCCCAGCTGCCCTGTGGGACCATGTGATGATCACATGATTGGTCCTGATGATTAGAGAGATGAGACCTGAAGAATCCAGGACTCACATCAAAATGACAAAGGGCACAGCCTAGTCTACTTCATTGTGTAATATTCCACTAAGGCCATGACTGTTCGACAGGGACTCATCTGCTTGTGAAAGCTGATCCCTGAGGCGCAGTGTCTTGGCAGGCAGTCTCAAGTACATCTTGTGTCCTAAGAGGCTCTTAGACTCACCGGGCTTTGAGGAACTAAGGTCCCATGCCTGCATTCTTTTGACATGCCTTCTGAGTACGTCCCTGAGTCCGCCTGCTCAGTGCCACTGACATGTCTCACCATCCCTCTAGATGGCTGCACCATTGGCCTTGAAAAAGTTCTTTATGCTAAACGGAAACCCAGTAAGTTGTTGGCCTTAGTTCTACCTCTGAGAACTCAACTGTGTAAATCTGTTGTCTGTTCTCTGGGAGAAACCTACAAATGTTCTTGGAATCTTCTCCAGATCAAGTAAGTCCAGGTTTTCCAAAACGTAAATTTGAATCTTTTTACTATTCTATTCACTGCTGTGAGTAGCAAAAAGAGTGAAGATTCTAGGGTTAGAAGATCAAGGTTCAAAACCCTGTTTAATGACTTATGCCTGTTCAAGTCACGTGTGTATGTGTGAATGCGTGCACATGCATGCACATTCACAAACATATAGGGTGTGGGAAGATAGTGGCAGGGGACCCTGAGCACTTGGGAAGCTGTCAAGGGCCAAGTTTATCCTCAGAGCTTCACATCCAAGATCTAGTTCACCCTGAAAACCCTGTGAAAGTGGGATAACTGCCCTTCCTTGCATTTTACACATAAGGAAATTGAAGCTCAGAGAGGTTAAATTACTTGCTCAAATTGCACAGCTAGTGACAATAATTGGATTCAAAATGGAGTCTTTCTGATATCAAAGCTCTGAAATAATAGTTAATATTGTTGAGGGTCAGACTTTGCCTCTGTAGATGGGAGTAAATAATGGTGCCTTTGTCATGGTTCTTAATGATGCTGGGACATTAAAAGGGAGTGATGCAGGGAAAACTCTTAGGAAAATTCTAAAGCACTCTATAAATTTTACTTATTTTCTTTTCTTTTACTTTTTTCTTTCTTTTTATTTCTGAGATGGAATCTTGCTCTATTGCCCAGGCTGGAGTGCAATGGTGCAATCTCGGCTCACTGCAACCTCAACGTCCCGGGTTCAAGTGATTCTCCTGCTTCAGCTTTCTGAGTAGCTGGGATTACAGGTGTCTACCACCATGCCCAGCTAATTTTTGTATTTTTAGTAGAGATGGGTTTTACCACGTTGGTCAGGCTGGTCTCCAGCTCCTGACCTCGTGATCCACCCGCCTCAGTTTCCCAACGAGCTGGGATTACAGGCATGAGCAACCACGTCAGGACTTATTTTATTTTTGATTGTCTTCATTATCTAGAGAGTTGAGGAAATGTTTTTGTTTTAGTAAATATTTTTGGTTGCAGAAAATAGATACCAATTTTAGTTAGCCTAAGAAAAAAGGGAATTTTTTTCTGGGGTCCTGAGGATGCATACAGAATCCACCAGAATCAAATGACCAAACCTCAGTATGGGTGAGGACCAGAGACAGTCTTTGTACATCAGCAGCAGGAATTCTAAAAGTTTGTTCTAACTTTTAACACAACTCAACTGCAATGAATCATAGTCTGTCTCTGGGGTCAAAATTCCATGTTTTTGTTAAGGAGATGGACAGGTTCAGCAGAGTCATGTGGTATCGACATTGCCAGTGGAGACCCACCCCTGAGAACTGGAGGCTTGATTCAGGGCTGGGGCGTTATTGTGAGCCAGGCAGCTTGTAGCTTGTCCTAGAGAGGTCAACAAAGTGCTTGGGAGTATTTGACTCATGGCAACCATAATTATTTTGTTGTTTACTTCCTTTACTAGAATATAAGCCCCCCTAGGGCAGGAAGTCTGTCTCTCTGTTTATTATTATAGTATCAGCTCCCAGTATAGTGCCTAGTATGTGACAATAACTCCATAAATAAGTGCGGAAAAAGTTCTGGTTCTGACACATATGAAATTGTTCTCTCTCCCCTCTCCTCATCCTTTTTCTCCTCTTCCCCTTCAATGATTCATTCAACAAATGTTTATTGAATGCCTACTACATGTCAGCAACCGTTCCAAGTATTGAGACACAACAGGTTTTGCTTTTGTTCACTTTCTTCTTTCCCCGTCCATCTCTTGTCTCTTTTCCTCTCTGTGTGTTTCTCTTTCTTTTCCATTGCAGAGAGGCTTCCTGCATCAGGAAAGATGCCTATTTGTGGTACCTAATAAATCCTTCTATCTTCCTTACTTAAAAAACAGTAAGAACTTTACCCTGCTAGTTAAACATATTTTGGGGGAAGGGGAGTGTTGAGGGAGGGGAGAAGTCGTTAATGAGGCCACCTTAGGACTAATTGCTGGGCCGGAGGGAAGAGACCTTGGCCTGGATTCCACAGCGGAGGGCAGGAAACACTGCTGGTCCTGTGGCTGGCCGCTCTGCTGGAATGAGATGGCTAGAGTGGAGTTGCAGCTCTTTTAAGGGAGCTGGATGAACAAAACAACAGATGTCCACTCCAGGAGCATATAAACGCAGGGCCTCTCTCGTGCCTGATGCCAGAGTATACTCATCTCCACTCTTTCTCAGCACATGGATTTCTTAGTATACTCAAGACTCTATCAAGAATTGCTCATTACAAGTGTTGGCAGCTGTGAGCAGAACATTTATTTTACTTCTTTTCCTAGGACTTGGATAAATAAGATAATTCAGCAAATATGGAGCACCTTATATGTCCATGCAATGTGTAAAAAGGCAGGATAGAAAAGAGAGAAAAAAATTCTGACATGGAGATAGCCTGAATATGAAATATGTAATGTATTTTAAAAAGACATCTGTTATAACTAACATCTAACACAGACCTTAGGAAAAGTAATTGTTTCAGAAGATGTGGAAGGAAGCAGGTGATACTGAGTACCATTATATGCTGAGGTTTTTGTTCTTGTTATTCATTCAATCAATCTTCATTCAATTAAATTGAAATTCAGTCAATCAATCAATCAATCAATTACTTTATATGTGCCAGGCATTGTTTTAGTTGCTGAGATACAGTAGTGGACTCAACAGAAATAAAAGTCCACACCTTCTCAAAGACTACATTCTGGTGGGAAAAAAAACAGACAATGAATGACCCTAAATGAAATAAATAAGTATGTAGTCACATAAAGGTGATATGCAAATAGAGACAAAGCAGGAGAGGGAGACAGGATGTGCTGGGGAGAAAGATTATAGTTTTTTGAGCAAAGGATTGAGGAAGGTGATGGGTGCATCTTAAAGATGTCAAGGGGAAGAGCTCCTAGGCAGGAGGAAGAGCAGGCATCTTCCCCTCCCACTCCCACCATATTGGAGCCTGCTTGCAACATTTGAGAGGCAGCAAGGAAGCCAATATGACTGGAGGGGACTCAACGAGGGACTGAAGAGAGTGTGGGCGGAAGACAGGTCAGTTATGTAAAGGCACAGGGTGGAGGCGATGGGAAGATCACACGTGGGCCTTACAAGACACAGGAAGGACTTTGGCCTTTCCTTGGAGGCTTCTGGGCAGAGAAGTGGCATGAATTGATTCACATAGGGTATGCCAGTCACTATTCTCAAGGGCTCTGACAGTCTGAATTATTGGCACGAGTTTGTGATGTGGAATTAGGACCAGAGAGGGCATATCACTTCCATAGCATTACACCACTATTCAATTTTAGAGCTGGGTTTCAAATCCAGCTGTTTCTGATGACCATGCTCTTTCCATTACACCACACAGCTTCCCCGAGTCCTTGTTCCTTTATTTTGTCATACTAAATACTGAAAGACCCACCTTGTCTGTCTTCATTTTAAATTTTCTATATTTATTTTCAATATCAAAATGCACGATTATTTCAAAAACACCTAAATAATAATTTTCAATTGTGAATTTCAAAGAATTGTACTTACATTTTTCATACTCTATAATTATAATAAAATTTGCTTTATGGCCTTCGTTATGCCCATGCTATCATTTAAAACTTTATTGCTTCTAAGGTTCTGATCCCTTTTTTGTGTAACAGTTAAGAGTTCTCCTCCTTGATTTTCCTGGCAAAACTGATAGCTTCCCCTCTGAGCTGTCTCAGCACCATATATAATTTCTTTTAGGACCCTAGCAAGACCCTAGCAAGAAACTGGAGTTTCTCTAAACTCCACTTCTTTAGGGGCCAGGATCCCATTCATAGTAAATACTCTTGGGGTGTCTGTCCAGCCTAAGACCTAATGATTCCCCTCCCTTAGAGGACTGCTCCCCTCCACAGCTCCCCTTGAATCATGCATCCCCATCCTAAGGGCCACTGTTGCTTGGACCAGGGGTAGGTGCCTGATCGGAGCTGGGCCATTCAGATGATCTTCTGGAACTGAGAGGTGGACCCAGAGATTCTGGCTCTGTCTAGACTGGACTCTCAACAGAGGAGATGTAAACTCCAGAGTGTTTGTATGGCCATCTTCTGCTCGCCATGTAGACTGACTGGGAAGTGTGGAAAGCTGGTTTGTGTACAGAGAAGCAAGATACAGAGAAAGGCAGAGACGAGGGACGAGAGAAAGCCCTGAGATGCTGACAGAGCTCTATTTCTTTTGTTTAGCCTTTTAAAGGGCTGGCTACACTCTCACCTTTAAGAATCACAAAATATACTATATTCTTATGATAAATTCTATTAATTTATTTATTTTTGCTTATGCTAGCTTGAGTCGGTTTTTGCTACTTACAACCAAAGTCTACTAAATAATCCAATGTCTGGTTCATTTGCATAACCCCAGACCTAATTCTATAACACAGTGTCTCACTCAAAGACAAATCTTGGGTTGGCATTTTTTAGACCTGAGTTTAAATGCCAGCTCCACAGATTATCTTGGCGTATTGCTTCACCACTTTGAGCCTTCATTTTTCCTTCTGTAAAATAGGGATAATAAATGTGTTGTTGTAGGATTAAAGTGTTGAGCGGGTATTCATTGTTGCTCGATATTTGGCAGTTGCTATTATTAATGCGAGTTGTGGAATGTATGAAAGGAAAGACAGTTGTTCTTGACCACCTTGTTTCTGAGTAGACATGGATGGAAGATGAGTGGTCAGAGTTTGAGCTTTGGAGTCTGACTTCAGGAGTTTGGTTCTCAGATTCACCATTTACCAGCTGTATGAGCCTGGGCAAATTATTTGAATTATAAAAAGACTTCGTTTCCCTATCTAAAAATCCCAGTCTTTGGCACTGCAAGCACATAGACTTCAGCCCAATCTGACTCTCTGATAGCCAATTTGGCCAAGAGGTGGGAGGCTTGGCTCCCAGCCCTGCTTCTGTCACTGGTCGTGTAACCTTGAGCAAGTCCTCATATCTGTCTCAATGGACCTGAGTTAGGAAAGTGCTCATCTGCAAAGCAAGCCTAATCTGTGTTCTGCGTGTTTCACAAGATCATCAGGGAAAGGCCACAGAGGATCAGAAAGAAACAATGCATTATTTTGTACGCTTCAAAGCACTCTGCAAATGTAAATTAAGTGCTCCGAATTATTCATACGCATGCCTGTCTCCCATGCTGACTTGACTTATCTGTAAAATGGGACTGTGAAATGCTGACATTGCATGGTTGTAATGAGGCTGAGGTGAGATAATATACAAAAGCGCAGCTCCAACTTCTGGCACTTCCTAGTAGCCCAGTGCATGGTGGTCATCGTTTCTCCTTTAGATTTTACTAAGCGGTTCACTGCCTGTTTTAATATTTTAAAATTTGTTCCTCCATCTGGTCTTGGAGTTAGGGCAGTGTGATCTTATCCCATTTCATAGATGAGTTAACTTGAGGCTCTGAGACATTAAGGAACTCAGCAAAGTGGTAGAGCAGTGGCATAGATGGAACTGGGAACCTATTCTCCATTCACCCCTACACAGCATGCACAGCATGTAAAGAACTGCACTGTGGTGCCAGCCTGCCTGTGCTTCCTATCCCAGCTCCCCACTTACCAGCCTGGGAACTTGGGCAAGTTACTCAACTGCTCCAGGCTACTGTTTCCTCATCTGCAAACTGGGCAGGGGTAATTACTCCTGCAGAATTGCAGCTATCACACAGCTACAGTTTGTGTGGTTGGAAGGATTAAACAAGGCAATGCCATACTGCTTAGTGTGTGCCTAAAATGTGGTAATTGCTCTAAGTGTGGGTTATTATACTCTATGATCTGCTGGGGATGCAACACAGTGGGTAAAGATATGAAAACAGAGGGCCCTGGGATTAAGTCCAGACTTAACCTCTTACAACTGTGTGGCTTGGATGGGCATGGAGCCTCCCTTCCATCTGGATCATGGAAGACTGTATGTCAGCAGAGAAACTTGAGTCTCTTTAGGCACATTGAATGCTTTTATGCGGGGAAGCAGGGAACAGAGTGCCCGTTGAGAGGTCATTCTGGCAGCTGTGAAGATAGATCAGAATCCATGTGCCCAGTGCAGGAGATCTGTTAGAAAGTATTGTGGGTAAGAGATACAGTGACCTCAAAGAAAGCCAAGGATGTGGGATGAAGAGAGGGAATGGCTTCTATAACTACTAACTACTGGTTGAGGGTCTACTATGGACTTGGAACTCACCATTCCAAGTGCTTTGCAAATAGTAACTCATTTAATTATCTTAACAATGCAATGGGGTAGGTACTATTATCCCTATGTTACATATTCAAAGATGAAGCCCAGAGAAACTAAGAAATGTTAAGGAGATCAAATCCACACGACCTGGTAAATACTTTGATGTGGGGCGGTGGGGAGCAAGGAAGGGATAGGTGACCAGCTTTCTGTCTGGAGTGACTGGCTAGAAACTCAAGATACCCAGGAGAAGGAGCAGGTTGAGGAAGGAGGCAGGAAGGCTGTCAGTCAAGCTGTGTCTATGTTGAAGGCACCAGGGGCTTCTTTGAGAGGATCCCTGCATTGGATAGGTATGTGGAGCTCAAGGGTATGCCAGATGTGGAGGTTTGGCCTTCAGCTTAATTTTAGGAGTCAAGAAGTGGAGGGAGAGATGGAATCCTCTCAGGGAGATCTGAGGATTGGTGAGAGAAGTTAGGTCTGAGCCATGGAGTATGTGACCTTCACAGATGTTTCTGTCTCCTGGGTCCAAAGCCTGTTCTGGTCCGAGGGCCTGGACTGAAGTGCAGGCTGCATGCCTCTCAGGCGCTCTCACTCCCACTTGTGGGGAAATTAATGTTTCCACATGAAATGTCAAAACAGCCAATCCCAATACATTTTAGGATCAGAAATGTTCCTGGGCTGGGATGGGCTGAACACAGGTTCTTCTATGAATCTTCTCAGCTCTTGGACCTTGAGGGGTAAGGGGCTTGTGGGAGTGTTCCTGCCTTCCTCCCACCCCCTCTCTCCCTCTGTCTCTCCCGTTACCTGCTTCTCTCTTGCTCTCTCTGTTTATGTCCCTGCGCTTTGCTGCTTTGTTTCTGCCTGTTTCTGTCCTTCTATCATTCTGTCGCTCCCTCTCACCCTGTCTCTGACTCCTTTTTGTCTCCTTGCTTCCTTCTTTCTCTCTGTCTCTGTGTCTCCCTCTGCTTCTCTCTGTGTCTCTGCATGCTGGTTTTCCTCCCTGCATATCTCTGTGTCTCTCCCTTTGTCTCACTCCATCTCTTGTCTTTGTGCGTATGCACTGCTCCCTCGCCACCCCCCACCTCTGTTTTCTTTCTCTCCTTTCCCTCCTCCCTCCTGTCTCCTGCTTCTGGGAAGAGGGCAGAGATCACTGGGTAGGATTGGATGTCATTAAATGGAAAAAAAGGAGAAAGGACTCCTTTTCTCCCGCTTGCCCCTAGGGAATGCCTAACAATGAGAGACACTTTGGTGGGTAATCGATAGGAACAAGATGCAACTAGACATCTTTGTTGGGCATTGCAGCCGGCAGGTCCCTCTGACCGGAGCCCCTGGGAATGGTGGCCTCTTGACCAGCTTCAAACAGAGTGTATCACAGTGCAGTGGACTTGAAGTATGAGCCTAGCACATCCTGACCTAAGGGCACCTCATTTCCATCCCCTCCTCCCCTCCCTCCTCTGCCCTCCTCCCACTTGGTAATACTTCACGAATATCATGAATAGAAAGAGACACGGTAACAGACAGGACATAGATTGTAGCCAGCATAGGTTGTGGGGGTGGCTAACAATCAGGGTTTCCGTAGCTGGAGCACTGCTCTTAATCTTTCTAAAGCCCCATTTTCTTGTGTGTAAACCAGGGAGACTAACAACTATAATCCATTCTAGGCAAGACAGCTGGCTTTCTTTTTGAATAACAAATTTGATCAGCACCTCCCCCACTTAGACCCCCACCGCATGGATCACATCTGTCTTTTTCAATGCTGAATTCCAGTACCAAGCTCACAGGAGATGCTTAATAAGTGTGCATGGCAACAAACACAGGAGGTACTTCGTATGTGTTTGTCAAATGAATAGACCTACCTGCTTCTAGACCTGTGCTGCCTGGCTGTCTCCTTTCTGCCTCTGACTTCCCAAGACAGGAGCTCCAGGCTAGACTCTAGATCTTTGCCCTTGCTTGCCAGCTCTGTCTTCCGTTCTCTGCCCTTTTCCTTCCTGCATGTGGCCCTCTGAGGTTATGAGGATGAAAGGAAAAAGAAGTGAGTCACACAGGCAGGAATTCCGAACACTGGCCTCTTGGATACAGCCAAACCAGCAGAAGAGTGCACATACGGTATCATGGAAAGTTAAAGAAGAAAGAAAGCTTAGAGATCATCAAGTCTGCTCATTCTTCTCCCATTTTTCAGATGAGCAAACCATGCCCAGAGAAAGGGAGTGACTTGCACAAAGTATTATAACATGCCTCTGTGGCAGACAGAGGGACAGAAGGAGCTAGAGTTCTGCAATCTCTCAAAGTGCTTCAAACATTAGCCTTTGTCTTTAATTCTACACACCCTTATGCACTGGTAATGGCAAGCCCCACGGAACCCCATTCTCCATTTTAGTCTTAGGAATGGCATTCACAAAACCTTCCCCATTCTTCTAAATGCAATCCAACCATAGGATCCAATGCCAACAGAGGCAAACAAGGCCTCTCACTTTAGACGAGCCAGCCACAAGAAACTGCTTTTTGACAGGCTTGTGTCCACTTATTCTGATTCAGCTAGACTGTCCAAGGCCTTCCATGACTCCTCCATTTTGACTAAGATTTGCCTTTTTTTTTTTTTTTTTGCTTCCTCTATACCTTGTATTTATCTTTTCTTTGGATATCCCACATTGCTTTTTTAAAATCAGCTTTACAATACACAATTATGTGCAATAACATTTACCAATTTTATATACAGCTCAATGAGTTTTGACAAATGTGTACAAAATGTGACCACCACCACAGAACACCTTCATTGGCCCCCAAAGTGTAATAACATCCATACCTTCTTGAAGTCAATTTCCTAACACGGCCAGCCCTGGGCAATCATTGATCCAATTTTAGCTGTGATAGTTTTGCCTTTTCCAGAAGTTCATATAATTAGAATCATTTTGTATCTGGTTGCTTTCACTTAGCATAATGATTTTGTGACTCATCAATGTTGTTACAAGTATCAGCAATTCCTTCCTTTTTATTGCATTACAATGGTTATCCAGTTGTTCCAGCACCATTTAATTAAAAGACCATTCCTTCCCAGTGTACGGATGCACTGCAATTTATTTAACCATTCACCAAGTGATGGGATTTAGATTGTTTTTACTTTTTGGCTGTTGAGAATAAGGCTGCCATGAGCACTCTTGTACAGGTTTTGCTTTATTTTAGTATGCTTTCATTTTACTCTGAGTAAATATTCAGGACTAGGATTTCTATGCTATTTAGTAATGTATCTTTAACTTTATCAGAAACTGACAAATACTTTCCAAAGTTCTGCAGCATTCTCCATTAGCACTGGCAATGCATGGAAATTTCATGTTCCACATCTCTGCCAACACTTGGTATTATCAGTCTTTTTATTTTTAACCATGCATGCTATGGTGCAATCATATCTCACTGAGGCTTTAATTCGCATTTTTCTATGACTAATGATATTGATCATCTTTTCTTTGGTAAAGCATAGTCAAATTTTTTGTCCATTTTTATCAGATTGGTTGCATTCGTATTACTGAGTTACAAGTACTATTTTCATTTTTATTAAATTTTATTTTTGATTGACAAATAATTATATATATTTATGGGGCATGACACGATGCTTTGAAATACATTCACATAATGAAATGATTAAATCAAACCGATTGACAAATCCCTCAGCTCACATACTTTTTTTGTGTGGTGAAAACATTTAAAATCTACTCTTTTAGCAATTTTGAAATATGTAATGCATGATTATTTATTATAGTCGCCATTCTGTGTGATAGATCACTAAAGCTTATTTCTTCTGTATAACTGAAATTTTGTACCCTTTGATTAACATCTCCCCTTTCCCCATTTACACCCCGGCCCCAGCCTCTGATATTTACCAACTATTCTTTACTTCTGTGAGTTTACTTTTTTAGATTTCACATATAAGTGTGATTATGCCTCTTCTCATATTTTCAATATAAGTCCTTTATGATGAATGTATTTTCTCCTAGTCTATGGCACTTGCAAGTCCAATACTATTTATTTCATCCTGGTCAGACCTGAGGTTTGTTAATTATCTCTCTGAGCCTCAGTTTTTTTCATATGTAAAATGGTGCTATAGATGGATACTTCTTAGAGTTTGTGAGGATTAAAAGGAATAGTGCATATAAAACTCTTAGTCTAAAGCCTAGAACTTAAATAAGAGCTTGAAAATCATCACCTAACTATTATTATTTGATTTGTATTCATTCCATCTCTGCTCAATCAATAATAGTACCCTTTGGTCATGATCTTGTATTAACTGCAGCTGCTAGCTGGAAATAACTGGAGCTCAGGAAAGCAGTCTGGACTAGAACTAGAAATTTGGTTGCAAGGCCAAGGCAAGTGGATCACTTACAGGCTCCAGAGTTTGAGACCAGCCTGGGCAACAAGGTGAAATCTGTCTCCACAAAACAACAACAACAACAACAACAAAATTGGAAGTAAATAGCATGTAGCATGTAGCTATCCTTTGAAGTCTGGAGCCTGAGTGAACTCAGAGTGACAGTGTGTATAGTGACATGAGATGGCCACAGCTGGAACTTCGCGCAATCCCAACATTTGAGGGATAAGCAAAAGAAGAGAGGATCACAGAAGATAATGAGATTGCATAGCCTGAAAGGAGGAGGAAAGCCAGGAGAGAACAGAGCCACAGAAGCCAAAGAAGGAGTAAGATCTAAGATGAAAGGGAACACTAACAAAGTCAAATGCTATAGAGAAGGTGAGCCCTGAAGAAAAGACCTGTGCAATAGCCAAGAGCCAGTGCTTTCAGTGGAGAGGTGGACAGGAAGTCCAACGATGGGGTTAAGAACCAAGCAGGTGGTGAGGGATGGGGATTCATCAAGCATTTAGCTCATGTTTCTCCCAAATTTTGGTTGAAATGGTGAGAGGAGAAAGGAGATGGTAACTTTCTTTAGAGGGTAGCAGCTGTGGAGGGCAGTCTTGTATAGCATAGGAGAGGCTGAAACATGTTCCTAGACAGTTAGAATAGAACCAGTGGACAGTGAATGGTTGAAAGGACGGAAAAGAGAGTGGATAATAGTGAGGGTGAGACCCCTGAGGTGGCAGAAAGGAATGGTGTCTAGAGTGTAGAATCAACTTGGGACAGGGCAATGTGGTGGCTTTATACTATGTCAACTGGCTGAGATGGAACAATGTTTCACTTTGTAGTTGAGGGTTAGGATTGCCCAAAAGAGAAATTTGCATTTGATTTGGAAGAGTGGCACAGCCATCCCTTTTTTGTTTTTTTTTTTGAGACGGAGTCTCACTCTGTCACCCACACTGGAGTGCAGTGGCACGATCTCAGCTCACTCAGCACGATTTCACCTGCCACCCGGGTACAAGCAATTCTCCTGCCTCAGCCTCCTGGGTGGCTGAGATTACAGGTGCCTACCACTGCGCTTGGCTAATTTCTTTCTTTTTTTTTTTTTTGTAGTTTTAGTAGAGACAGTATTTAACCATCTCAGCCAGGCTAGTTTTGAACTCCTGACCCGATGATCCACCCGCCTCAGCCTCTCAAAGTGCTGGGATTACAGGTGTGAGCCACCACACCCGATGAGCCATTACTGTGTGAAGGCCACTGTGGTTAAACATGGTGAGAGGTACATGCAGAGGTGCTGGCTGACTTTAGCTTGTCTTTGGTCTTTTGTAGTAATAGCAGAAAATTCAAGCTTATCTTTCTTGCCCTCAACTCTGTGCTTAGCTCTTCTTTCCTGCCTGCCCTGCTAACTAATGTCAATCCCAGAACCATAATCTGATGCAGCAGCAAGTCTTCCAAAGACTTTTCCATCAGCTTTCTTTTGCAGACCCACTCCAGCAGATGCATGCACCTGGCTATGCATATTCCTTCACGAACGCCTACATGCCCACTCATTCCAGTATTTCAAGAGGGCTGCTTAGTGATTTATTTGATTTCCCATCTCCCTGCTTGGGTGCTTAATTATCCAGTTTCTACTGCAGTTATAAAGTGTGTTAATCCTACAACAAATTCATATTTTAGAATATTCATAGAGTTTCAGCTTTCCTGATTGAGTCCTAACCGATATGGTATTGGGGGACATTCTTACACACATTACAAGAAGACACTAAGAATGGGTGCAGGAAACAGAAAGGGGGAATGTCAAAGGAATTTCGGTCACATGGTCTTGATGTCATATGAAGACACAGGAACCAGGTCAAGTAAGAAAGAGATTAGGATTAGGGTAGAGTTTGAAGCTTGAAAAGCTTGGAAAAGCTCTAGAAAATAGTATAGTAAGTGGAATAAAGAGTTGAGAGGCTCTTTTGTTGAAAAGCCCAGGGGTTGGAATGAATACTGGAGGAATGCAAAAGGAAGGAGGCCTGAATTCAAGTCCTGGCTCTACCCCTTCTTCGCTCCATGGCCTTGGCTAAGTCACATATTTTCCTCTCTGCGGTTTCTTTTGCCTGTTTGTTCTCCCTCCTCCTCTGCTCTGCCCTGTATTTTAGGAAACTACATTCCCAAGCTCCATCCCAGCTGGCTTTTAAATAGGCCTACTCAGTGCATAGTACTGGTGGAAGCCTGGAGGAGGGAGAAAGGGCACAACCTGCCTATTGCAGCCTCACTGCTCTGCTCCCCAGCTTTGACTCTGAGTAGCCTTTTCCTCTGGAGCCCTGCTGCTGGCTGGATGACCGCTCTCTCCATGGCTCTTGCCCCAGCCAGCAGGCTTGGAAATGGTAGCAATTTCCTGCTACCATGCTTCCTTCTGCTTTTCCATTACCTGTGTAATGAGGCCCCTGAATAGTTTTCCTCTGCTTGAAATACTCAAGTGGATTTTGTTTTCCTGGCTGACATATTCATCTGTATGATGGGACCGCTATTGCCTACCTCCAGGATAATTTTGAGATGATGAATGCATTATTATGGCATATGGGGAGAAGGAAGGGAGGTAAGAGCTGCTCTATTAATTTAGGCACACTCCCCTGGGAGAACTACCACTGAGTGACTCCCACTGCATGCCAGAAACTTTCCATTTGTTAAACATTCGACTCACTACCTGTGTGACCCGGAGTGACTTACTTCACCTCTGTGTGCCTCAGTTTCCTCACCTATAACGTAGGAACTGTAGAAAGCCTACCTCATCTGATTATTGGGAGGATGGGCTGAGATATGGTGCAAAAAAGGCCTAGAACAGGGCCTGGCATATATGAAGTATTCAGTGTTACCTATAATTATTACAGATTTGAGCATTTATTATTGCTTTTTCATTTTTGTTCCGCAAAAAGCTAGAGGACACTAAGGAGCAGTGAGGTTATATGACTCGATCATCTGAGAGACAGTAAGTTATAAGACTTGATCCCAGGTCCCCCTGACTCTACAATTGTGTTCTTCCCAGTGCTCCCTTCTTGCCAACGTCAGTTTCACTGAATTTTGCAGATGTAGGTTCACAGCAGCCGTGACTGCTGCACTGAGCAGGTCTGCACTTCTTTGCTTCACCTTCCCCTCCCTTCTAGAGCCTCTATAATTAAACTCGAGTGAAACCAATGCAGGGCCCTAAGAACAGGATGGACTTGATCCTGGTAACAAATCCCCTGGGAGGCCTTGGCTAGCAAAGGGGCAGCTAGAGGTTCACAGAGGAGGGCAGCTGATGGCTGGGGGTAGGGCTGGGGTTGGGTATGTGTGTGTGTCTTCCACCTGGCAGATTCCCTCCACATCTGCCTCAGTAGGAGCTGGGTACATTCTGGAAGCTTTTTATTACCAATAGATAGCTCTCAGTTCAGCTCTCCCTTCCCCCAGCCTCTCCTCAGCCTAAAATATATCGATCTGTGTTAGAGGCAAAGTATATTTTCAGCCCAGCCAGGGCCCTCAGGGAAATGGCTACCATGGAGAGGAGCCAGGGAGCTACGTAGGACTTTGAACCGCCTTCTCATGCCTGCCCCCAATCCTCCCAAGTGCTGCTGCCCGGAAGGCAGCTACCACCTCACAAGCTTAGTGATCAGGTCTGCTTCAAGGCTGGTTTTGACCTAAACAACCTCCTCCTTGGCTTTTTGCAGATCAGTAATTCTGTATCTTTGGAATTCAATTTATACCTGTACCCACCTTCTTCTCTCCCCTGCCCTCTCCTGCCTCCCCTGCCAGCACTGAGCTTACTATTCTAGCAGATGGAGCGGAGAATACAAATAGCAACAATAATGAGTCTGTGCAGGTCGAACGTACTTGTATCAGTTATTTCATCTGAACCTCTTGACAACCTCTGTGAGGGAAGTGGACCCAATGAGGAGGAAATTAAGCCTCAGTGATGAAGTAATCTACGCTAGGTTATGTAAATGTAAGTAAAAAGTAACACAGCTGTGATTCAAACCAAGAACTCTTAATCCTATGCCATGCTGCCTCCAAAGTGGTTGACACTAATTTGGATGCTAAAGTCTTGGCCTGTTGGTGTTATAAACAGTTATTTTTTGAGACACGTTCTCACTCTGCTGCCCAGGCCAGAGTGCAGTGGTGTGATCACAGCTTACTGCGGCCTGATCTCCCAGGTTCAAGCGATCCTCCTGACTCCTGCCCTGAGTACTTGGGGCTATAGACATACATCACCATGCCCTGAAAATTAAAAAAAAGCACTTTTAGAAATGGAGTCTTTCTATGTTGCCCTGGTTGGTCTCAAACAACTAGGCTTGGGCAATCCTCCCCACTTGGCCTCTCGAAGTACTGGGATTAGAGGCGTGAACCACTAGGGGACAGTTGTTACTGTTCTCTAGTACTCTGTCAGAATAGGGTTTGTCCAAACAACTAGTAAGCATCTGTTTTCGTGAAGGATTGATGACCCTCCAGACCAGAACCTTGGACAGCTATTAGGTTCTCATCTGCTCCCACTGGAAGCACTATCAATGTTTATTGAGTGCTTAATATGCACCATGTCCTTTTCACCCAGAACTCCTTGCAGCATGGATATTGCTATCATCATTCTGAAGTTCAGATCCTGTTTAAGATTACACAGCTAGTAAAGAGCAGTTATAGAATCTACACTTGGGCTTCTCCAGGTCTATAGTTTACTTCAAAGGTACCTGTCTCTTCCTATTGTGCTATACTATATCACATTCTTTAATGACTCTGAGGGTAAAAAATTGCAGTTAAGAGCTTGAGAATGTACTATAACCCTTCTCTTGTTGCCATGATTAGCACCTATTGTCAACTAGGATTGTACTTGGTTTATGATGATAGAATCCTGACCACAGTGGCTTAACTAAATGGAAGTTTTTTTGTTTTGTTTTGTTTAGTAAACAAAAAGAAGATCTTGAGCTAGTGCAACTGCTCCAGCAAATAGTCAATGCTCCGGGATCCTTCTAGCTTCCTGCTCTGACATTCTAAGCATATGGCTTTTGTCTTTTGGTTGTAGGCTGGCTGTCTTATTTCTAAGCATCAAGGCTGCACTCCAGGCAGGAAGAAGGGTGAAGGATAGGAACTACGTGACCATAGAGTCTGTCTCTATCTATCAGAGAAACAGTAGCTTTTTTGGAATCTTTACATCTATTGGGTAAAAATGGTCACATAACTATCCCTGGCTATAAAGGAATCTGGGATGGTAGTATTTCTAGGTAGGTACATGGTCTCCTAAAACAGAGAGTTCTGTTAGTATAATAAGGAGAGTGGCGTTGGAGCTCAGAAAATGATACTCCAAAATATAGTGAACTAGAGAAGTACCCTAAGGACTCCCTGATCTTTTCTTCCCTCCCCGTCTTTCTGATCTTCTTACCTTCCTGAAGCACCAGGAGAGACTCTCCCTGGAATTTTCTTATCTGGCTGACAAAGCTTCTTTCTAAAAGAAATGAAATGGCCTTAAGACCCCGTTCCTAGAAATCTCATCAAATAACCAGGAAAGATTAATCACCGGAGAAGAGAAAACACTGGGAGTCCTCACCATGTCCAGACAAACTTTCATCTATTCTTCTGAGGACAGCTCTGAAAGATTATCTAGGGAACTTTATCTACATAATAAGACACCTTTGTTCACAGCAAAGTTTTGCCCTTCACTTTCTCACCACCTTCCCAGGAGCTCAGAGGAACTTTGTCTCAGGCCGTTGTTCTTTGGGCTCATTTATTTTCTCTAAAAATCACTCACTTCTATACCCCTCATTCCTCTTCCCCTATGAAAAAGAGCATATAAGATTCTGTACTCCACTGGTTATTGGCTAATCATCCTCCTGTGATTTCCTTGTGATATGCACATTAAACTCATTTTGTATGCCTTTTTCTCCTATTAATCTGTCTATTGTCAGTTTATTTTTAGTGAACCTTCAGGGAGTGGAGGGGAAGCTTTCCCTTGGCCTCTGCAGTGAATGTAGAGCAGGAGCCAGCAGTGTTGGCCACCAATTTGCACTGGGATATACAGTAATGAATTTCATAATCTCTTACTTTGACATGAGTTTTAAATTTCCAAAACACTTTTATGTGTGTTATTCCTTTTAATCTGCATGACAACCTTCTAAAAGTGGTAGGGTATGGATCACCAAGGAGTTGTCCAGATCTGGCATCATATTTCTCATTTTACAAAAGAGGAAACTGAGGCTCAAAGAGCTAAGTGACTTGCTGAAAGTCATAGGACTAGAAAGTGGTAAGACCTGAAGTGGAGTTGAGTATCTGGAGACTCACTGTGACCTTGGATAAGCCACTTACCTCTCTGCTTCTTCTTTCACTTGTCAGATAGAAATAACAATTTTACCAACCACATAAGGTTGTCGTGAAAACTCAATAACCCCTGTTACTTGCACATGTTAAGTGCTCATTAAATATGAGAATGAACATTTAATATACTCAAATACATTTTCCTCATCATCTCCAAAGCAAGTTAGAACCTTTTCTCCAAGTTACCATTTCTCATTAACCTTTAGCATAGAACTTATCAAACTATTTACACATTTTCCTCGTGCACAAGCAATTCTTAATTTCCATTAAACTGAGAGGTCCCTGAGGGAGTGTTTTGGGGGAACTCATTTCTCAGGGCTCATGTTTTACTAAGAGTCTTCCACTCCATTTCTTAGGAGGAAAGGATATTTGTACAACACCTTTAACCTAACTCTTTGCCCTTCTCTACTGCACCTAAGGAAGAACTCCTTTCTTTCTTTCTTCTTTTCTTTTTTCATTTTAATTATATGAAAATGCTCCTTGATGAATAGACTTAATGTGCTGTAAAACATGCTTTTCAGGTGTGAAGAAAGTATTTTTCCCAAGTAGTTGGCTGAGCATCTATTCCATAGAATCTTTCCTCAGTCAGACCTTAGGGCTATCCTTGGCATGGGGGGCAGGCAGTGGCATATGAGGAAGCCTCGCTCTGACATTTGATTCACACAGTGTTCACCAAGCAACTCTACAAGCAATAATGTTGGTACCTTGACATCCATTTTGCTCCCTTGTCAGTTTTCAATTGGTTCAGGACTGAGAAGCAGAAGGATCTGATTATCATCTCAAAGCAATGTTCCAATAGCAGAGACAGTAGCTCTCCTTCTCCTTTGCATCCTGGGTCCATTAAGACAATATTTGGTTTTAAAAATGACTGATTATAATGGATAATGAAAATGAAAGCACCTTATAAACTGTAAGGTTCTATTGGATAGAATTTATTAGTGTTACTACATGTTTAAGAAAATTTTCCTGTGGCTGAAAGAAATAGGCCACAGGAAATGGTTATGGATAGAACATAATCTCTTCAGGAGGTCTTGGCAGTGTGGTGGGAGTGAGGGATTGGAAGAAGGAAAAGGAAGAAAAAGTGATATCAACATGTCTAAGCAATGCATATGAAATGCTTTTGGAAGGTGAATGAAACCTGGTCAGCAGGGGTCTAGTGAGGAAGCATACACACTCAAGAGAAACTCTAGGATAAGACATTAAGCAAATACCATTGAAACACAGCTAGGAAAGCACAAAAAAGGATAGGATTAATTTCTCTTTAGCTTTATTGAGACATAATGGGTATACAAACCTGCACACAATAAATACATACAATTTGCTGAGTCTGGACACATGTATACATTCCTATTACCATCACCACAGTCAAGATAATAAAGCTATGTATCACCACTAAAAGTTGTCTTATGTCTTTTTGTTTTTTTCTTGTTGTTGTTTGTGTGCTTGTTTTTATAGTAAGAACACTTAATATGAGATTTACCCTCTGCGACGGTTGATACTGAGGGTCAACTCGATTGGATTGAGGATGCAAAGTATTGTTCCTGGGTGTGTCTGTGAGGGTTTTGCCAAAGGAGATTAACATTTGAGTCAGTGGACTGAGAGGCAGACACACCCTCAATCTGAGTGGGCACCATCTAATCGGCTGTCAGCATAGCCAGAATAAAGCAGCTAGAAGAAATGGGAGAGAGCAGACTTGGTGAGTCTTCAGGCCTTCATCTTTCTCCCATGCTAGATGCTTTGTGCCCTCAAACATTGGACTCTAAGTTCTTCAGCTTTTGGACTCCTGGACTTAACACCAGTGGTTTCCCAGGGGCTCTCGGGCCTTCAGCCATAGACTGAAGGCTGCATTGTGTGCTTTCCTACATTTGAGGTTTGGGGACTTGGACTGGCTTCCTTGCTCCTTAGCTCGCAGAGAAACGGCCTATTGTGGGACTTCATCTTGTGATTCTGTGAGTCCATACTCCTTAATAAACTTTTCATATATACATTTACCCTACTAGTCCTGTCCCTCTAGAGAACCCTGACTAATACGCCCTTTTAACAAATTTCTAAGGGTACAATATTGTACAGTAGATTTCTGGAACTTACTTATTTTGAATAACTGTAACTTCATACCCAGTGAACATCAACTCCCCATCTCCTCTTAACCAACATTCTATTGTCTACTCCTATATGACTATTGAGACATCTCTCATAAGAGAAATATGCAGTGTTTGTCTTTCTGTGACTCACTTATTTTACTTAGCATGATTTTTTTCCAAGTCCATCCACCTTGCAGCAAATGGTAGGATTTTCATATTTTTAAAGGATGAGTTATGTTCCACTGTATGTATACGGCCAATGGGTTTGTACAAAGTTGTTCAACATCGATAATCATTAGAGAAAGGCAAATCAAAACCACAATGAGATATCGTTTCACATCAGCTTCGATGGCTATTATAAACAAAAACAACAAAAAATAACAAGGGTTGGTCAGGTTAGGGAGAAGTTGGAACTCTTGTCCACTGTTGGTTAGAAAGTAAAAATAGTGCAGCTGCTATGGAAAACAGTATGGAAGTTCCTTAAAAATTAAAAATAGAGCTACCATATGATCCAGCAATCTCACTTCTGGATATATATCCAAAAGAATTGATGTCAGGATCTGAAGAGATACCGGCACACCCACATTCATTGCAGCATTACCCACAATAGCCAAGCTATGGAAACAACCCATGTGCCCACTGACAGATGAAAGGAAAGATTCATTTTAACCTAAAGGTAGATGTGAGCATAGGGTCAGGAAGGCTTAGAAAAGGCAGAAATATTTGAACTGAGGTTAAAAAATAAATGGTCATTTTAATAGTAGTATTTGTTAGTAATAATAGCAACAACTATATTATTGAGTGTCATGTGTCAGATCCTGTACTAAAAATGTATGTATGAAACCAGATAATGCTCATGGCAACTGTATATAGTAGCCACTATTTTCATTGCCATTTTTTCATCTGACAAAAATGGTATTGGCAGAGAACATTTATCAAAGGCATGCAAGCCAGAAAGGGGTATAATTCTTGTACGACTTTTACTCGGCCTAAGATACATTAGAAATCAACTTTGTGTTCACTGTTTTGGGGCCACTAGAAGTCCACTGTGAGTGCTGGGAAGGATTTGGGGGCACATAGAACTTTTTCCAGCCATCTATCCTGAGCATATACCCTCTAGAATCAGAAGACCTGAGTTCTGAATCTTGACTCTGTCATGCATTTACCATATTTGATCTTTTTAAATAATTTAACCTATCTGTACCCAAATTTGTTTATCTATATAAAAAGGGCATAGTACTCTGCTCATTAACAGAGCTAATGTAGGATTAAATGAAAAGAGGTTCATGAATACTTCTTTGTGTATAGTGAAAATACTGCTGGCTCATTCCTGTTCTTATGCTCTTGTAACTCTACTATGTGTCTCTTGTGCTCTAGGTGCCAGGTAAGTCCTCATTACACATTAACACAAAGTCTTAGATGCACCTGAAAGGAGTTATCTCTAACCTCATTTTATACATAAAGAATTGAGTGCTGGGAGAGGAGTGTAATCATGCAGGTGACATGTGACAGAGCTGGGTAGGATTCAGGTCTATATGGTTCTTATCCCTGTGTCATTTCTACCACACCAGTCCCCTACCAAGATAAGATAGTAAGTCTAACTGATATACAATACACAGATCAAGGTCATTTTGCAGAAGACAATTTGCCAAACATCCTGTCTTCCAAATGAGCAATAATAAAAAGTACATGCCTCTTTTAAAAAAGCTTTAAAGTCTATAGCAGTTTACACAGGATTTTAAAAGCTTTCAAGATTTCCTATTTTAGTTGACCAATATCTATTTTGTCATCCCAACAGTATTTTGAAGAATATTTCAGTATTCCAGTAGTTTCTGTCATTGCTCAGCAAGTGGAACATGGGCTGGATGTCAGTCCCCACCTGCTCCCTCAACTAGGAGCCCTTTCAGGGGTATGAATCATTCAGCCATATATGATAGCTCTTGGGGACATCCAGTTTGGCTTTGAGTAGTTTCATTTTTGGAGATTAGTCCATGTCACAGTGAGGGCTTCTGAGTGTCATGTGGAGTTTGGACCAACTGTGGCTTAGGCTGTGACTATTTCTCCAGCTGTATAATTAAATAGACATACTTAGGAATGGGCAGAATCCCAGCCTTGGCTCTCTAATTGTGGTAATCTAATCCCAGCCTTGGCCCTCTAATTATGGTAATCTAATCCCAGCCTTGGTTCACTAATTATGGTAGGAAAGACCAAGCAGAAGCTCCAGGAACTTCCCTTCCACACCAAGATATTAATCAAAAGCAGTACTCAGACCTGGGAGAATGACATAGATTAGTGCCATCTTGAGAGGTCTGAAAGATGCATTGCCTCCCACATTTAACTTGCCTGCCACATTGCCTTCTCTTCCTCCATCCACACTGTCTTAGTTGGGTTTCTCAGAAGCAGACCTAAAGTCAAAAGTTCAAATGCAAATAGTTATTAGACCTTTATCATGTATCTACTGTTTATTCTTTGATGGTTTTGTTCAGTCTTACTTCTTTGACAGTGCCATTTATTCTTTTTCACTACTGATATGCTGATGACACCTAAATTTATGTTCCCAGGCTTGACCTCTCTTCAGAGCTTCAGACTTGTACCATCCAACTACCCACTTAGCATCTCCATTCACGGTCTAACTGTTAGCACCCACTTAACATGCCCAGAAAAGTATTATGAGCCTCAATACTCCACCTCTCAATCTACTCTTCTCCATTTCAGTTATCCTCCAGCTTATTTAAAATCCTTGGAAGCATTCTTAATTCCTGTGGTTTGGTCTTCAAAATGTATCCTGAATCTGAGCACATCTCACTATTTCTATATCTGCCACTGTACTTGAGGCCACAGTAGTTTTTCCCCTGAACTATTTATAATAGGTGCTAACTAGTTCTTGACTTTCATTCTTGCTACTCTATCATTTATTCTCCATACAGCAGCCAAACGAGCCTTTAAAAATGTGTATTAACCATCATTATTCCCCTGTTCAAAACTCTCTAAGAACTTCCCATAATAGACTAAAATCTGAACTCTCACCATGGTCTTAAAAGCCCTACTTGGCTGTCCCTGGCCTACTTCTCCTACCATTTTTTTTTTCAACTTTTATTTTAAGTTAAAAGATACATGTGCAGCATGTGCAGGTTTGTTACATAGGTAAACATGTGCCATGGTGGTAGGCTACACAGATCATCCCATCACCTAGTTATTAAGCCCAACATTCATTAGTTATTCTTCTTGAAGCTCTCTCTCTCTCTACTATTTCCGCCAAGACAAGCCCCAGTGTGTATTGTTCCTCTCAATGTATTCATGTGTTCTCATCATTTAGCTCCCAATTATAAGTGAGGACATGTGGTGTTTGGTTTTCTGTTCCAGTATTAGTTTCCTGAGGATAATGGCTTTCAGCTCCATCCATGTCCCTGCAAAGGACATGATATCATTCCTTTTATGGCTGCATAGTATTATTCCATGGTGTATATGTACCACATTTCCTTTATCACTGATGGGAATTTGGGTTGATTTCATGTCTTTGCTATTGTGACTAGTACAGCAATGAACACATGTGTCCCACCTTATTTTCTAGTAAGTTGCTCCTTGAACTCATTCCATGCCCATCATGGTGGTCTTTTTCGTTTCTCAAATCTGTTGAGCTTATTCTGGCTTCAGAACCTTGTACTTCTCCCCCTTCTGCCTGAGATGTCTTCCTCTTAGACCTTTGAATGACACTCTCCTTCACTCTAATTAGCTATCTGCCCCAATGCCTATCTTCTAAGAAAGGCTGACATCAACCTAACAAATACTAATCTCTGCTGTCTCAGTTAGGGGATAGAATAACCTACTACTTCAAAGAGATGCAAATATGTGCTTCTAGCATAATAGATGTTAATTTCTTTCTCATTTAACAATCCAGGGTTGTATCAGTCCATTTTCACGCTCCTATAAAGAACCGAATGAGACTGGGTGTTCATAAAGCAAAGAGTTTAATTGACTCAAAATTTTGTATGGCTGAGGAGGCCTCAAAAACTTACAATCATGATGGAAGGTGAATGGGAAACAAGGTATGTTTTACATGGAAGTAGGTGAGAGAGAGAGCACTGGGGAAACTACCACAGACAGAACCATCAGATCTTGTGAGAACTCACTCCCTATCATGAGAACAGCATGGGAGCAATTGCCCCCATGATCCAATTATCTTCCACCAGGTCTTTCCCTTAACATGTGGAGATTATAATTCCAGGTGAGGTTTGGGTGGGAACACAGAGTCAAACCATATCAAGGGCCCATCGGGTATCTCTGACATCCTTCCTAGGTGGGATCCAAGGATACTGCAGCTGTTGCCACTTCTTAGCCAGCTAGGAAGAGAAAGTCCAAAGCAAGTAGTTTCGTCTCTAGGGACTGACATGAAATTTGCTATTGGTTGTCTTTCATTATCCCAAACATAGGTACATATCCACACCTAGCTGCAAGAGAGGCTGAGAAATATTATCTCTAGCTGGGTAGTCTTGAGCTTAGTTAATAAAACTGAGAGATTCTATATAAAAAAGAAGATGAAGAGAATGACTACTAGGGGACAAATTGTGACTGCTGCCTCACCTGCATACCTTAACTTCCATCTACCTTCTCTTACTCTACAGTTCTCATCACAACTTGACTTTATATATGTTTATTTGCTTCTTTGTTAATCTCCTATTGTTCCAACTCTATAGACTATCAGCTCAGTGGGAAGAAATGTGTTTTCACCACTGTATCTCTAGAGCCTGGGATAGATGCACCTAGAGGTATTCGAATATATTTGTTAAGTGAGTGAACAGCAAATAATTTGTCTGCTTTTCATCTAATTTGTCATAATAGGTATTTATTAGTAATAATGTTAACTTTGAATTTGTGTTCAACCTGTTATCCTGAAACAAAAGGTTAGCTAATTACAGTTTCCAGTGGTAGATATTAACATATTTCACTGGGTTGTAATCCATGGCTAGAGGGTATAGCAAAGGAGTGCTCGTGCCAAATAAATTTTATATTTCATAGAGCCATTAGTAGTAGTATGTGGTATTGTTATATTTACTAAATAATTTAAAAATTATTGATTTGAGCAACCTAAGTGTTTATTACATTCTATGTATAATATAATCACTCACTGCTACTTCCAAGATAGCCATAGCTGTGGAAGAAAATAGTAAGCTGGATACTAATACTAATAAAGTATTAGTAAACTTTATTAATTTTTATTATTTTGAGAAACTTAGAAATAATGAGAATTACAGAAATTAATAACAAAGAATTCCTATTCCTTCTACAAAGAATTAAGAATTGTTAACACTTTAAAATATTTGCTCTCAGATTTTTTTCTTGTGTGCATGTGTGTATTAGTTCATCTTCACACTACTACAGAGATATTACCCAAGACTAGGTAATTTACAAAGAAAAGAGGCTTAATTGGCTCACAGATCTATGTGGCTGGAGAGGCCTCAGGAAACGTGCCATCTTGATGGAAGGGGAATGGGAAGCAAGGCATCTCTCACATGGTGGCAGGCGAGAAAGAGAAGACAAGGGGAACTTCCAAACACTTTCAAAGCATCAGATCTCATGAAAACTCACTCACTATCATGAGAACAGCATGGGGGAAACCACCTGCATGATCCAATCACCTTCTACCAGGTTTCTCCCTCAGCATGTAGGGATTACAATTTGGATTATAACTCAAGATGAGATTTGGGTGAAGAGCCAAATCATATTATTCTTCTCTTGACTTCTCCCAAATCTCATGTCCTTTTCATATTTCACAACTAATCATGCCTTCCTAACAGTCCCCAAATTCTTAACTCATTCCAGCAGTAACTCAAAAGTCCAATTCCAAAGTCTCATCTGGGAGAAGGCAAGTCCCTTCCACCTCTGAGCCTGTAAAATCTTAAGCAAAACCAAGTTAGCTACCCCCAAGATACAATGTGGGTACAGACATTGGATAAATGCTGCCATACTAAATGGAAGAAATTGGTCAAATAAAGGGGCCACATGCCCTATGCAAGTCCAAAACCTGGCCGGGCAGTCATTAAATCTTAAAGCCCCCAAATCTCCTTTTGACTCCATGAGTCACATCCAGGAAATGCTGATGCAAGGGGTGGGATCTCTAGGCCTTAGGCAATGCTGCCTCTGCAGGATACAGCCCTTGCAGCTGCTTTCTTCTGCTGGCATTGGGTGCCTGTGGCTTTTCGAAGTGCATGTTGCAAGCTGTCAGTGGAGCTACCATTTTGGGGTTGGGAGGAGAGTGGCCGTCTTCTCATAGCTCCACTGGACAGTGCCCCAGTGTGGACTCTGTGTGGAGACTCCAACCCCATATTTCCCCTTTGCATTGCCCTAGTAGAGGTTCTTTATCAGAGCTCTGCCCCTGCAGCAGACTTCTGCCTGGACATTTGGGCATTTTCATACATCCTCTGAAATGTAGGTGGAGGTCCCAAAAGCTCAACTCTTGTCTTTTACCCACCTGCAGGCCCAACAACATGTGGAAGCTGGCAATGCTTGGAGCTTGCACCCTTTGAAGCAATGACTGGAGCTGTACCTTGGCCCCTTTGAGCCACAGTTAGAGGTGGAGCAGCTGGGATGCAGGGCACCAAGTCCTGAAGCTGCACAGAGCAGGGGGGTCCTGGGTCCAGCCCATGAAACCATTTTTCCTTCCTATGCCTTTAGGCCTATGATAGGAGGCGCTGCCTTGACAATCTCTGAAATGCCCTGGAGATATTTTCTCCATTGTCTTGATGCTTAACATTCAGCTCCTCATTACTTATGAAAATTTCTGCAGCAGGCTTGAATTTCTCTCCAGAAAATGGGTTTTCCCTTTACCACGTGGTCAGGCTGCATATTTGCCAAACTTTTCTGCTCTGCTTATCTTTTAAACATAACTTCCAATTTCAAGCCATCTCTTTGTGAATGCATATTGCTGGATGCTGCTAAGAGCACCCAGGACACATGTTGAATGCTTTACTGCTTATAAATTCATTCTGTCAGATACCTTAAATCATCTTTTTCAAGTTCAAAGTTCCAGAGATCTCTAGGGCAGGGGCAAACTGCGACCAGTCTCTTTGCTAAAGCATAGCAAGAGTAACCTTTGCTCCAATTCCCAGCAAATTCCTCATCTCCATCTAAGACCACCTCAGTCTGGACTTAATTGTCCATATCACTATCAGCATTTTGCTGAAAAATATTCAACAAATCTCTAGGAAGTTCCAAACTTTCCCTCATCTTCCTGTCTTCTTCTGAGCCTTCCAAACTGTTCCAACCTCTGCCGGTTACCCAGTTCTAAAGTTGCTTCCACTTTCTCAGGTATGTTATAGCAATGACCCACTACCTTGGTAACCATTCTCTGTATTAATCTGCTTTGACACTGCTATAAAGAAATACCTGAGATTAGGTAATTTATGAAGGAAAGAGGTTTAATTGAGTCACAGTTCCACATGGCTGGGGAGGCCTCAGGAAACTTAACAATCATGATGGAGGTGATGGCAAAGCAAGGCATGTCTTACATGGTGGCAGGTGAAAGTGAAGGGGAAACTGCCACTTATAAAACTGTCAGATCTCATGATAGTTCATTCACTATCACTAGAACAGCATGGGGGAAACTGCCCCATGATCCAGTCACCTCACACTAGATCCTTCTCTCAACACGTGGTGATTAAAATTTGAATTACAATTTGAGGTGAGATTTGGGTGGGGACACAGAGCCAAACCATGTCAGTGTGTTGATACAAATAATATCTGAGCCTGGACGTGGTGGCACATGCCTATAATCCCAGCACTTTGGGAGGCTGAGGCAGGCAGATCACCAAGTCAAGAGATTGAGACCAGCTTGGCCAACATGGTGAAACCCTGTCTCTACTAAAAATACAAAAATTAGCTGGATGTGGTGGTGCACACCTGTAAGTCCCAGTTACTCAAGAGGCTGAGGCAGGAGAATCACTTGAACCTGGGAGGTTCCTGGGTGACAGAGTGAGACTCCATCTCAAAAAAAAAAAAATCTGAATGGATTCTCCTAAAAAATAAGCAAAACCACAACAGATAATGTGAATAACTCCTTTGACTTTTCCTCCCAGCCCAATGCTCTTTCACTCCTCTCCGGAGGCAGCCATGATCATGAGGTTGGTTTAGATTCTGGAATTTCATTTTAGAAAATGCTTTAGCATACACACACACACACACACACACACACACACACACATTCATAAGTAACATACAGTATCATTTTATATTGCAAGATTTCATTTAAATACTGCTTTGCTCTCCTCATCATGCTATATCTTTCTTTTTTTTTCACTCATTATGTGTTGGGGATCTATCAAGATTCATCTGTGTGAATTTGTTCTATTCACGTTCAGTACACTATTCTTTTACAAGAATACATGAAAATTTTAAAATTCGTTTCCCTATTGATGGCTGTTTGAGTGTTCCTAGTTTTTTGCTTTTATAGGCAATGCCACACTGGCACTCCTCATTGAATACATATGACAATATTTGCCTGGGACATATCTCTACATATGGCATGACTGGGTCCTAGAATATACACATTATTAATTTTTTTTTACTAGATGCTGCCAAATGCTTTCCAAAGGTGCTGTAACAATTTATACTTTTGCTAACAGTATGTGATAGTACTTGTTTTTCCATATTTTTTATAATACTTGACATGATCATATTTTAATACTATTACCCATTTATTACAATATTCTTAATTCTGATTAACTGAAGGAAAGGTAAACCAAGAGAATTCTGTAATTCCCTTCACCAATGCATTTAAAATACAAATTGTTTTGATAAATAGTTTAAGGCATTGTAGTACAGTGAAAGAACTTTGAGATCAAATCTTTATGTTAGTAACTTAATTCATTTAACCTAAATTTTTTAGTCTGTAAAATAGAAATACTAATATTCCAGCAGGGTCATTTTGAAGATTAAAAGAAATGTGACTGCTCCTTGTCCATGCTAGGCATGTGGCAGGATAAATGAGCATTTGTTATCTTCACATAAATTGCCTGAATAACATTAGAAGTTTCCCCAGCCAATAGTGCCATATGTAATTTACTAACTCTAAGATGTCATGGATTATAAGATGTACCATTATTTTTGTACCTTTAAGAAAGAAAAAAGTTCTGTCTATTAAACTGTGAAATAGCATCAGTAGTAAAGTTCATCAAAATCTAAGAAATGTTAAAATATGATTTGAAAATGTGTCTTATAACCAATTAACATGTACCATTAAAACAAAGGTATTATCTTAGTTTTGTTTCCCCAGAAGGAAACCATGAAACAAAGATTCAGAAGCTAGTCTTTTATTTTGGAGAGAATGCAGGACACACTGGTAAAGGAGGGGGAAAAAAGCCAATAAAGTGCTCTACAAAATAAATTACTTTTGTGGGAAAATAGAGCATACTTTCACTGAGAAAATTTTAGGATCCAGTACTGAACATGTACCTCAGAGTTATTTTACCCAAGGTGCAAGGGAGCTAGAATATTTATGCACCAATTCCTGTTAGTACTTGGTTGAAGGCTTCTATTTATTTATTTATTTATTGAGATGAGATTCCACTCTGTCATCCAGCCTGGAGTGCAGTGGCTTGATCACAGTTCACTGCAGCCTTGACCTCCTGGGCTTAAGATCCCCAAGTAACTGGACCACAGGCATGTGCCACCATGCCTGGCTAATTTTCATATGTTTTGTGGAGATGGGATTTCCCATGTTGTCCCGGCTACTGCTAATTCCCTGATATTTCTGATTGCCCCATGTGTGGATAGAGAAGTTTCCAATGGCCCCAGAGAACCATGAAACAGAATTGTAGCTACTAGCAGTTGGATAGGGGGCTTGTATAAGTGGAGATGGTCAGGCAGAGAATGCTGACACTGTACACTACAGTCCACCCCTTGGAATGCCCAGACCCATTGCTGCCTGGGTTTACTGCATTTTCTCACTGATTCTTCAGGAATGTGACCTGTCAAAATTCTAAAAACAATGGAATGAACAAGAGCAAACAAACAATTAAAAATACTATAACAGAGCCAGGGGCAAGATGGTCGAATAGGAACAGCTCTGGTGCACAACTCCTAGCAATATCGACACAGAAGGTGGATGATTTCCACATTTTCAACAGAGGTACCTGGTTAACCTCATTGGGACTGGTTGGACAATGGGTGCAGCCCAAGAAGGGCAAGCTGAAGCAGAGTGGGACGTCACCTCACTCATGAAGTGCAACAGGCTGGGGAACTCCCTCACCTGGCCAAGGGAAGCCATTAGGGACTGTTCCCTGCACTCTGGCCCAGATACTGTGTTTTTCCCACAGTCTTCACAACCTGCACAGCAGGAGATTCCCTCTGGTAACTACACAACCACTGGAGCCCTGGGTTTCCGTCACAAAACTGGACAGTCATTTGGGTAGAAACTGAGCTAGCTGCAGCATTTTTTTTTCATACCCCAGTGGAGCCTGGAACACCAGCAAGAGAGAACCATTCACTCCCCTGGAAAGGGGACTGAAGCCAGGGAACCAAGTGGTTTGGCTTGGTGGGTCCCACCCCCATGGAGACCAGCAAGCTAAGACCCACTGGCTTGAAATTTTTGCAGCCAGCACAGCAGTCTGGGCTCAACCTGGGATGTTCTAGCTTGGTGGGGGGAGGGGCATCCTCCATTGCTGAGGCTCAAGTAGGTAGTTTCAAGTTCACAGTGTAAACAGAGCTGCAGGGAAGTTCAAACTGGGTAGAGCCCAACACAGCTTAGCAGCTGCAGGCAGACTGTCTCACTAGATGCCCTTGTTGGGCAGGGCATCTATGAAAAAAGGCAGCAGTCTGCCAGGGACTTATAAATAAAGTCCCCAACTTCCTGGGACAGAGAACCTGGGAAAAGGGGCAGCTATGGGTACAGCTTCAGCAGACCTACATGTCCCTGCCTGACAGCTCTGAAGAGAGCAGTGGATCTCCCAGCATAGTGTTTGAACTCTGATAAGGGACAGACTGCCACCTCAAGTAGCTCCATGACCCCCGTGTATCCTGACTGGGAGACACCTCCCTATAGGGGCTGACAGACACCTCATACAGGAGATCTCTGGCTGGCATCTAGTGGGTACCCCTCTGGGATGAAGCTGCCAGAGGAAAGAACAGCGAGCAATCTTCGCTGTTCTGCAGCCTCCACTAGCGATTCCCAGGCAAGCGGGTCTGGAGTGAACCTCCAGCAAACTCTGGAAGAACTGCAGCAGAGGGTCCTGACTGTTAGAGGGAAAACTAACAAACAGAAAGAAATAGTTTCAACATCAACAGAAAGGACATCCACTCAGAGACTCCATCTAAAGGTCACCAACTTCAAAGAGCAAATGCAGATAAATTAATGAAGATGGGGAGAAACCAGTGCAAAAAGGCTGAAAATTCCAAAAACCAGAACACCTCTTCTCCTCCAAGGGATCACAACTCCTTGCCAGCAAGGGAACAAAACTGGACAGAGAATGAGTTTGATGAATTGACAGAAGCAAGCTTCAGAAGGTGGCTAATAACTAACTTCTCTAAGCTAAAGGAGCATGTTCTAATCTAATGTTAGGAAGCTAAGAACCTTGAAAAAAGGTTAGAAGAATTGCTAACTAGAATAACCAGCATAGAGAAGAACATAAATGACCTGATGGAGCTGAAAAACATAGCACGAGAACTTTGTGAAGCATACACAAGTTTCAGTAGCTGAGTCCATCAAGAGGAAGAAAGGATATCAGAGATTGAAGATCAACTCAATAAAATAAAGGGAAAAGACAAAATCAGAGAAAAAAGAGTGAAAAGGAATGAACAAGGCCTCCAAGGAATATGGGATTATGTAGAAAGACCAAATCTACATTTTATCAGTTTACCTGAAAGTGAAGGGGAGAATGAAACCAAGTTGGAAAACACCCTTCAGGATATTATCCAGGAGAATTTACCCAACCTAGAAAGGTAGGCCAACATTCAAATTCAGGAAATACAGAGAACATTGCAAAGATAATCCTCGAGAAGAGCACCTCCAAGATACATAACCATCAGGTTCACCAATGTTGACATGAAGGAAAAAATGCTAAGGGCAGCCAGAGAGAAAGTTTGGTTACCCACAATGGGAAGCCCCTCAGACTAACAGTGGATCTCTTGGCAGAAGCCCTACAAGCCAGAAAAGAGTGGGGCCAATATTCAACATTCTTAAAGAAAAGATTTTTCAGCCCAGAATTCCATATCCAGCCAAACTAAGCTTCGTGAAGGAGAAATAAAATACTTTGTAGACAAGCAACTGCTGAGATATTTTGTCACCACAAAGCCTGCCTTAAAAGAGTTCTTGAAGGAAACACTAAACATGAAAAGGAACGGCCAGTACAAGCCACTGCAAAAACATACCAAATTGTGAAGACCATTGATGCTATGAAGAAACTGCATCAACTAATGGGAAAAATAACCAGCTAGCATCATAATGGCAGGATCAAATTCACACGTAACAATATTAACCTTAAATGTAAATGGGATAAATGCCCCAATGAAAAGACTGGAAAATTGGATAAAGAGTAAAGATCCATTGGTGTGCTGTATTCAGGAGACCCATCTCATGTGCAAAGACACAAATAGGCTCAAAATAAACAGAGGAATTTACCAAGCAAATGGAAAGAAAAAAAAAAAAGCAGGGGTTGCAATCTCAGTCTCTGACAAAACAGACTTTAAACCAACAAAGATCAAAAGAGACAAAGAAGGGCATTGCATAATGGTAAAGGGATCAATGCAACAAGAAGAGCTAACTATCCTCAATATATATGCACCCAATGCAGGAGCCCCCAGATTCATAAAGCAAGTTGTTATAGATCTACAAAGAGACTTAGATTCCCAAACAACAATAATGGAAGACTTTAACACCCTGCTGTCAACATTAGGCAGATAAATGAGACAGAAAATTAACAAGGATATCCAGAACTTAAACTCGGCACTGGACCAAGTGGGCATAATCGATATCTGCAGAACTTTCCACCCCAAATCAACAAAATATGCATTCTTCTCAGCACCACGTCACACTTATTCTAAAATTGGCCACATAATTGGAAGTAAAATACTCCTCAGAAAATGGAAAAGAATAGAAATCATAACAGTCTCTCAGACCACAGTGCAATCAAATTAGAACTCGGGATTAAGAAACTCACTCAAAACCTCACAACTGCATGTAAACTGAGCAACCTGCTTTTGAATGACTACTGGATAAATAACAAAATGAAGGCAGAAATAAAGATGCTCTTTGAAACCAATGAGAATTAAGACAAAACATACTAGAATCTCTAGGACACATTTAAAACAGTGTGTAGAAGGAAATTTATAGCACTAAATGCTCAAGAAGAAAGCAGGAAAGATATAAAATTGACATCCTACTGTCACAATTAAAAAAACTAGAGAAGCAAGAACAAACAAATTCAAAAGCCAGCAGAAGACAAGAAATAACTACAATCAGAGCAGAACTGAAGGAGAGACATGAAAAACACTTTAAAAAATTAATGAATTCAGGAGCTGTTTTTTTCTGAAAAGATCAACAAAATAAATAGATTGCTAGCCAGACTAATAAAGAAGAAAAGAGAGAAGAATAAAATAGATGCAATAAAAAATGATAAAGGCAATACCACAACTGATCCCATAGAAATATAAACTACCATCAGATAATACTATAAACACCTTTACACAAATAAACCAGAAAATCTAGAAGAAATGGATAAATTTCTGGACACTTACACCCTACCAAGATTGAACCAGGAAGAAGTTGAATCCCTGAATAGACCAATAACAAGGTTTGAAATTGAGGCAGCAGTTAATAGCCTATCAACCAAGACAAGTCCAGGTCCAGACGGTTTCATGGCAGAACTACCAGAGATACAAAGAGGAGCTGGTACCACTCCCTCTGAAACTATTCCAAAAAATAGAAAAAGAGGGAATCCTTCCTAACTCATTTTTTGAGGCCAACATCATCCTGATACCAAAACCTGGCAGAGACACAACTGAAAAAGAAAATTTCAGGCCAATATCCCTGAGGAACATCGATGTGAAAATCCTCAATAAAATACTGGCAAACTGAATCCAACAGCATATCAAAAAGCTTATCCATCACTATCAAGTTGGCTTCATCCCTGGGATGCAAACATGGTTCAACATATGCAAATCAATAAAGGTAATCCATCAAATAAAACCAAAGACAAAAACCACATGATTATCTCAATAGATGCAGAGAAGGCCTTCAACAACATTCAACAGTCCCTCATGCTAAAAACTCTCAATAAACTAGGTATTGATGGAAAGTATCTCAAAATAATAGAGCTATTTATGACAAACCCACAGCCAATATCATACAAAATGGGCAAAATCTGGAAGCATTCCCTTTGAAAACTGGCACAAGACAAGGATGCCCTCTCTCACCACTCCTATTCAACATAGTATTGTAAGTTCTGGCCAGGGCAATCAGGCAAGAAAGGGAAATAAAGCGTATTCAACTAGGAAAAGAGAAAGTCAAATTATCTCTATTTGCAGATGACATGATTGTATATTTAGAAGACCCCATCATCTGAGCCCAAAATCTCCTTAAGTTGATAAGCAACTTCAGCAAAGTCTCAGTAAGCAAAATCAATGTGCAAAAACCACAGCATACCTATACACCAATAACAGACAGAGAGCCAAATCATGTGTGAACTCCTATTCACAATTGCTTCAAAGAGAATACAATACCTAGGAATGCAACTAACAAGGGATGTGAAGGACCTCTTCAAGGAGAACTACAAATCACTGCTCAAAGAAATGAGAGATCACAGATGGGAAAGCATTCCATTGTCATGTTTAGGAAGAATCAATATAAAAATGGCCATACTGACCAAAGTAATTTATAGATTCAATGCTATCCCTATCAAACTACCATTGACTTTCTTCACAGAATTGGAACAAACCACCTTAAACTTCATATGGAACCAAAAAAGAGGCCATATGGCTAAGACAATCCTAAGCAAAAACAAAAAACAAACAAACAAAGCTGGAGGCATCACATTACCTGATCTCAAATTATACTACAATACTACAGTAATGAAAACAGCATAGTACTGGTACTGAAACAGAGATATACAGCAATGGAACAGAACAGAGTCCTCAGGAATAATGCCACACACCTACAACCATCTGATCTTTGACAAATCTGATAAAAACAAGCAATGGAGAAAGGATTCTCTAATAAATGTTGGGAAAACTGGCTAGCCATATGTAGAAAGCTGAAACTAGATCCCTTCCTTAAGCCCATTAAAAAAACTAACTCCAGTTGGATTAAAGATTTAAGCATAAGACCCAACACTATAAAAATCCTAGAAGAAAACCTAGGCAATGTCATTCAGGCCATAGGCATGGGCAAGGACTTCATGAATAAAACACCATAAGCAATGGCAACGAAAGCCAAAATAGAAAAATGGGATCTAATTAAACTAAAGAGCTTCTGCACAGCAAAAGAAACTGAGTGAACCAGCAACCAACAGAATGGGAAAATTTTTTTGCAATTCACCCATCTGACAAAGGGCTAGTATAGAGAATCTACAAAGAACTTAAACAAATTTACAACAAACAACCCCATAAAAAAGTGGGCAAAGGATATGAACCAATATTTTTCAAAAGAAGACATTTATGTAGCCAACAAACATATAAAAACAAATCATCATTACTGGTCATTAGAGAAATGCAAATGAAAACCACATTGAAATATCATGCCAATTAGAATGTTGATCATTAAAAAATCAGGAGACAACAGATGCTGGAGAGGGTGTGGAGAAATAGGAATGCTTTTACACTGTTGGCGGTAGTGTAAATTAGTTCAACCATTGTGGACAGTGGGGCAATTCCTCAAGGATCTAGATCTAGAAATGCCATTTGACCCAGCAATCTCATTACCAGGCATACACCCAAAGAATTATAAACCATTCTATTATAAAGACACATGCACACGTATGTTTATTGTGGCACTGTTCACAATAGCAAAGACTTGGAACCAGCCCAAATTCCCACCAATGATATACTGAATAAAGAAAATGTGGCACATTTACATCATGGAATACTGTGCAGCCATAACAAAGGATTAGTTCATGTCCTTTGTAGGGACATGGATGAAGCTGGAAACCATCATTCTCAGCAAACTGACACAAGAACAGAAAACCAAACACCACATGCTCTCACTCATAAATGGGAGTTAAACAATGAGAACACATGGACACAGGGAGGGGAATATCACACACTGGGGCATGTCAGGGATTGGGGGGCTAGGGGAGAGATAGCATTAGGAAAATAATGTAGATGATGGGGTGATGGGTGCAGCCAACCACTCTGACATGCGTATACCTATGTAACAAACCTGCATGTTCTGCACATGTACCCCAGAACTTAAAGTATATATAAAAAGTACTGTAACAGATGGGCTAAAGGGAAAACTAGAATATCTGCTATTATGGTGGTCACTAAGGCCGTACTGAGAATCACATCAGTACTGAGAATCACATCAATCTCCTCTCTACTTATTCTAAATTTCATTTACCCTTGCCCAGCAGTTCTGCTAGTCTAAGTTGCTTGCTCAGTGGGGTAACCAAGATTTTAAGCCCGAGATGTCAAAACTCTTAGTTACAATGCTTTCCTTAGGCTGGGTCACTACAATTATTAATTAATTGTTATTACTGGGCATGGAAGTACTAAGAGTTGTCCCAGTAAATCCTATGAATTCTAGGCATCCTCCTCTGGCCCCTAATATGTAGCACCAATCTCATTGGCTTATAATAATCATAATCAATCACCCCTGCCAGCATAGTAAATGAATTTTAAAATCTGCTTATCTACTGGAATGAGGAGTTAAAAATATCCAGAAAGCAAACATTTTGTACAAGTTCCCCAGTTGCGTCACTGGTAGTGATAGTAACACAGACCATCATTCCTTCTATCCTTTTGTTCCTGAATCTATGTATCCTACCTATTAGGCAAAGAGCGCCATTTAACGTCATTGGTCCAAAGTCTATAATGCACCCAGAATGACAGCACCCCAACACTGAAAGGAGTCATTCCCAACCTGGTGCCTTAGCTGTGCCTTAAAGAGTCATTTCAACATGATATCAGGTCAGCAACTTTGGATGGTGGTATTAGAATATAGTAATATTAGTGAACCCATGGTCATGTAACATGGCCATTATCTTACTTCAATTGACATAAAATGGACACCTAGTTCCAAGTTCACATTATGGAGGATGTCATGGATCCCGTGGGTCCCTTTTATAGTAGTACTGGCTGAGATGCTATAGGAAAGGAAGGCAAACCCATACCTGGAATTCTATTTGGAACAAATAACTTCCTCCTCTAGGTTAGAAGGGCACTGATGATAATTAACTTGCCACCAACTAGCTGGCTAGTCTATTCAAGAGATGGTACCAAACTGAATGCTCAAATTTGGTCTCTTCTGTTTATAGATTGGACATTCAGCAGCAGCTAGGTTAGTCCTGGTGAGAGGGACTCATGCTGTGGGGCATGGCCTGCACTCTTCTGTCACATAGATACCTGATTTATAAGTTTATTGGCAAGCACAGGTTTGGCTGAGGACAGAAGCTGGCTGCTCTCCTGGGATGAAGTGTTCTGTCCAAGTAGTTGGTTAGGGCATTTTCTATGGTGGATATTTTCTTGTGAGCATTGACATGAGACAAGTAAGTAGTACTGTTGTGCAAAAGAAATACATTTTCCGCTTTTACCAGCATGTGAAGTTGACCCACTCTTGAACAGGCCTGGACTTTGGAAGGGAATGTGACAGCTCTTTATCCATGCTAGCCATGTGGCAGGATATATAAGTATTTGTTTCCTTCATATTGTCTGAATAATATTGAAAGTTTTTCCAACAGATAGTACCATATGTAATTCACTAATAAGATGTCACGGATTATAAGATGCATCATTATTTTTGTACCTTTAAGAAAGAAAAAATGCTGTTTATTAAACTATGAAATAACATCAGTTATCAAGTTCATCAAGATTTCAGAAATGTTAAAATGATTTGAAAATCTGTGTCTTATGAACAATTATTGTATACCATTAAAACAATGATATTATCTTAGTTTTGGGTCCCCAGAAGTTAACCCTGAGACAAAGATTCAGAAGCTTATACTTTACTTTGGAGGTAATATAGGACATACTGGTAAAGGGGAGGGGATGTGAAACAGGGGTATTTCTGCCTGCCTACTCCTTATTATTGCATTGGTAATAGGGAATTCCCACAAAAGCCAGTGTGTGAGCTGAGGAAGAAGCATTGGTATAACAGAAGTAGGTGGCATAATTTCTACACAAATATAAAACTTTTATGTTGGAAAAGATAGGAAAAAGGTAAGCTGAAGCTTGTGAATTATTGTGAAGTGGTAGAAGGAGGATTATCTGAAATCGGACATGAATTTTACACCAGACAGAAATGAGTGTAACCCATAACACATGCAATGAAATGCAGTAGCTGACACATATTTGAGCTGTACCCATGTACTCATTTTGTTTATTCCTATGTGGTTTGGTTAAACTAGTGTTCTAGTTCATTTAGCATTTTTTTGCAGGACAAAATCATGCATAAGTAAACATAAAATTGCTGCTATGTTCAAATTGTTCCTGGATAGATCAATTGCATTGGGACAAATTTATTTCTTCAAAAAGAGCATTATAGTAAAGCTGACTATAGCTCTAAAAACTTCAGTGATATGACAGGCTTGAAACCTTTTTATGGTTTATCTCTCAATCTCTGGTGTGCATGTATTATATGAGGGCATCCAGGTTACTTGCCATTTCCTGTTCCATGGTTCTGATAGTCAAGAGGTGATCAACATAGCAGGCCAGTATGATATTCTGTGGAATGTCCAGAAGATTTAACTTTTCTTCAGACCATATTATGTCAAAGAGAAGAAGTGTTAATACAACCTTGATGCAACTACAAATGTGCAGTGCTCCCTTTTTCAAGTGAATTACGCTTACTAAGACAGTGACTCCACATCTTGCCTGCTCGCCCCTGGACACAAGAAGTGCAAAGCACCCAAGAAACAGCAATTGTTTATACTTTTGTATTTTTGCTGCATCTCCCAGCAAAAATGTTGCTCCTTTATGAATGAGGAGCTCTAACTCCCAAAGCCTAGAGCTGAGGAAATGGGAATCACAAAGTCCTTCAATAAAGCACTGGGAGGAATGAGAAATACATCCACTCCTATTTCACTCTTGGTTTCCTGGGCCTGTGTATTTTTCCTTTAAGAGACACAAAGCCATATCAAAGTCTTTGACTGACATCTATATTATGTTCTGGAGGATGCACCCATATGCACAGAGCATTGCCTCTGAGCTGGTGTTTTAGCTGTGTTGTTTGTAGGCCATTCCAGTGCATCATAAAGCCAGAAGATTCTGGTATGTGATATGACTAGCGGATACCTTAGTCACCAGCCCTGTCCTATATCTGCTTTATTATAAAGTGGGTCCTCTGACCTGGCATGATGATGGATGGGATCCCATGCTGGTGAATCAAACATTCAGCCAGCCCATGGATGAGCTGGCTGAGAGCCTGCAAGAGGCAAAGGCAAAACCATACTTAGAATGAAGTATCAATCACTGTGAGGATGAAACCCTGGCTCTTCCAGGATGGAAGGTGCCCAGCTAGTCAACTTGCCATCCACCAAGTGTCTGGTTGGTCTTCTTAAGGAACAGGACTATATTGGGAGCTAGTGTTGATCTCTGTCACTGGCAGGTTGAACATTTGTTGGCAGCAGTCACTGGTAGTTTTGCCAGGGCATGTCTCTTGTACCTGCCACTAGTGATGGGGTCCTCATTGCCTGCCAGACAATGAGTGATCTAGCTTCAGAAATCCAACTTGTCTCCTACTTTCTTGGACCACTCTTCATACCAACTGTCATAGGTTGCAGGATCAGGACTAGGGTGAGGCAAGTGAGGGGCCTAGGACACAAAATTTAAGGAGGTACTTGATCTCAGTTTTGTACAAGTATAGAGTTAGCACTAGAGAGTGGATGCCTTCTTAAATTTTGTTCCCGTAGTGCTTATCTTGACTCATTCTAGTCCTGGTTTTAGAAAGTTGGATTTTCTATAAGTTGATGTTGAGATGGTGTTAGGGTTGCAAGATCAACACCTGTGAAAGGAAGGAGGTTGAGGCAAGATTGGTCAGAGAGAGAATTCAAACAAAAGTTCAGACTGATTAAGGTATTGATCAAACAGGAAAGGAGTTGAAATAAGTGTTACCCATCAGAGCTGTTCTGTATTTGGCAGAAATGGACAGATCTGTAGAGTCCTGCCTCATGCAGTCACCAGATGCTTGAAGCCCCATGAAGGTTGTCATTTTGGTAAAGTGGCTCTTTGCATCTGAAGTGAAGCCTAAAGCTGACAGCTCTAGACTCTCTGCAGACCACACCCCTCACGACTGGGCAGTTAAGCATTCCTTGAGGAGTTGGTCTAGGTAACATAGCTGCCTGTCTACTATGACTCTCTTGTGGAGTCCTTTATCTTGGAAACTTTGCGTTGTGTTGACTTGGAAGTCTTTGTTCCCACTAAAGAAATGCTTCCTCTAGAGAACATAATGCTAATCTCATTGATTTGGTAGCTGAGACTACCACTTGGCTGTTTTAGTCTTCTCATGCCGCTGAACCAAGAAAGGAAGGAGGTTACTGTACTGATTGGAGAAATTTAACTTAACTTCCAAGGAGAAATTGAGTAACTTCCATGCAATGAGGGCAGGGAGAACTGTGAAGTCAGGGACTAGAAGTTAGGGAATTCTCTGAAACATCTCTTGATAAGTGCATATCTAATAGTAAAAGTTAATGGAAAATGACAGCAGCTAGAGTAAGACCGGACAAATGATTTGGACTCCTCAAGAATGAAGATTTAGGTCACACAGTTGGGTGAAGAGCCCAGCTAGGTGATGTCCTGGCTGAGGACAAAGGTAACAAGAAATAATAGAGAAGAAAGAAATTATAAATACTATGGACTTTAACAAGTCACAGAAACCAAGAAGGTGAAAGTTATGAGGATTTTTTTCCCTTGTTTGTTACAAGTACATATACACACATGTATATAAATACAGACACATTTCCCTTTCCTCTCTTCCCTTTATTATTTTATATATGGAAGGATATAAGTGACTAACATTAAAATGTGGTATGTAACTTACAGAGTATTCGGGAGTAACTATGACTAAGTTCAAATATGCAAAAAAGGGTGGCTGTGGAGGCTGAGTAGCCAAGGGAGTGGACTGCGCCAGGACTGTGGGTCTCCAGCTCCAAACCAAACATCCTCTCTCTGTTTTGCCATGCTGGGACTAGGACTATGAAAACACATTTCTCTTTTGTTAGCTGGCTTCCTGCTAGCTTCTGGAACACTGGAGAGGGAGAAGGACTTTCTGCTCCCAATTTGTTTGCTATTCTAGTTTCTGTTACTCCAGGAATAGCTCATTACCTTAAAGTGGTAGTTGGTTCCAGCAGCAGTTGGTTTCCGTTTCCAGCTTCTCTTCATACTCCCGAGCCAACCTCTTCACACCTCCTCAGAGGTATCTGCTCCAGATGGGACACACTTCCCTCCTAGAGGTTCACATCGCAGTTCCAGCATGACACAGCAGTGTATTAAACGTGTATCTGAGGTTGGGAGGCGGTAGCTTAATGACCTGCACAATCTAGTTCTGTAAACATTCTCCAAGTGTTGGTCCTTCAGACATCACTCCTTCCTCTTGGGTCATAAGGTGAGCCTGCTGACTCCAGAAGGAGGGCAAATTTCTACCTCTAGGCATAGAGCTGCATACCTCTGCTCTTATTTGAAGCAGAAAATATTTTGCACCAACCCAGCACCCAATCCATACACAGTTCTATGGAAAGCCCCATGGTCTCTCCAGGGCTAGAAGGGGGGTAAGTGCTCCCCCTGAGGATCCCCAGTGAAGCCAACAGAAGAGAATAAAAGGGCAAGAGGAAGCTGGATGTGATTATGTTCAACTTATAGTCTGAGACAAGAAAGTAAGGCAGTGATCCATGCTGACCTTTCTTTCCATCTGTCTAGCAGCCTTTCCTCTGGAAAATGAAACTTTCCACAGTGTCTGTCTTAATTATGCATGGGCACAGTTGATTTGCCTATCCAAATACTCAGGGCTGTGGAGTGGACAAATAATTGCTGATTGGCTGCAGAAAAAAAAAAAAAAAAAAAAAAAAGGGCAAAGCTTGCAAAGTTCCCTAACCTATACACTAACTAGCACTGATCAACATCCTTCTAACAAAACTGTGAGTCTGAAGAAGCAGCTAGATTCAGTTGTCTTTACTTATTTACTGCTATTCTCTCCCCATTAACAGGCCACACCAGTTGCCTTGCTGCGGCTTCACATACTTCTTACTGCCCCTAGATTTTCTTAGCCAATCAGAGGATAATCTGACAGGTAAAATCTGCCAGTAGGTCATTATAGTTCTTTGGAAAATTTCTATATCTGCTTGGTCTTTAATTTTCCCTTTATTGGCAAATGAGAAATTTGGATTAGGTGATCTTTAAAGACATTCCCAGTCCTACAAATTCTAAAGCTGTCTGTTATGGATTGAATTGTGCCCCCAACCCAGACCTGAATTCACATGTTGAAGCCTAACCCCTACAAAGTAGCATCATTTGGAGTTGGGGTTTTTGGTAGGTAATCAGGGACAGATGAAGTTATGAGGATGGGCCCTAATCTGTTGGTTTAGTTCTGCTGTAAGAAGAGCCACCAGAGAGCTTGCTTTCTCTCTTTATCTGCCATGTAAGGACACAGAAGGCAGCTATCTACAAGCCAGAAACTGAACCCTGCTGGGCCTTTATCTTGGACTTCCTTCCTCAGAAATTTGAGTAAATAAATTTCTGCTGTTTAATCACCCAGTCAATGGTATTTTTATATGGAAGCCCAAGCTGGCTAAGACATTGTAGTTCTCCCTTTTCCCATGAGAGATTTGGGCAAACTCTATCCCCTCCTTGGACTGCGGTTTTTTCACTGGCAAATGAGGTGTTTGGATTAGATTAGGTCTAAGTACTTTCCTCATTTGAAATTCTCTGAAGTTTGAAGTTCTCCTTACTCTAAGATGTGACTGATGGAATGCATTGCCCCTTCTGGGAATACCGAATTGAGGTAATAATCTCTCTCTCCACCCCCACCTCCCTATTCAGCTACAAGTGATAGAAAGCAAAATTGAACATAAGCCAAAAGAAAATATATTGGCCCTGGGAATCCAAGAAATGGTCTAAATACCAACATTCAGGAAGGACAGGAAGGCAACTGTGTCTTAGCAACTCCTAGATCATGGGTTCAAAAGCTGGGCTAGTCCACCCTCACTTGATCTTCTTTTCATGTGTTAATTACTTGCTCGCAATGTAGGTCAGTATTTTTCCCTTAAAGGATGGGAAACATAATAGGAAATTTGAGGTTTTCATCTTCGAGCATGTGCCACTAGAAGGAACCAACCTTGGTGGTCTGGGTTTCAATTTTTTAAATTCAACAGAAAAGAGTCTTAACCCAGCTGGGCTCAGATGCCACATCTGGATCAATCAGGTATGGCCAGGGCCAGGGAATTTAAAGACCAAATCTGACTTAATATCCATGGAGACTGGGATGGGGCAGTTTCTGGGAGAAGGGATCGTGTATGTGCTGATTAACATTCTGTTATCCTAAAGGTCAGGAGTTTGCAACCAGCCTGGCCAACATAGTGAAACCCCATCTCTACTAAAAACACAAAAATTTGCTGGGTGTGGTGGCATGCAACTGTAATCCCAGCTACTTGGGAGGTCGAAGTAGCAGAATCGCTGGAACCCGGGAGGCAGAGGTTGCAGTGAG